>NC_134582.1:11292500-11604000 GCF_037038515.1 Microtus pennsylvanicus
ATACAACTTCTTGCATTTCCATCTCACAAAGGCAGCAGCTAGAGCCCCCGGTGAGCCATCTACTGCTGGCGACACATTGCACCAGGACTAGTTCTTGAGTTGCCATGCCAAGTCTCTCCACACAGCACACACTACAGTTCTCATCCCCCAGCTCACTCTCATCAAAAACTCCCGCCTCAGTGAGTCAGAGGAAATAATGATGACCACGACAGTGCAAACACCCGAGACATTTGATGCTGTACGGGGCCCAAACCCAAACACCTGCAATGATCATTCATTAGTCCCAACTGCCTCTCTGTGAGACAGGGCCCAGGACTAGCCTTGTCTTCCAGCTGGGGACACTAATGTGTAAGTCCCTTCTCGGTCACATAGCTGTAAACAGTAGAGAAATGACTCAGGTCAGGGCAACGGGTTGCAGAGCTATGTTTACAAATCTACACTGGAATTGTAGCCGGCAGGGGCTACTAGTATCTGCATTTCCACAGGGCACCTGGGGAGCCTCAAATCACAAATGGATATGACTACAGGGTGGGGAGGAGGGACTTCTGATCAAGGGGCCTGAAAAGCAGTGTCTCTGTCCTCAGCAGAGTGGATCCAATTACTGAAGTAGCAGAGGGGGTAAACAGGTCCCTGCAGCGTCCTGGGGTCAGCACAGAGAGCAGATGGATGAGGAGTTGGAAATGCAGACTGGTCAGGAGGGCATGGCAAATAGTCCAGATAAAAGCCAGAGGGAACGATGAAGATGACTCCAACTTTCCCCAGGAAGACAGTCTGACTCTGGAGTGCTAGCCAATCTTTGTCCCACCAACTTGTCATCCATGAATGTAGCACAGAGCCCACAGCCTTGCTGACCAGGCTGGCACCTCTGGCTGAGCATCCTGAAGAACACAGAATTTCCCCTTGGACAAGAGAGCTAAGGCTCTGACTTCCACAAGCTCACCTAGTTGGAGACGAAAGATGTTTGAAGTCAAGAGGGACAGGTCACTCCTAGTGGGTGTGGCCTGAAGAACGTTTGGGGCATACTCAAATCAGGGACAGAGCCCGGGTGCAGAAAAGGAATAGAAGATGTATCACCCAGTCAAGTTGGCTTCTTTCACTAGCTGGAGGAAGGTGTGGGTCTTCATTGTCTCAGACAGTGACCAGGCCTACTACCCCACAGATGTGAGGAACAAGATTGTCCCTGGGAACACAAGAACATAGAGTCCCCAAGACCAAGGCATGTCCAGCTAGACATTAGCCTTTGACTTCACACCTAACTCAAAGCTCCCTGTTTCCTTAGAAAAGCTGGCTACAATGAATCAAGCCTGGGCTACATGGGACCCTGTTTCAAAACTCTAAGAATGCTAGTCAGTGGGAATGAGGCTTCTAGTTAGGCACCAACTCAACTTCTCCATGTCTGATGACAAAAATACCTGCTATCATCAGCAATAGGCTAGGGCTTTACCACCAAGCTGTAGGGAATAGCCAGTGACCTTGGCAATAGCCTATGATGTTTGTGGGTTTGGTCAAACATCATGGGACCCCTTTGGCCAACAACTCAACAAGATGTAACCCATTCCTGACATTGGAGGTTTTATTTGGTGGTATAGTTGGGGCATTCTCTCATCTATTATTTAGTGACTCCATTTGGATTTGTTTTATATACGTACATATTTTAGGAAGCTTCTATAGTAGGTTTCTATATGGTTTTTCAAATGACCTGTAGTGTTAGTTATCCCTCCCCCCTCACCCTTTTCTTCCATTCCTCCTATTATAGTTTCCCCTTTGTCTTTCCATGAAACTATATTCTATTCTCCTCCCACTTGGGAGATCCTCTCTTCCCACTGGTCCCTCACTGGGTACCGACTTCTTTGGTTATTCAGATTTAACATGTGTGAAAGCTTAAAAGCTAACATCCACATATAAAAGAAAACAAAATATTTGTCCTTTGGGGTCTGAGTTACCTCACTCGGAATGCTTGTTTCAAGTTTTATCCATTTACCTGCAAATTTTATAATTCAATTTTCTTAACAGGTGGATAATATTCCATCGTATAAATGTACCACATTTTCATTATCCATTCATCAGCTGATGGACATCTAGGCTGTTTCAATTTCTGGCTGTTATGAATAGAGAAGTAACGAATACTGCTGAGCAAACATTTCTGTTGTAAGATGCAGAGTCCTTTGGGTATATGCCCAAGAGTGCTTAGTTAGACCTTTAGATCAATTCCCAACTTCCTCAGGATCCTCCACATTGATTTCCATAGTTTTACCAGGTTTTACTCCCATCAGCAACGTTTTAGAAGGTACTCTGCATGCTACTAGAGGAAAAAGGTAATAATCAGTATAGCCTAGCGACAAAATCTGTGACCTGCTACAATATTCTGCCTGCAGTATATACTGCTGTAATTGTGGCAGATTTGCTATGGGAATAACCAACAATTTTTTTAAAAAAAATGTACTTAAGGCTTACTTATTTATATGAAACCTTTACATGATATTCTTGCTCACATTAGTGACCAAGAACTGAGACTTGATAGGTCATGGGACTAGAAAAAATTAATAATATTATTCTGCTGAAAGAACATAGCACTAAAATGACTCCTAGTGACAGCGCCTCACTCAAGCCTCATCAGAGAAGCTTATTCTGAAGTAGACGGAAAATAACACAAAGACTCACACTGGACAATGTGAAGAAAGTGAGAGATTTTAGAGTAATCCATTCCAAATGGGATTTCTTCATCAAACCCCTCCCTTCAAGGCTCTTTGAACTGAGACTTGATAGGTCATGGGACTAGAAAAAATTAATAATATTATTCTGCTGAAAGAACATAGCACTAAAATGACTCCTAGTGACAGCGCCTCACTCAAGCCTCATCAGAGAAGCTTATTCTGAAGTAGACGGAAAATAACACAAAGACTCACACTGGACAATGTGAAGAAAGTGAGAGATTTTAGAGTAATCCATTCCAAATGGGATTTCTTCATCAAACCCCTCCCTTCAAGGCTCTTTGAAGTGTTTGAAGGTTACCTATCTATGCAGAATACATATGTATCTATGTATCTAAAGAACCTGATTAGTCTAACTATAAGTATGACAAACATGAATTACTATTGACCAATAATACTTAATACCTTAAAGACTAAGTCTTCATATTAGAATATTAAACAATTTTTAAACCAGCAGCAATTGAGGACAATGACATTAAAAATATAAACAATATATAAGTATCTTGATCAGAGGTAGAAATGTATAATGCAATATGATAAATATACCCTAAAACTGTATCAATATACAAAATGTCTTAAACAGAGGTAGAAACGTGTGCAAATAACTTTGCATAGGTGTACAAATATTGTAAACAGAAATAGGAGAATATTCAATATAACAAATATAATTTGAACTTGTATCAATATATAAGAATCTATACCAATGTAAATTGTCCAAAAATAATAGCTCATAAGTATTCACTCTATTACTCACTATTATTATTATTAGTGTGAGTAACCTCACACTAATCTACCTATTATCCCATTCAATTTTCCCTTTTTTTTTCCTAAGAGATCTTGGAGCCTACATAATTTCTACCCCAACCTCCAACCCTATACCAGTAATAATCAACCCCTAAATGATGTCCCTAATCCTGAGGACAAATTTTGTTGGGAGAGGGGATGTTGTCATCTAGAATTACTTCTAGCTGTCATGGGGATGATGTTCCTTCTATGGGATCCTGTAAAAGTAAAATGATAGTTAAGTTTCAAGATTACTGTCTGATATAATTGCAAATAGTCTCTGAATAGTCTATAAGGTTTTCCTGAGGTTCCTCAGAACAATGGTCTTGTACTCAGTAAAGATTTGTCACTTGTATTGGTTTAATAAAATGCTGATTGGCCAGTAGCTAGGGAGGAACTATAGGCAGAGCCACCAGAACAGGAGAATTCTGGGAAGAGGAAAGGCTCAGTCTGTAGTCATCACCTAGATGTAGAGGAAGCAAGATGAGAATGCCTTACTGATAAAAGGTACCAAGACACATGGCTAACACAGACAAGAATTATGGGTCAATGTGAGAGTTCATTAATAAGAAAGACTGAGCTAATAGGCCAACTGGTCTATAATTAGTATAGGCCTCTGTGTGTTTCTTTGGGACTGAATGACTGCAGGACCAGGCAGGACAGAAACCTCTGTCAACAACCATCCTCAGAAATGGCTGAGAAAGCTCACTGGACCACAGCAAGCATCTTGGAACTGGCAGGTCACTGTACCCTGCTTACCATCAGAGAAGAGAGATGCCAGTGTGCTTGCTAGGAATGCCTGCCAGACATCTCCTATGGCTGGACCCTGACGAGCACCTTCGCCTGCCTTCTCCCAGTAATCCTTGCAGGCAAGTGTGCCTGAGGGTATCAGGGAATAAGCAGATAGACTTTTTTCTTTTACATCTCTTCTCTAGCTCCAGAGGAGGACATGCATTCCTGTCTCCCCTGAAGTGGCCTCTATAGATAACTAGGTTATATTATTTGAATTTCTTCCATCTCTTTGCTTCTAGTTTCTCCATTGCCACAGGAAATCCAAAGGGTCCTGAAAGCCTTGGTGTTTTCCTGTATAATAGTTGGCTATTGTTGTCACTACCATTATTAGAAAGGATCAAAACTGAAAAAAGGAAACAAACTGACCGATTTTTAACATTTGGTTGATTCTCTCAGACTCTAGTAAAGCAGAAGTCCCATTTAACTATGTCCTGCTTCCCAGGAGGATCTGCAACAGGAATCCTTGTGCTAGTCTTTGCCCTGGGGACTAAAGAAGATTTGGGATGTGAGGGAAAGAAAAGGTATAAGCAACCTAGGAAGTATGAGATTGTGACTTCAATATTCAGCAATGTGACATTAAAATGCAACATTATGATGACAAAATGGAGCACTATGAAGTCACAGTGCACCAATGTGATGACATGATGGATCATTTGTTGACCCAATGAAAGCCGTATGCCACAATCCAGCATTGTGATATCATGATTGAGCACTGTGGTGTCACTTTGTGATGTCACCATTCAGCACTGTGACATCAAAATAGAGCATTATAGTGGAACAAAGGGCACTGTGATGTCATCATTCAGCATTATGACATCAAAATAGAGCATTATAGAGGCACAAAGGACATTATGATATCACTATTCAACTCTGTGACATCAAAATAGATCATTGTAGTAGCACAAAGGACATTGGGATACCACTATTCCGCACTATGGGATCAAAATGGAGCATTAAAATGTCATGATTATGGCATGAAGACTTAATGGCACAATGATTATGATATCACAATTCAGCACTGTGATGTCACAATGGAGTAGTATAATGACACAATTTAGCATTGTTGTAGACAAAAAGGAGTCTTTTCTCTCTCTTCTTCTCTCCCTTCTGAGTAGAGGGCAGGAGTCTCGGGGAAACATCCTAAAGAGGGGTCAGTAAAGGCATCTGCTTCTTCTGGAATGAAAAATCCACCATTATGGTTCTATAATAAAACCATGGTTGCGGAGAAATGAGTACCAAGTAGAGAGGGCAGTGGAGAAGCCAAAGAGAGCTGCATCTGAACCCTAAACAAGAAAATGATCTTGGGTCATGTTAACTGGGCGGGGAATGCTGTCAGTACGTCAGCTCCTGAGCCTAACCAGCCAGAGAGGAAAGAGGGGCCACGAGGGCCACTCTCATGCTAGCAATGCAGAGCAGCCATGTCCATGATAATGACCGGAGCCCCCTCACCTCCTTGCCTGTGGTGGCCTCCCTCTCCCCGCCTGTACCACAGGAGGCTTGGACTACAGCTCCAACACTAGTGGCTAGATCTGGCAACAGACGACTTGTAAAAAGTCGCTCTGAGAGTGACCGCTTTCCCCAACCAACTCCTACAGGACTGCGGGGACTGTGCGTGATCCTTGTCTGGGAGAAGGCTGTGGGTCTGAGCCTTGATGCTCATGGGAGGGGAAATCCGCTGAGCCCTCTCCTTGCCCTCACTTCTGTCTCATTCTCCCAGCGGGACTCCTTCTCACTGCCCCACTCCACCCACTGGCCAGAGAGCAGCTGCCAAGGGCAGAGACTGTGGCAGAAAGAGGAGCACCCCACCCTGCACGTTGTGATGGCTACCCCACCCCCCATACATCTGCCCACAGCCCTTCTTGGACGGCAACAGGAAGGAGACTCTGTGAAGTCAAGCCCGTATGTCTTTCAGCTCAGAATTTGTTTCCCTGCTCATCCCACACGCACACACTTTCTCTCACACACTAGATTTTAGCACAAGGATATTTTCTCGTCTTCATTTGTCCCCTGACCCTCATGGAAGGAATCCATCTGGCCCTCGGGTAGCAACCACAAAGCTTCAAACCATCTGGAAAGCCAAGCGGAAGACAAGCAGAGGGACGGCTGCCAGACGGAGGTGCAGGCAGCTGGGGTCAGGAGAAGCGAGGGGAAAACCGGGGTGGCTGCCAGATTCCAGGGAAACCAACACACTCCTCTCACAAACCCAACCTCCCAAGTGCTCCCAGGCCCCACAAGTCTATGGGACAGCTCTCCACAAACTCCTGGCCTGCCTGAACCTTGCCGGACTCCACCAGTATCCACTTGGGTGACATCAAACACGGCCACACAAAGTCTAATTTTGGCGCTCATCTTCCCTGGCCACGGCTGTGTGGGTTCTAATTATTTTATTCCCAAGATTTGCCTTGATGGATAGTTATACATTTTCCAATTTACTGTACAATCTCTTATAAAGTGTCCTTTAGAAAAAAAAACCTGTGTGGATTATTCCACATTGTTAATTTCCCCAGCTCTAAGGAGAAATCTGTGGATAATCATCGTCCCCTGGAAGCTCCAATTCAATCCCTATTTCCTTTAATGCTAATAAAATGGACGGTTCATTTATAAGAAGTTCCCTAAAAGAGGGTATTGAAAAACATTATATTTCTTTTTAAGTTGTTAAAGGCCATAAATCCATTACTCAGATAGAGATCGCTTAATAACGTAATGTCTTCAGCTTGGCGTTGTTCCCGGAATATTTTCTCTTTATCTATCTTTATTTTCAGGTTGGAACAAATGAGGGGATAATCAGCTTGGTTGGCGGGAACTACTTTAGAGTCGACAGGCAGGAGCTGGGGTAACTTGGGGGATCCAGATGGAACAGTGAGAGGGAACCCCTATCTCCCTCACTGTTCTTCTGTAGGAAGTAGGCCTTCTAGTAGCCTCCAGGTCAAGAGGGCAGCAGGCCTGGTGGAAGCAGGAAGCAGCCCTGACATTGGGCACTCCCACCTCCTAGCCCTGGGTAAACTGGCAAGCCGGTGGGAGGACTCTGAGGAAGAACCATTCTGCAAGGCGGATTAGTTTGCACTTTCTAAATAAAATCATTTACATGATGCATTAACCTAACCCCACAATTAAAATCATTAACATTTCTTTGTGCAGATTAGCAATAAAGGGAACATAAGTGCGGAATCAACATTCTCTCTCACAGACTTTATCACGCACTGACCTGAGGGGGCTTAGAAGCACACTCGTGAATCCCAGCTGACTAGTCCCAGCTATATTGCCAGAACAGCTACCTCGATGAAGCAGCCACCCAACTGAAGCTGCTTGAGAGCCAAGGTCTGGAGGCTACCAGGACTGATCAGAAGGGTGCGTGCGTTTCCTCTGCCTCTCTGACTGGATCCCCATGCGGTCCTATCCTCTGCTCTTCTGTGTTCCCTGGGATTATCTAAGGGACTAGAATGCTGTGTCGGAGTGCTCTCTAGTTCCCTCATGTGTAACCTGGAGGGACCCGAATTAACCAGACCAGAGAGGGCTGGCATGAGCCAGCAGGTCAGCTCCAGTGCAGGGAGGAAAGCTGGCAAAGAGGAGCGATGAGCAGTTACCGGGGCTCCCAGAATAGGAGGCAGTATGGGAGCTCTTAACTCCCATGCTAGGGGCGTGGCTGCCTCTTCCGGCCCCATCTAGGCAGGAGGACCACTCCAAGAAGGCTTATGGATCAGATCCAACCTTATCCACGAGGAACAGCAGCCAGTTCCTCTGCAGAAGGCCACATCTGGGGACGCCAACAGCAACACCAGTAAGCACATTTCAGAAACCCCCAAGTGTTGGTGGTTTTTCTCTGAGAAGAGTTGGCTCGCTGCTTCCACACCAGGCATCATAGCCACGGTACTGGTTATTGTTGTTAAAATAAAATGCCAGACAGAAGCGCTATAAGGGAAGGGTTTGTTTGGTATTGTTTCCTATGGTTTCAGTCCATCGTGGCAGAGTCCCTGGCGTGTGAGAGAGCTCTTTAGCTCCTTACACTTTGGTGGGTCAGGAGGCATAATCCTGCCAGTGGATTAAGGCTGGGCTATAACCTCAAAGACCTGCCTAGTGACCCACCTCTGCCTCTATGCCTCTGTCCTCAAAGGACCCCTAGCCTCCCACGATAGTGCCACTAGCTGGGTGCAAAGCACCCAAGCACGTGAGTTTTGGGGGACATTTCTGACTCAAACTAACACATCAATTCTCCTCCTTTCTAGAGCAACTTTGCCTGTGCGAGTCCCTCGCTATGAATCCATCTCCAGGGCCATGATGACAGTCAATTCCTAAGCTGAGTTGTTCCCGGTGTGTGTGTGTGGGGGGGTACTTTATTCTTTTTTAATTTTCTAAGTAGGTTTTCATAGAACCCAGGTTAGTCTCAAACTCACTGTATACTTGACGATGACCCTGAACTTTTGATCCTTCTGCCTCCACCTCCCAAGTGTTGAGATTACAGGCCTGTGCCACCACAATTCAGTATTATGTGGTGCTAGGATCAAACTCACGGATTCTTCAATAGACAAGCAGTCTACCAACGGAGCCAGATCCCAACTCCTGAAGGCTTAGTTACCGAGAACGTCTTCTTCCCGCTAGTCCTCAATCCTGCCTGAGCCTCAGGAGCCTGCCAAAATCTATTCTTCCTGAAGTCTTCTGTAGCCAAGCACACACTGATTCTCTCTGGGCTTACAGTGGCCCACTGAGTGGACACTGACACCAGTAACATTGTTTTGTTATATATCTATTGTTTTAATGACTCTTTTTACAGATGCCCATTTTTGTAATTCATGCTTTTAATAAAACTAAGGTATGCTGATGGAAAAACTTAAAAAACACGTATAGGTTTTTGTCCAACCTAAGCCTAATCTTCTGCCATAGAAGAAGGTGTTGTCAATTTGTAGTCAGGTCCTCTGAGCGTATATACAAGATGGCAACTGGGGTGCCTGTGCTTACCTTCTAAATACAAACGGCAGTACACCATGTGCTTATAATCTGTTAAACTTTGTTCTATGACCTGACATAAGGCTGGCCTCAGGAACTGCTTATGTGCAGTTGAGAAGGACATATATTCTCCCATGGTGGAGATGCGGCCACTACATTAAGTATCATCGTTGACTGTCACATGCTCAACTTGCTTAATGCTTTCATGAGTCCCATCTGTCAAGGGAGGACTCGTTCATGCTTCCTTGTTTTAACGCCTGGACCCAGAATTTCTCTCTCTGTCTCTTTATTACTCTCTGTTTAGTAGCTCTCTCTCTCCATCATTAATCATTAATATCAACGCTTTTTGTAAATATCGTTTATTAGATTATTAAACTTATTAAGCTGTGGCTCACAACTCCATAGGTAGTACCTTCATGTAAGAAGCCGAGAAAACAACTGATAGCAGTTCAAAGGATTCTGAATGTAAGACAAGCAAAAATAATAGCAAAATCCCATGCATAGTGAATCTGAGGTGTGTCAGGCACTGCTCGCCCATGCTATGTCCCGTGGTTTTATTGCAGCCTTGGTTTGGGCCCATACATGTGAACTTTGAATTGTGCGTGCTGACAGATCACACTATACCACTGAAGGCCGCCTGAAGTACCTCAGCTCAGATTCTAGTCTTGTCTGTTATGAAACGCTGTATGTTCAAGTTTTTGCTCTTTTAAAAACATAATGGCTTAATTACAGAAAACAGACTTTCAATCATTTCCTACAGTCCTTCCTCATCCAGTAAGCATCAAATTAGTGCAAAGCTAGGTTGTATTGTGTTAAATGTTTGGTTTTAAAAATGAAATAATATATGTAACAAGTAACATTACGTGGACTGAGCAGGTTGCATTTATAGATTTACAAATATATAGATACATACATGAGAGCAATTAAAGAATAGGAGGCCCTGAATTGGAGAGAGTGTGGGTACGTGGGGGTTGGAGAGAGAACCGGAAGGGAGGTAAATGATGTAATTATATTTTAATTTCAAAAACAGTTTTTAAATGCTGTTTAATTTGCTGGCTTGAGTTTCACACACACCCAAAAATCATTAAGTGAATTTCAAATTAGGACAGAATTTCCAACAATTTCTTAAATGACTATAAACACACTTCTGTCATTTTGTATTATGTAATTATGTATGACATGCACTCTGAGAATTGGCAATGGTAAATCAAAATTTTAGTTAACTCTAAAAAACACTGAAGAAACGAACTCCTGAAGTAGCAAATACTCAGCTAAGATTTCACTCTTTACATAAAAGCAAACAACTACGTCCATTTCATTAGTATACAAATTTGTTTTTGTCTTTAACAAATGGCAAAATTATATGACAAAGAATTGTTTTAAAATAGGTTCCTTATCATTTATTATTAGTATACCTACCTTCTAGTCTTATGTATCTGGAGCAATGTAACGTTTGCTTCTGCAATAAGGGTTACAAGTCAAAGACCACTTAGGAATCCTTGGCTGTATCACTAACACTTGCTCCCCAAGGTCTGCCGTCGTTCCTCGCTGTCCTTTATGCTCCCCCATACAATGAGTCTCCTGTCTGAAGCACAGATCTTAGGAGTCCTTTGATGGCTATCTTCTAATATGAACTCTCTGATATTCTGTTGACTCAAGTACATATTTCTACATTATTCATATTTGTATAAAATTCCAAAATGAAATTCCATCAGCATTTTGAAGCTGTCTCCTGGCTGCCACGGTTTCTGTGAAGAAGCCATCTCTGTCCATTTTATTTATCTTACTCTTTTACTCCCTTGGCTGCTTTAAAAGCTTTCTGTCACTAAATATTATTAAGTGCTATAAAGTTCACTTTCAAGGTTTTTTTATTTTTCTTTTGTTTGTTTTTTATTTGTTTGGTTTTGGTAAGGAACAAGACCTTATCCTGTCAGCTTCTCTAAAATGTTTGTTTCTGAGCTTAGGGAAATTTACTAATTTAATAATGTTTGACTTTCAAGTTTTACAATTTATCTTCTTGGCATTCATGCCAATTCTCCAATCTGGGAAAATAGACTTTTCATCAGTCGTGCGAGATCTGAAGCCGCTCTGTCTTAAAGCTCTCCCTTCCACTCCAGTATTCTCTCTTCCCAATGCAGCTGTTGCTATCAGCTGTCCTGTCCTGGATTTTTACAATTTCTCTTCCTCTGAGGTACATTCACGTCTGCATCCATGCCTATGTCTTCCCGTCTTTCCCAGCCAATCTCCATTTCTGTGGCCAAGTGTATCAGGAGTCTAGTGGAAAATCTTTCTGGTTAAGCTAATCCACACTTTGCTGTAAGGCCAATGTCAACCACTCCATGGCACTTAAACTCACAAACGAATGCTTGCTTACTGCCACAAATTTGAAACAGACCTTGGCCTGTGAGAGGGGCTTCATAAATCTTTGTTCTGCAGGTGTAGGGACCTAAGGGAGACAAAGTTATAGCTCCAGAAGCCAGCAAAGGGCCATCTAAAACTCTTTCTAGCCTCAGGAACACAGCTTCAGGATTTTGTTTGACTTGAAGGAGACTTCAAAGAAGTCAAGGCTGGGTTGAGCCTTGGAACATAAAAAGAGCATTACTGGGGAGTGGGTATCACCTGGCTGACTTGACCTGGAGCAAGAGACCAGCTGAATAAGAACAGCAGGTGGGATACATGAAGAGCGAGGATCAACTGCAAACTTAAGGTTGAATCAGATTATGAAAATTCAATAAGAGGACCTCACGCTATCCTATTGGCAGTGATGTGCTGGCAAGGCTTTGACTGCCAAGTTTGGCCAAGAGAGGCTGTTCCAGTTAGGGGCCAGGCAGAGACACAAAGCCAGGGTCAGATAGCTTCTGAGAGGGAATTTGACACGGGAATTAGCTGTGAGGATACTAGAACTGAAAAACCAAGCAGGCAATTGCTGAGCCTGGGGGGAGTGGTGACACAGGAAGGGACCCAACCCAAGGGATGGAGGAGAGCAGGTTAAGGGGATGCCATTGGGAGTTCAGGGGCTGGAACGCTTGTTCCAGTTAGAACTGCCAGTTTGGAAAAGCCACAGCCAGAGCAGGAAATGATATTCAAAGAAAAGAGAGAAATATTGTGATTTCTCCCATCTCAAGTTCCCTCTAATCTGTTAGTGTCTTCCATTGCCCAAATTTAGGCAAAATTCAGTTGATCAAGAAGACTGAGCAATGGAATCTGAAGGGGTCATCTGTCTGCCACCCAGGACAGACCAGAAGTCATCAAAGGACACATGGATTCCACCCAAGATGGCTGGTGGACCACAGAACACTTCAGAGATGGAGAACTAAGACTTCAAGCCAGAATGGCCAGGGAAAGCCGGAAGGCCAGCTCATATTCAAACCAACAGATGTGAGAAAAGATATGTAGTCTCAACATCCAGGAAAACGAAAGCTGAAACTAGGCCGAATATATAACGACAGCAGATCGAGAAGGCCCTTGCGATACCAGCGCTGACAAGAAGGGAGAACAGCACAGACAGTAATTTGGATACTTGTCTCCCTGCTTCTGGGAGTGACATTTGATAAAACCACTCTGGCTAAAAAGCAGTTCAAGGTTGTCTAGCGAAAAGCCGGGCTAGACAACCTTTGTGGTTTGGACATGGAATCGTCTCAGATGCTCATGTGCTAAAGGTTAGGCTTCATAGCTGGAGGAGGGACTGAGAAGTGCCTGGGTCAGAGGTGACAGCAAACCATGTAATGAGCTGATGGTTCACAGCCCAGCAGGCTAGAACAGAAAGCGGTGTACAGTTGGAGAGAGCGGGTCGTGGCTTCAGCTTCTCGTCTTCTACTTTCTGGCCACCAAGAAGCGGAAGCTTTGCTCCACTGCACTCTCCATACAATGTTTACTTTGTCTCAGGCCAAAACAGTCAAGGAACCATGATGAAGCCTCTGAAACCATGAGGGAATAAAAAGAAAACAACCAAACAGAACCGCCCCCCTTTCCCTTTAAGTGTCTCGGGAATTCTACCAGCATGACAGCAGTTCCCTGGCGTGGTGTATGGGAGGGTGGCACATGCACATGGAGACAGGAAGCATGCTCGGGTTTATAACAGCTTGTTTGATGTGCCCCAATCTGGAAAGAGCTGGTCAAGAGTAGAGATTTTTATTTAGTTAGTGTGCATCCCCAAAGAGTCGCCCCATGAAATAAGCAATAAAAATGAACTACAAGAACATACAACCACATGACACAAAATTCTCACAGACGCAAGAGCTAAAAGAATACATGTAAAATATGATAATTCTATTTTAATAGGTTCAAAACAAGACAAATGTATGTAATAAAGATGAAAACACAGTCAGTTAAAATAAAGCGAGAAGATTGTTACCATAAAAATAAGGTTGATGGTTGTTACATTGGAGGAGAAGGGTTCTGGAGGTCCTAATAACGGTCATTTTATTGACAGTTACTTGAGTATTTATATTAAATTGGGTGTATTATTGTGCTTCTCTTAATTTCTCTTTTTATTATTTTTTAAGTCAGCATACAAAATAATGGTTTACAATAAGCCATTTGTATACATATATGCCGTTATACTTACTATTATTAACTTTTCTATGTGATATGTACTTAGGAGTAAAAAATAGTTAAAATAAGCAAAGGGAAAGAGAAGGTATCTCATGGATCGTTACTCATGGGACTACAGAGGGATGGAGTCCATCAAAACAAGAGAGCAAACTAAGAAAGGAATGCGTGAAAGCCTGGAAACTGGAGATGTGAGTGGGGAAAGGGATCCTTGGATGGTGGAGAAAGACGACCCCTGGCTGACAGCTGCGAGCCCCAACATCAGACCAGAACGGGATGTGGAAGATGTCAAAGGCAGCTGAGATTGTCATATTACACAGTATGTTTGAAAGGACTAGAAAGGTATGGATCTAATTCAAGGAACGCCAGGCCTGGATTCATGATAAATACACAGGGAAAAGTCCACAGAAATCAAAGCAAAACAACAACCTAGAAACAAAAAGTGTGACAATTATTAACTTTAGAAACAAAAACTTATATGCGAAAGGAATCATCTGATGGGCAAGGGATAAGGGAGGCTTAGTGATGCGAACACTCACCACCCAGCCTGGATGGGGATGCAAGGATGGGATGGGGATGGGTGTGCTTCTTGTGCCGCTGTAAGGATAGCAGTGTTAAACCATCATCTTCCATAGAGAAAGTCAATAAACAGCTGTGCTTGCAGTAGAAAAATGGAAACAAAGCCGAGTTCTTAGAGATAGGGAAGCAGACTCTAAAACAGGGAAAGGCTAGAAAGGGACAGAGGGGCAAGGTGGGGAAAACTGTTATTTTCCATAGTAAGTTTTACTAAGCTGTGTGATCCCTTGAACTATGGAGACATGCACCTTTAAGAAACAAAAACTAGAGCTGGGTGTGTAACTTGGTGGTTCAGTACCCATCCTAAAGGTTAAAGTACCCTGTTTGATCCCCAGCACCATAAAAATAAATAAGAAATTTAATTTGTCAAACTTTAAGGAAAGACAAAACAATCAGAAGAGCAAGGGAGGGGCTATGCTGGCTGATGCTGAGCACAAATTATAAGAGAAGAAACTGTGGGCTTGTGAGCTGGTTAGTGGGTAAAGGCATTCACCTCCAAGCCTGGTGACATACATTTGATACCTGGGGCCCATGAAGTGGAAGGGGAGAACCACTTCTGTCTCCACATGGATGCTGTGGCATACCTCATCCCCTATGAATTACAAAAGAAAAGAATAAAGGATAAATTGAAATTATACCAGGACAAAATAGCATTACCCTGGGGTCATCAGCAAGGATAGGAATTTCTGCCATTATAATATGCTACACCACATTCAGACGCTAAACAGTAAGAGCATCTTAGAGTTTTACTGCATACTTAAAAGGTATTTTATAGACTTCAACTATCATTCCCTATAAAACTTTAAGAAGTAGAATTAAAGGAACTTTCATTAATATCATAAAGCATCTGACTTTAAATTAGTAATAATTGCTCTAAATTCAGAACACAGAACATTCCCCTCTACTGTTATCATTGTTATTGAAATTACCAATAAAGGTATAGTTATTTTACACTTTATTGGGTGCTCTTGTCAAAACATTAAAGACAGTAGAGGGGAAATAAATATCGAAAAAGAAGAGGTGAAATTGTGTATGACATGGTTATATTCCTAGAAAATGATTCAAATATAAAACTCAGTGATCTAGTTAGACCGTGAAGCAGAGCACGTCTCCCCCATGCCTTGCCTGCCTCCTCAGGTGTCCTGTGTCCCTGGCCTCACACCATCTGGTGACTGATGCTCTGACTCAGGCCACCAGACGCTCCCTGTTTTGCAACAGACCACATATGTCCGCATCTCAGCCCCACGTTCCTCTGTCACCTCCTTCAGGGCCTTGATTCTGGGATACCTTCTGGGAGAGGCTCTCTCTGTCTTTCTTCACAAATGTCACATTGTGAGTAGCCTGTCCTGAAGACTAAATCTTTCCACTGACATCCCCTAACCTCTGCCCCTGCTTCATTTTTCTCTATAAGATTTCTTGGTGACATCCTAGCTATGCTTTTGTTTATTGCTTGTTTTCCCATGAGCATACAATCTCAAGAAGAGTCCGTCCTTGGGGTCTGGAAGGACACCTGCCCACAAAAGACAGTGTATTTGGCGAAGGACTAAATGATAAGCAAGTTACATACTCCAAAGATCTGAACCGTTTTCTCTTCTTTTCAAAAGAAAGGTTTTAGTATTCAAGACTTAAGAGACAAAGGACCTCACACATGGTACAATAAAGCCTCTCCACAGGGAAAATGGAGACCCAAGGATGAATGACAAACTAAACATCTGGACTAACGGGACAAAAATGATTAATATTTATGACCTACAAAGAACCTATTTACAGTTCTAAGAAAAAGCATCGGTACATTAGATAAACATGGTACATTAGATAAACAGATAACGCATAGAAAACTCTATGTAACATAAGCAAACACACGGTGAGACAGCAGTTTTATGAGCAAACAAAGGACTGCAGGTGACAGCAAATTCAACACCACTTCGTTAGATCAGGAGGAAACGTTCTTGCTCACTGCTACTGAAGTTGAAATGAAACCAGCAGATTCATTCCAGAGTGATGACATTGTATTAAAAAATATTTTTGAAAAGCGATTCGGTAATACAGAAAGGAGCCGTATACATGTCTGTGTCCTAGCAATTCCTCAATTAAGAATTATTCCTGTGGAAATTCAACAGCAGCCAGACACTATTTACAGGAAGATGCTCACTGCAGTGTTATCTATAAAAGGCCCAAACTGAAAACATATAAATGCCCAACATTAAGGGGGAATGGCTTAATAAATTATACTACCTCTGCACAATGGAATATTATGTGGTCATTAAAATGATAATTATGCAGAAACATGAAAAATGTTTATGATCCACTGGTCACTGAAAACAAGCAAATGCAAGAGAGCGGGTTTGTGCCTTGGACAGAATTCCTAGCCTATGTAGAAGTGCAGGAGAGATAATACATAAAAATCGTGTTGTCGGTGGACTGGGGGTAGAGTGATTTTGTTGGTGACATATTTTTAAATGTTTTCTTTAAGTCTTCACCCAGAAGCTTGTGTAGCTCCTAGCAGGGTTGGTTTTTCAGGGCTCTTTGGGGGTGGAACTTACTGTACAATTCTCTTTTACTCAATCTGGTAAAAACCCACGTTATCTGTATTCTTATTTGCACTGGAATGTAGGACTCTCTTGTCTTAACCACTACTTAGCCAATTCCTCCTCTGCTGAATGAGGTGCTTAGTGCAAAGATGCAGAGCTGTTCCACAGACAGCAGGACAGTCGGGCTGGAGCCAGCCCGCCTCCTGCCCCTGCCCTCTGAGCTCATGTCTCTGCTTGCCTTCCATCTTCAGAGCTCCAGGGAGAGTGGGCACCCTTAGCCCAGACCAGAACGTGGTCTGGAAACCTGTCTGGAATGTGAAGCAGGCGCCTCTAGAGCCAAAGAGAAATGGATTTTCTGGGAATCCCAAGACCCAGAGCTCAGAGATTCTAATTGCACAGAAGTTTTCCTCTCTGTGTTCTACCTAGGAGACCTTGGACCTATCCTATGACATCCTGGGGACCTTTCTGAGGTTAACCAGATCTAAGTTCTTGCAAAGAACCCCAAGAGACCAAACTAAAAACCAGCATGGAGTCACCTATGCTTCAGTTCCATGTAAACAAACTCTAGTCTGACCTGCCTAGACAACAGAAGTCAAGTTGGGCCCCTGGCATACCAATGACACACCCAGCACAAGGAGAGCTCACTCTAACCACAGGTGATTTTCTTACTGTCTGCCTCCCTGTCCCTATCTTACAAGGAAGGAAACTTTGAGACACCTGATCTGCTTGTCATTTTGTGACACTCTCATCTTTAATCATTTTAGTTTATAAAATCAGCTTGACTTGACTCACTGGAACCATTAGTCTATGCTAAGGAATGAAGCGATGTCATAGTCCAGAATGGAAAGTAAGGCCAATGGAGAGCTTTAAACTAAACTGTTGTAATCCATTCCACTTGACATGGCTACACCCTAGCTCTAAGGTCTTGAACAATGCCATACTTAGCTTTAACTGTTGACTTGACACAGCCTAGAGTCACATGACAAGGGAGTCTCAAATGAAGGAGTGCCTAGATCAGGCTGACCTGTGGGAATGTCTGTGAGAGGTTGTCTTGATTGCTTTAATTAATGTAGCGGTCTATCATGGGCGGCATTATTCCTTGGGCAGGCGGTCCTGAGCAGTCTACAGAATCCAGCTAAATGTGCATCAGTGAGCAGCATCCGTTACGACTCCTACTACAAACTTCTTGGCTGTTACGTGAGTTCCTTGAAAACGCTGCTTGGGATAGCAAGTAGGCCTGCCTTGAGTTCCAGCATTGACCTCCTTCAGCATTGACTGTGATCTGGAAGTGGAATCCCAGTAAGGTCTTCCCTCCCTTAAACTGAATTTTGGTCATCTTTCTGTAAAGTGGAGCTGGAGAAAGCCCTGTCTCCTAGAACCCTGTGTGAGAACAAAGGGAGTAACAGACACACTGAGTTGGTTACAATGTTGCTGCCACCTCCGTTCTGTCCCTCTCTCTTGAACACATGGCTGATAAGGCAATGGTTCCAAACCTGGGGGACACTGCCTCTCCGCATGATGTAATTCCCAACTTCCTTCTGGGAAGAAATTAGTGTTGATAAATGCGTAAGCAATTTTCTGATAAACTTTAATAAGATTAAGACCTCTTCTGGGAAGCCAGCTACCCACCCACCCAGCTGACTGTCAGCAAGGAGGAGCTAATGATTCTGAAACAATCCTGGTTTTGCAGGCAGGGAAATGATGATTATCTAATCAGACTGTTTCTCTGCACAATTTTTCTGTGGAGACAACCTCTGAATTGGCCGCTTAAGCCTCTTTTCTTGTGACCTGCTTGAATTAAAACCGTGATGCAGGTTTAAGAGCAAAGTATCTGAAAATATCCACAACCTATTATAGCGCATGGAAGAATTCATAGTCTTTTCTAATTTTCATGTTAGGGAAGGATTTGGGATTTGGAGGGAGAGCTGTGGGTGTTTTATTCACATTTCAATTCGGAGCTTAACATTGCTACTGACACATACGATGTTTATTAGGGAAAAAGTTATGAAGGAAAAAAGTAAAATTTTAAAAACTGAGGGACTAGGAAGATGGCTCCGCGGGCTAGTGGGCTGCTTAGTTTATTGTCAATTTGATACTCTTCATCTGAGAAGAAGGAACCTCAACTGAGAAAATGCCTCCGTCAGATTAGCAGGTAGGCAAGTCTGCCGGGCACTTTCTTAATAAATGACTGACATGCCCTCTCTCTAGGCCTTGGTTTCCTCTTCCAATAAGTAGGAGGGTTTTTTTGTTTTGTTTTGTTTTGAGTTGTCTAAAATCCTATTGCTGAAGATACTATATGCTTTGGTCATGTGACAAAATCAAGTTGGGACTGACCAGAAATCCCTCCCCACCCCATGGCTAGCTTCCATGGTACCAAAAAAACATACTATTAGGTTGCTGGGGAAGGAAAGTCACCAACAGTCCTTCCCAGTTGGAACCCTATGATACTGGAACATATCCTGCCCTTGGTACTATAGTAGCACAAACACTGCAAGTGGAACCACCTGCTTTCTTATTGGGTCTGAGGCATGTGCTGCAGGAGGAAACTCATGCCTGGCACTGCAAATCTGGCCACAACCCATGGCTAGGGAGTCCACAGGCCATGGGGCGAATCTACACTATCAATTTGCTAAATGGACACTGTGTCAAGCTGCCATCATAACTCTATATTCCTAGATTGATGCAGTTCTCAGACATCATCAGAGAAATTTCTTTGTGCAGTAGACAGCAATTAATGCAAAAACTCATAACTGACCAAAGTACAGAGACTGTGCATGGCTCATCCATATGGAGATCTTTGTTGTGTTCTCCATGCCCCCCCCACCCCATCCTGGCCCCACACTCCTCAGGGATCAGGGAACATCTTGGAAGAGAGGGAGAAAAAAATGACAGGAGCCAGAGATCAGGGAGGACCGGAGGGAAGAAGTGCCCAAGACAGGACCTGTAATCTCACGAAGTCACAATACTTATGCTGCCTGTACAAGGCCTGCACAAGATCAAGCCAGTCAGCGATCTAGCATGGAGAGGGGAGGGGCTCATGAGCCCCGCTCCCCAGCTAAGGAGATATAGACAGTTAATAGCTACTGGGAGAGGGGAGTCAACTTTATTTAAGGGGTAGCCTCTGGTAGGTCAGTCACTAGTGGATGGCCCCACCCACTAATATACAGGCAGCATGAATTGGACTCACTGGGATATTAAAAAAAAAAAAAGGAGGGGCAGTGGTGGTGCACGCCTTTAATCCCAGCGCTTGAGAGGCAGATGCAGGTGATCTTTGTGAGCAAGGCCAGCCTGGTCTGCAAGAGCTAGTTCCTGGATAGGCACCAAAGGTACAGAGAAATCCTGTCTTGAAAAACAACAACAAAAGAGTGCATAAAGTTGGGAGGAGGTGGGGATGGATCTGGGAAGAGTCGGAGAACTGCCAGTATCAAAATGCAATGTATGTATAAATGACATTCCCAAAGAACCAATACAAACATTTTAGTTTAAAAGGGAGTTTTAGAAAAACCTTCGTGTGCCAGAGATACAGTACACATCAGGGCAAAATGAGAAAATACCTTTAAAATGCTTTTTAAAACATAATAAGAATCAGAGTACATTTTGCTTCCAGACAAGATGAAGAAATAAAGACTGAATTTACTCTCCTGCCTGGAGCAATGAAAATACCAGTCAATTACACGAAGCGACAAGATGCTTGATGTGAGGACCCCCAAAACTGATATTTGAGAATAAGAACAAAGTAAAACACAGTTGCTCCAGCAGGAGGAACTGAGCTGACCCTGCTATAGAGAGAGAGAGAGAATGCCAAGAAAGACCTGCCCAGAAAGGATGAAAACAAATAGTGCCAGCCATTCACAGGTGACAGGGACAGAGTGCATAAAGTTGTCCCACCGACAGACTGGAGCAGCTCATATTTCAGGACACTGGATAGCACTCAGAAAAGTCTTAACACTGTAGTGGGCAATAATTAAGCTTAGAATACATATATATCTTGGCATGCCTAGCAGAGATTAAAGGCAAAATGCAACAGGATCAAAGTGTTTCCAATAAATTATCTGAGTCCTAGAACAAGTTCAAGAACATTTAGAAAAATATAAAAATGTCCACCACACACGATAAAATCCACAATGCCTGGCAGCCAATTAAAGATTATCAGATACAAAATGAAGTCAAGTAATGTGGTATAAAATGAGGAGATAAAATCTAAACTGACTGGGAACTAATACAGATGTTAGAATCACCAGGGTAGGCTCATATTAAAGTTATAGCTGTAGGTTCAAAGAGTTAAGGTATAAAATGCAAGATGTAAAAAAAAAACACAAAAACAACAAAGTTAAACTTCTGGAGATGGAACGCACTATGTTTAAAACAAAAAACACACTGGGCAAAATCCAGTTAACCATTGACTAGATCTCTTCTCTTTTTAAAAAAATAGGGAATTTAAATACAAGGTACTCATAATCATAGGAGCTTTCTAGAAATAATCACACAGAAGAGAAAAAAGAATGGAAAAAAGTACAGAGTAACGGTTACTGTGGAATAACTACTGGTTGTGCTTGTGTGTGTGTGCACGCATGTGTGTGAGTGTGCGTGTGCATGAGTGTGCATGTGCGTGTGTGCATGCGTGTGTGCACGCATATGTATGCATGTGTGTGTGCGCATATGTGTGTGTGCATGTGTGTATGTGCATGCATGTGTGTATGTGCATGCATGTGCGCATGTGTATGTGTGTGTCCAGAGGAAGAGTGGTAGAATATAGGGAAAAGTATGTAAAAATATAATAGCCAGAAAATAACTACCCTTGATTTAGAAAATCCTCAAATCTATACATTCACAAGTCAGTGAAGTTCAGCAATCCTGAAATACAAGAGCTAAAAGTATATCAAGACACAATAATCTAGCTGTTTAAGATCAATAGAAACAAAAGTCTTACAAGAGGACAAAGGAAAAAAGATATATTCAGAACAACAAACATACGTGTTATAACAAATTTTTCATAAAAATAATGTGGGCCAAAGGTAGGCAAAATTTCTAATAAAAATGGTCAACCTAGAATTACCTACACAGTAAAATGTCTCCCAAAAGCAAAGATGAAATAGTGACTATTTCAGTCACATAAAAGCTGGGGAAGAACCAAAGAGATAGCTCGGTCAGTAAAGTGCTCCCCAGACAGGCATGAGGATCTGGGTTTGGATCCTTAGTCCCCAAGTTAAATTTAAAAGTGCTAGGACATCTACATGCACTGCACCTGTATTCCAGCGCTGGGGAACTAGACAGGATTCTGGGGCTCGCTGGACAGCCAGAAGCAGCAAGCTTCAGGCTTGGGGAGGAAAGACCTTGCCTCAAAAGACACGGAGGAGAGCAATAGACACCCGACATTAACCTCTGGCTTCCACCCACAAACTCACAGGCACAAACATTTACACACATGTGTATTTACATATACATGTGCACATGCCTGAACACATAAACACATATGCAACACACACACATAAAGCTCAGAACAGACACATTCTATAAGAAATATTATAGCAGGTACCTGAAGCAATGAAAATGATACCAGGTAGAAACACAGCCTTAACCAAAAACCATTTGTATAAGGGTTACAAAGTAAATGTATACCTTCATTTAGCCAACTCATTTAATTTATTTATTTTGTGGAGGTCACAATGGACAACTGTCACTTCTGTCCTTCAACCATGTGGATAACAGATACTGAACTCGGGTCACCAGGCTTGGCAGGAGGTTCCTTTACCTACTGAGCCATCTTACCAGCTCAACATATCCATATTTTAAAATAAAATTGAGTGCGTATATAAAAACAATGACAACGTAAGATGGGATTTACATCCTAAAATGTATAACTACATTAACACAAAGGTTATGAAGAGAGAAATGGAAATGTATTGTTAGAAATTTTCTATATTACACATCAAGTAATACACTTTTACTTGAAAGTACACTAGAATTTTTAAAGATTTATGCTATAAAACTGAAAGCAACTATTACAAGGCAAAGAGTTATAGTTAAAAATGAATAAGCAGATAAAAGTGAATCATAAAAAATAATATGAGGAAGGCAGAACTAGAGGGGAAAAGAAACAGAAAAGCAAGGGGATTACCACACAACAACAATGGACAATGGGTTTACATGGAAAAATCAATAATCACATTAAGTATAAATGCTCCAAACACGGTGTCTCAAACGTACTGGTTGTTAGATTGATAAAAAAGACTCAGCTACTTTTCTATTTCTGCTTACAGAAGCCCACTTTTAACTAAAGAAGCAAACAGGTGATCAAAAATGTATACCATACTACAACCAATCAAATGACAATGTAACTGCCTTCATTTTAGAAGAGGTAGACTTTCAGAACAAAAATACTGGGAGAACAAAGGTAGTTTCACAGTGATAGGAGCTGCTCATCGTCAGATATAACAAACCTCTAACACCATTAGATGCCTAGTAACAGAGCTTAGAAACCTTGGAGAAAAACTAAATGATAATTTTAATAGTCATGTATCTATTATGGTAATTAAATCTGTATCTGAAACCAGTCCCATTAAAAAAGTCTAGGCCCAGATGGCTTCACTGGTAAATTCTATCATTTAAAAATGAAATCATAACAATTTTTCATATTCTTCCAGAAAGCAGAAGAGAATTCTTTCTAGCACATTCTATGAGGTGGATTATCCTAATACCAGACAAGGACATCAAAAGAAAACTACAGAAAAATACCCTCCATGAATAAGGTTTGGAAACTGTCAATAAAACTGGAAAAGACTGAATTCAACAATATTTACAAGGGTAGAAGACTCTGGCCAAGTGTTATTTACCTTGGGATGGCAAGGTGGTTTACCATTAGAAATCAGAGCGCCAATATATTAACAACCTTTGTTAATCAGCTTTCCATCACAGTAAAAAACACAGTTCTCAGCTCGGAGAGTAAGGCTCATTAGTATCACAGTTGTGGAGACTTCCATTTATGATTGATGGCTCCACAGTCTTGGGCAGGTGCTGGGCAGCATATCATAAGATAAGCCTATGGCAGGCCAAAGCTACTCACTCCACGCTCAGAGCAAAGAAGAGGCTGGAGTTCTGTAACCCCCATCAAGGGGACAATCCATGGATGGGTCTTCCACTACTAGACCCCATCTCCTAGAAGCTCCACTTCCTCCATGGAAGTGGAGACCAAACCTTTACACATGGGCCTTTGGGGGCATTTAATACCTAAACTTCAGGACAATAGCTTACAATCATCAAAATAGACGCAAAAAAAATGCACTTGAAAAAAAATCCCTTCCTTCCTGATAAAGGAGAAACAACTGTGCTGGACCGGCAAGACGCTAAACAGGTAAACCACTTGCTATGCAAGTCTGCCAGCCTGAGTTCAATTCCCAGACCCCAAGAGGGGAAGAACGAGATCCCAAAATTGTCCTCTGGCTTCCACACTCATGCTGTGGCATGCATGGCCCCTGTCACACACACAAACCATAATAAATGAAATAAAATGTAAAGTTACAAAAAGGAAAACTCTATCAAACTTAGACTAGAACAGAACTTCCGTGACCGACTCCAGGGTGTCTACAAACAAACACACCTGTACTTACTGGCTAACACACCTCAGCCTTCTGACCTGGCATTCTTAATAGTAAACAACTAAATACTTTTCTTACAAGTCACGATCAACACTTTTACTCAACATTGTCTGAGCCATTTCAGGAAGTATAATATGAAAAATAATAAAACATCACCCAGATTGCGGTGAGGAAGGTACAGCTGGCTTGCTTCACAGCTAACATCACTGTCTACTTAGAAAACATAATTGAATCCATAAAGAAGCTACTAGGATGAATGAGAGAAATATGACAGCTTCACAAGATGCGATCAATATACAAACTTCAACTGTAATTTAGGTCCAGGCAACAAGCTACTGGAGTGAAAATTTAAAAAAAAATAATACTGTCTTTTAGGACAGCATCAAAACATGAACAGCCTAGTAGTAAATGCTGCACAGTGTGCAAAGCCTGTTTTGAGAAACATGAAATGGTCCTTACAGAAATGAACGGTCTAATCAGACAGAGACACACTGTGTTCATGGGATAGAAGACGACTATCAATTCTCACCAAATGGATCTATGAACTCAGCGAAACCCCAACCAAAATCCCCAGAGGACAATGACAGCTTCTTTTTCATCTTATTTTGATAAACCTAAGATTTAGAAGCGGGGGAGAGAACAACCCAAACCAGAACTTGTGCTGTCTGATTTCAAGGTGTGCATAGCTATAGCATTCAACTCAGGTCAATAACAGCATAAAGTCAGTCATGGCTACAGCCCACAATGTAGGTTAGTAACAGCACAAAGACAGTCACGGCTACAGCCACAATGTAGGTCAATAACAGCACAAAGTCAGTCACGGCTACAGCCCACAATGTAGGTCAGTAACAGCATAAAGACAGTCACGGCTACAGCCCACAATGTAGGTCAGTAACAGCACAAAGACAGTCATGGCTACAGCCCTTACACAGCTCAGTAACAGTACAGGCAGTCACAGCTACAGCCTACAATGTAGGTCAGTAAGGACACAAAGACAGTCACAGCTACAGACCATAATGCAGGTTAGTAAGGACACAAAGACAGTCACAGCTGCAGACCACAATATAGGTCAGTAACAGCACAAAGACAGTCACAGCTACAGCCCACAATGCAGGCTAGTAAGGACACAAAGACAGTCACAGCTACATCCCTCAAACAGGTTAGTAACAGCACAAAGACAGACAGACAACCAACAGGATAGAGGGCCTACAAATAAAACCAGTTGTGACTCAACAAACCATTTTTTTAAAAAAATGTAAGGACTACTCAGGGGAAAGGTGGACAGTCTTCCTAACAAATTGTGCTGGAAGAGTTTCACATACACACACAAAATGAATTTTGGTGCATGCTCGTCTTGTATTTTAAAAACCTCTAAATCTAAAATCTAAGGCAATACGGTATCTAGTTCAAAATGTAGGAAAAGTATTTGCCTCCTGGAGTTAGGGAAAGATTCTTAAAAATGACCCCAACCGCATTATGAATAAAAGACTGGACTTTTCCGGAGTTTAGAGAAGACGGAGCATGCTCGGGATGATATGGTCATAGACAGGACTTTACCAAAATGTAGAAGGCGTTATGAACAGACTGGAAAGAAACCACAGAACTGGGAAACATTTGCAGCTCCTACCCAATCCAGAACTTGTGGGTGAATAGCTCCCAATACTGGATACCAAGAAATAAAATCCCCTCCCCAAATAGGCGAAAAACTTAGAGAGGCACTTTGCAAAAATAAAAACGTCCTTAGCAGAGGAAAGAGAGATGCAAAGAAAGCCATAATGACAGCACTCAGGAGGCTGAGGCAGAAGGGTCATCGATTCAGAGGAAGCCTGGGCTCTGCAAAGACAATCCAGCACCAGCTAAAAGAACTCATTACAGAGTAATTAGAGCATCTAAAATGAAGAAAGCTGAGAATAGCACGTGTTGAGGAGGGCAGGGAACGACCAGAACCCTCATCCGCTGTGACATAATGATCTGGGAAAACAGTTCATAAGTTGAAGACACACAGACTGCACGCCCAGCCATCCCATTCCTAGGTCTATAAGCAAAAGAAATTAAAGGATATATCCACACTGAGACTCATGCGTGGATTTTCACAGAAATTTTGTTTGAAATTGCCAATTTTAATGTCCATCAACAGGCCAAGAGATAAGCAGGTATGTATGCCCATGCCCGAGAACAACGTCTCAGCACCAAGAACGGGTGAAATATTGACACTGTGAATTTCACAGTACTTAAGTTGAGGGAGAAAAATCACATAAAGGGTTATATACCGTGTAATTCTATTTGCATAAAATTTAGAAGATAAAAATAATGTGTAATGACAAAAATGTCACAGCACATCCCCTGCCCCTGGGAATGGGTGGAAAGTGGGAAGCTAAGATTACAAGGGGGCGCAAGGAAATAGGGTGAAGGTCATGCTCATTATTATGGCAATGACACCACAGTGTATATGTATATTGTACGGCTTACCAAACTGTCTGCTTTAACCACAGGCAATGTGTTGGGCTCCATCTGCACCTGAATAAAGGTGTTTAAAGCAATGTGCTCCACACTGGGGAGTAGACAGCTGTTCTTTGCTACCCTTGGACATCTTGCAAATAAAAGGTCAAGGTAGAGCTCAATGTCCCTGTGCTAGAGCCAGGCTGGGCATCCTTTTGGCTAGGTAGATACTCTGTGCATCCCACCTGTGTATCTATCTGTGCCTCATGTCTGAGCAGGGAAGTTGTAGTGAAATTTGAAAGTTAGCCAAACACAGTATGACTGCCAAAGAATGCCACCTGGGCTGTGGGACCTAGTCAGGAAGGAAGGCACTGTGGTTCATCCCTTCAAGGCTGTCTGCTTCCTAACAGAAAGTAGATGACAGGGCTGATCCAGCCTGGTGGACTGACTTTAGCCCACATTGAGAATCCTGCATCATTCTCCAGAAAACAAAACAACAACAAAAACAAAAATCCCAAACCGTGTTAGAAGGCGGCAGCATGGCCCCACACAGGGCTCTAATGGGCAGATTTGTACGAGCAAGGGCGATGCGAAGGACAGCGAGTAAAACACTGAATTAAAAGCCACTTAAATTAAGAATTCAATAGCATCCACTTAACTAATAAATAGTATTCCTCTTTGCCATTGATCGACTCGGGACCGTAATGAAGAGTTCCAGGGGCAATGGCAGAATCTCTTAATTCATGGCATAAACGTCACCAGCCCTTGGGTTCCTAAGATTGAATGTGTTGGAGAAGAGGGGAATGAAGAGCCCACAGGAATTAATTCTTGGAACATCCCTGCGGGGTCAGCATTATTATACCCTGCCTCTAGGTAGATTTAATATCACAAGTGCTGGGCAGGGCACTATGTGCCCAGGGAGGCTCCATAATCGTTATTAAGTGATGATGGGGTAGATAGGCCAGAGCTGGCACTCGCTCCAGAACGGCTGTCTTCTTTATGCTCAAGTTAAGAGACTGAACCAATGTCGTATTGTGATTACCGCGGTTATTTTTATTGCCACTGGGCATAAAAATGGCCCGGCCCTGCCAGAACTATGGGATAGACCATTGCAAAGAAAGCCTTTTTCTCGTAGGACAACATGCTGTAAAATTAGAGGCTGACTTCAGGGGTCCTCCAGACTTGCTGAGACCTACTCCCATTCAACTGTTCTGCTGGAATCCTCCCTTCGAGCCAACCCTGTGTCACAGAGGGTCTTTACACTATGAATGACTGGATTACAATATGTCCTGACATAGACTCAGCAGTTCAAAGCCGCTGGTGAGACCTGATGGCTCCTCCTTAAGAGTTATCCACCTTGTATCCACAGATATCAGCTCTCATCTCGGGAAAGCCACTGGTGACTAACCTTCATTTGGTATAGCTCTGCTTCCTCCCTAGCCTGGCACAGCTCCAGCTCCGATGAGAACCCGGAGCTGATTGGACATCTTACCACCATGCTGGAGGATGCTTCCCCACCGAGCAGGTACCTCTAGATTCTCCATCCGACTCCATCTTGCCCATTCTTTGGTCTCTCGGTGTTCTTGACTTCCATGAATCCCCTCCCCTCTGGGCCTCAATATCAGAACACCTTTCTCCTGACAACCACCACAGGCAAACCAGTGTCATCAGTCAGACAGCCCTGTGCCTCTCCCCCTGATAGCAGCAGCCTAGGAGCAGCTCCACCCCAAGGTCATTGCTGTCCTCTTCCCCCACCTACAGAGATGAGGACTGAGGAAATGATACAGACTCAGGGGCAGGCTGATGGAAGAACGGAAGGTCTTTAAAAGTGGAATGAGCGAACACACAACATTGAGCCCTCTGGCATCCTCAGAATGACCTCTCTAACCCCGGTCCAGATTCTGCTTTCTGCAGCAGAGTCCTGACAGGTGAGCAGTGTGCCCATGTGGATGGACCACCTGTGCTGTGAGCACCGGGAGAGAGCTGATTCATGGTCGTGTTTCTCCTTAATGACAATAAAGATGATTAATAAAAGTCAACGAGAGAAGCCAAGTACACAAATAGGCAAATTATATAGAACAGATTTGTAATCAAAGATATGCAAAGTAAATGACTCAAGCCCCCCAAATGCAAACTACAGCAATAATACAGCATTTATACTTATAAATTAGCACCAAAATGGAATTCATAACTCAAATGCTAATGGGATTATGAAGAAATTGGAACATTCATAAATGGTGAATGACATTAAAATCTAGTAAAATATATGGAGGAAATATTTAACAAACACTTCAAGACCCATATAGGTATTTGTGTACTATAACCTAGTAATCCCACTGCTGAAATTTCACCTCAAAGGAACAAACAGAAACGTGCGGCTCTGCCTTGCTGAGTCAGCACTATTAAGGCTGATGATTGCTAATACCTTCGTGGGTAGATGACATCTCTACAGTCAATTAATGAGCCAATCTTCATAAGATATAGCATTAGCCAGCCCGGTCAGCATCAGTCCCGGTCGGAACTAAGCTGTAATCACTGGGTGAAGCATGCAGAGTTGCTTTTTAAAATGACCAGAATCAAATCACCTTCATGAGCAAAGCTAGGATAAATCAAGGAAACAAAGGAAAGGAACACCCACTGCCTGCCCCTTCACACAGCTAGATTTGTGTCACAGCGCATCTTCACAGACCCTGCCGGGCTCAACCCTCTGCAGCTACATGAAGCCAGAGCCTTTCTGGGGTCGCCTGTGTGGCTGGGGTCCATCTGTCACACACAATCCTGGGGTCACAAAGGTGAATATAGCTTGTCCCTGTGCTGGAAAGCAGGGCTTCAAAAGCCTGGCTGCAGAGGTTGAGATTAGGAAAACTAGGAGGGCTACCACCATGTCACTATGGCAACAACCTCCCTGGCATTACTGTCCCCCCCAACCCATCCAGCCCCCACCGACTGGTGTGCACACACAGGGTCTATGACGAACTGCCTCTTCGTGTGGCTGACACTCCTCCACAGGCTCATGTATGAGAGGGCACCAGAAGGGCAGCCAGCAATCTTTAAGAAGCTCTCTGCAATTTATTATCTCCCTGCCATCATCAGGAGTGTAGGGACAGGGGCTGCAGAAGAGAAATAGGCACACGTGGAGTTTAGCCCCTTGGGGAGCTCACAGAGAGTGAGACTCTTCTCTAGCAAAGGAACAGCGGGAGAAGGGCAGCTGAGGGTGGTCCTGTGGGGTGTTCCTGGGGATAACACCCACTGCTGTGCAACCTGGGCATCACACTAACCCTTTCTGGACACCAGAAGAACAGGACAGACCAGAATCAGAACTCTTGTTCTTCTGGGTTATGTTGACCACGGTAAAAACGAAAATGGCACTTCTGTCATTAGGTCACCAGGTTTTCCAAGTTACGTTAAAAACTACTGCTTATTGTCACTGTGACCATCACACGTAGAATCAGGGTGGGTCCCCCGAAGAGGACATTTGAGCTATCTGGGAGTAGGAAACACAGGCATTAGGGCCTGGGCTGTGAGAGCAGCTCCTGATGCCACAGTCTGGGGTCACATGGTAGCTTTTTTCAAATACTTCCTTCCAAAGCTAGAGTAGCTGTCCCTTTAATAGCCTGAGGTTTAACTGCCTCAGTTTCCCCTGTCGTTTTCCCAGCTTCCCTTTTCTACAGGTGCACTCCCTCGACAGGGTTCTAGCTGGTTCTGGTCTGAAGCACAAGTGCTTGCTTACAGGCTTGCAGGAAGGCCTGGGAGGCAAGTGGTGACTCGGACGAGCTCCTGTGAGTGTGAGTGGAGTAATCGCCTCTGTCCTCTGCTCTCTGGAACCCGCGATGAAATGAGTTACCATGATAACGAGCAAACAGCCCATCACAGAATATCTGCCTGAGGGAGGAAAGGAGGGGGTGCTGCTGCAGGTCTGAGGAGGTGCAGAGGGGCTGGGTGGGGAAGGAAGATGTCTGTATCTCCCACCCTCACCCCTAAGCCAGGCCCGAGGTACATCGTGTCAGCTCACCCAGACTCAAGGCATCCTTCTTGGGAGTGCGTTGGCCTGTGGTAGGGAATCCAGAGGTGGCTCGGTAGACTTAGAAGAGAGGGTGGGGTCAATGCAAATGTCTACATCTGGGACACATCTGGCAGTCCCAGAGGCTCCAGCCTGTCTCTCTATGGGGTGTCTGTAATCCACATTCAGGCTTAGAAGGTCTAATTTAGAGCTGCCCCTAAATCCTGAGCAGCTGAAAGGCATCCTGGGGTGAGTCTCCCATCCACCACTTGCTTGACTAATTCAAGTTCTAGGGCCTCATAGCAGGGGGTAGGTTACATCCTCTCCTCCCCTCAGTGCCTCTGCCCACCCACAACCCTGCAGGCCATAGCATGAGGACTGTGGACAAGTAAGAGTTAGTTATTGGACATCAGGAATACAGGTTCTGAAACACTGACTCAACAGGAGGCTTGCTAAAATTGGGCCCTTGGAGGTCATCTTTAAGGACAGCTTGGCCTTGCTGGACTCACAGGAGCCACACTGAAGTTCATGTTCTTATTCATCCTTCAGGCCAGGAGGGCTCTGGAGTCCACATTTTCCTTCCCGTCTCTTGGTGATCTGACTCACTGACCTCAGTACCTCAGTCCCGCCTGGATAAAACTGCCTGGCCTATTCACACCCCCCACCCCACCCCAGTTTCATTGCCAAGTCCAAGTCAGTTACAGCCTCTGCTCTAGGGGGAGCAAGAGATCTCGGTCGGGTCAAAGCCCTGTCATCGGTATAGCTGACGTCCTGGTCATAATCACTAGGCTTCAGAGTTTCTACCTTTCAAAGGGGCATACTGATCACCGTCAAACTTGAGGAGCAGGTAGGGACACTGTGTGTGTTGAAAATGTAACTATACAACACAGAGAGAGCATTCAGTGTGACAGTGAGGAAGGATGCTTTGACCAAACTGCTCTGAGCTGTCTTCTCCACCAGGTTACTATAGTGTCCATCATTGCTACCACAGAATATCTCAGTTTTAACAAGAATGCCATCACCCTTGATCCCTGAGCACCCCGGTCTGCATTCTGCAAGAATCTTGTTAAGTTGGTTTAGCAAAAACCATGCCCCACACTTTGAGGGCTCCCTTTAGTCACGTTCTACTCCCCTGCCCAATCCCAACCCTGCTTTTGGGCTGTAAATTTGACTGTCTTTGTACTTGAGGTTCAGCTCAGTTCTATCTTGAACCCTCTCCTTGTCCTACTGCAATTGCTTCTAATTAAAGGCCGGCTTCGCGTCTTCCCTCTGACAACAGTCAATCTATGCCAGGCACCTAATGTCTGAATTCAAGTCTCACGTCTACCCCTGATTGTTACCGAAGTTGCCTCTAAGTCACTGAACCTCTCTGAGTCTTCTCCGTAGCAGTGTAGTGATGGAATCCCACAGGAGAGAGGAGTAGGAACATCCAGGCAGAACACCAAACCACGCAGCCCAGTGCTGAGCTGGGTGAGGTGCAGTGAGCACAATGGGGTGCAATCAGCAGTTTCTTTACATTTAAAATACAGCGGGCAGTGGAAAGATCAGCATCCTGACTGCGGTTGACCTATTAAAGGGCCTCTCCTCTCATGACAGCATCAGATGCATTCTCAACTAGGGGCACTTATAATATAGTTGGCTTCTTATCACTGAAGGCCTGTTATCACTGGGGTCATGGAAATCAGAGAAAGACAGAGAAGGCTCCAACTTCAGAGGATCAAAGATGCAACAAACCCATGCATGTCATTTTTAACTGGGTCCTTTGATGTCTAGGACATTAGTGAGACATTTGGCAAAGATTCTTGGACAGGAACATGGCCACGTAAGATGCCAGGTTCCGTAGGAGACTGCTGTGTCTACAGGAAATATGTGCCTAAATACTGTGGGACAGTGGCAACCTCATCTCAAATGGCTTAGGGGTGGAAGAAAATTTGATGTACTGTATTTTATCTATTTGTACCGTTTCTACAAGACTGGGACATCTCAAAATAAATATCCAATGATAAAAGCTGAAATGGGTTGATGATCCGAGAGGTTTAAGTGGTCTGGCTAAGTGAGGTCTCATCATCCAGGCCTTGTGTACCAGCATCCTCTCTGCTCATCTTGGCAGGTGGAAACCATCCAGGAGACAATTAATAAGAACCACTCATATGGTCTCTGAGTGTAAACCTCATTCTGCCTTCGACCATAGAAGCCCCTTCCTCTCTCTACACAGTAATCTTCTACCTCTCACTGACACAGGAAGCAGGGGCCTGAGAGTCTTAACGAGGCCACCATAGATGCCTGTGAATGCCAACACTCAATGTACTACAGCACACCCCGGTCCCATACAGCTGAGACTATCCTTGATTGCCAGCACTTAGAGATATTGCTCACTGTTTTGTTCACAAATTTAGTAGGAATTATACACAATGCCAAAAGAACTATGACCACAATGTTGCTGTCAGTAGCCAAGCTGTTCATACAACCTCAGCATCAGTACTAAGTGGGTGGTTCTATGTCAGGTGCAAACTCTTACCCACTCTGTGTCTCTGGCATAGCCTTCCCTAAGTACTGACAGAATGAAATACATATGATTTTGTTGCAAGCATCCTTTTAAATTTCCTCTTTTGTATACAGAACGCTTTGATGGATGGGATAACTTTTAATAAATTGTGTGTAGGTAGATTTATATGAATTTGTGAGTTTTATTTAAGGCTAGTAAAGTAACATAAATTCTCTGTGATAAAAGGGGTCATTGACTCTGCAGTTGGGACCTTCCATTCTATCTAATGCTCTCCACTTCATTCTTTAAGTAGTTATATAGTATTCCACAGCTAATTGTTCATCGCCTGATGAATACTCAGATGATTTAGGTTATTTTCGATTTTCCAAAGCTGCGAAGAAGGCTGTAGTGAAAAACAACGAACTTATTGCTCCTGGCTCTGGAGGCTGGGGAGTTCAAGAGCAACATGCAGCAGAGCCACAGTCTGGGGAAGATCCATTCTCTGACTGAGAGGTGGTATAGAAGAAATGGGCTCCCTCGGGTCTGTTTTACAATGAAGGCACTAACTTCACCCATGAGAGCTCCACCCTCAGGACCTAATCATCTCCATAAGGTCCTAGGTCTTTAATTGTTTCAAAATTTATTATCTCTCTCTGTACATGTGATGGGGGGGGTCACAAATGGAGGTCAAAGGACAACTTTGAGGAGTCAATTTCTCCCTCCATCTTTCCATGGGTCCTAAGGATTGACGTCAAGCTACCGGATGTGAAAGCATCTTTAACTAGTGAGCCACCTCATCAATCCAGCTCCTACCTCATGTCCTATCATCACCATAGGGGGCGGGATGAGAGATAAGGATTTAGAAGGAATATAGATATTCAGACCTGTTTTATACTATCTGTGCCTTGATGGAAGGGCGGGGGTGGGGGGGAGTGAAGAGGCAGACAAGCTTAAGTTCCTTCTGAGAAAGAGTCCAGCATGAGGAACTTTGCCAAACTGGAGACTAAGGGAGCTTGGGCTAAAGCATCTTAGGCATACTCAAAGCAGGTCACTTGTAGGCTAGTCTATGGGGGCATTTTCTAGACTAGTAGTTGATGTAGGAAGGGCCAGCCCACTCTTGGCAGTACCTGGGTGACAGCAGAAAGCAGGATGAACAATCCATAGGGAGGAAGCCAGTAAGCAGTATTCCTCCATGGTCTCCATTTCAGTTCCTGCCTCTAGGTCCTTGCTCTGCCTGAGTCCCTGCCTTGGTTTCCTTCAATGATGGGATGTGATTAAGAGTTATAAGATAAAATCAACTTTTTCTTCCCCTAAGTTGCTTTTGGTCAATGTTTTTCATTGCCACAGAGAACCCTAACTAAGACAGGCAGGTTTCATGATATCTTTACAGATATCTAATCTCTATCCCAAGCAAGTATAGCGCGCGTGTGTCTGTGTGTGTGTGTGTGTGTGTGTGTGTGTGTGTGTGTGTGTGTGTGTGTGTATGCGTGCTTGCGTGCATGCCTGCCTGCCCTGTATGTTCCTGTGTGTATTCTATTCTGCTTTTTCTGGAGACTTCTGGCTAATACACACTTAAATCTAATCATAAGGAGGAGGGAGGAAAGGAGGAGTAAAGGAGAAGAGGAAAAGGAAGAAGGAGGAGGAGGAGGAGGAGGAGGAAGAGGAGAAGGAGGAGAAGGAGAAGAAGAAGGAGAAAAGATTCAGCACCATAATCAGAATGGCCATAAGAAAATTGGACCAAACAGAAAACTACACTATACATTCCAGGCTTTTAGACAAGAAGACTCAATAATGAGGTTCTAATCTCCGCAGACCAGTTTAGAAGCCAATGAGATTAGACTGAAATGCTATGGAAGTTACCACCTCACATTTCCTAGAATATAGAATATAAAATGGCATGGCCCCTTTGGGAAACAGTCGGGCAGTTTCAGGATCTCCAAAGGATCCAGGAATTTCCCTCGTATGAATATACCTAACACTCATCAAAAACATGTCCACATAAAGCTTGTACATCCGTGTTCACGGTAGCATGATTCATAATAACTGCCAAGTGGAAACAACCCCACTGTCCGTTAACTGTTCTGTGTAAGCAAAATATATCATATCCCCACAATGGAGAATTATCCAGCCATAAAAATGGAGCAAAGTACTGATTCATGATCCAATATGGATGAGTCTTGGACACTTCAGGCTGGGTGAAAGAATCTAAACACAAAAATCTTATGTTTCGTCAAATACATAGTGTGTGTAATTCCATTTAAAGGAGATATTGAGGAGAGACAAGTCCAGAAAAACAAAAGATGAGGGGATTCCCCACATCTTTTGGCAGGGAGAGAGGAGTTTCAGAAGAACTGCTGAAGGGTGTGGGTCTTTTCCTGGGGGGTGATGAAAATGTTCCGGAATTTGCAGTGATGGTTGCAGAATGATACCAATTATTGAAAGTCACTGGGCTGCACATTGAAGAATGAAATCTATGCTATGTAAATTAAATCTCAGATTAAAGAAATTTTTATGGAAACTTTTTGTGGTATGCATCATTGATCATAAAACTAAGAAACCAAGAACTGTTATGACAATTTTAAAAAGTACAATACCAATTCCACCCATTCTACATCAAGGCTTATTAGCAAACTTCATAATAAGACATGTGGTCAGCATAGAGATAAGCATTTAAGCCAAGAAGAAACAACCGTCCCAGAAAAATCTCATGGATGAATGTAATGTTGGCCAGTGACGGTCAGCAGAGGGTGGGCTATTTGATAACTTTACCCCAGAATGGAGCTTTTCACCCCAATGAAGGCATCGAGAAAATACCATGTTCCACTGGATTTATAAAAACTACACAGTAGGTATTATATTTTAAGGGGAAGGGAGAGATTGGAAGGGATGGACATGGATGGAAGGGGACCAGATAACAGCTATCATACTTCATTTCTCATCAGGGAAGGGATCCCGGGTGGAATGCTGCCAAAATGTTAATACGGATTTCTTACAGCTCATAGCTTGCAGACTGAATTCACACGAATACGTTCCTGCAGGAAATACACCAAAAGAAGAATAATTTTCTCAGAGTGGTGAAACATGTGTATGAATTTCCTCCCCTTATTTCCATTTTTCCATATTTTCCCTTTTAATTACAAGCAAGTAATATTACACTGAGGGAGAATTTTTAAACTATTCAGAAAAGGGAACAACCCACTTCTTACTGTTACCGTGCTAAGCATGCACATTACGGTGAGCATAAAATGGCAATTTCTGCAAACTTTGTGGCATGTTCTATCTTTATAATGTATCTATCCACCCGTCTGTATCATAATATGTCATAATACATGTGTGAGGTAGACAGGCCAGGAATCTCCTGTGGTTAGAGATGGTGCTGACTTGGCAGTTATTCCTTAGGGTACCCCCACACCCAATCTGCTTTTTTGCTGCTCCAGATTAGCTCTTTGAACCCCAGTGTTCTTGGTCTCGACATGGGTGGCGCTCCCCAGCTGCCAAGCAGTGGGAGTAACTGCCTACCCTGGTATATTGAACCTGAATCCTGTTTTCAAGCAGAGGCATCATTTAACATAAGAAGGCTCTTGCTTCACAATAGCTATCGCCTCTCTCTTGACCTCTGCTGAGAGTGGCTTCTCTCCAAGACAGTGCTCGAGAAACTGAATCCTGCCAGCAAACATGTTCCATTCCAATCTTCTCGGTGTCATGGGACCCACACAGGAGTCTGTCCAGGAGCGTCCCTGACATCCCTCTTCCTCCCCAGTTCCACTCATCCCATTACAGTTAATATCCAACTCCTCACTGGGGGTAGAAACAGCCTCTAATATGTATCTTGGTGGCATCCGTTTGTCTTCTTTCCTTTGTCCTGTCTCTGCTATGATCCAGGCCACCATCCTTTCCCTGAAACTCAGCTACAATCAAGATGTTCATGACTGTTGGTCACGAATTTCATTCCACTCTGGAGGCCTTGTCGTCTCCAACTTAAAGCCAAAGTTGTTTGTCCTGGTTCTACAAAGCACTTGTCACTGGCTAAGCCACATGTACACGGGCTGGGGAATACCCACGACCACAGAGAGCATTCATAACAGCTCCTCATGGGCAAACTAAAGCCCAGCTCAGCATCTGGACAAGACGTCTTTCACAATACCTGACCCAGAGTTTGACAATGTGGACTGAGTCCAAATCCTCAAGTTAAAGATGCATAATTCAAAGCCTAAGAAGTCTAGAAATTTGCCCAAGATCCCAGGGTCTCCTCTGACAGATCCAGGGTTATTGCATTGTGGTCTCTCACCCCATCTACACCTCTTTGTCTACTCAAAGCAACACAACACACAGCAAACACACCCTCCTTGCTGTTCTTGGTGTGTTTTCCTGCACTAAGTGACTAGGATTGCTCAGCACATCTTCCCAGGAGCGGACAAAAGCACAGAGCAGTACGGAGGTGCACACAGCTTGGCCAGTCTCAAGCCTCGCCTTTCTTAGCACTGAAGGATATGGTATTCACCCACCCTCAATGAACTCCAAAAACCCTGTCATTCAAAATTCCAGCTGTGGAGGCACCAGCCGAAGAGCACAGCCCAACCACCAATACACCTGTTTTCACAGCTGGAATTTTGAATGACAGACCAGGCAGTGGTGGCACACATCTTTAATCCCAGTAGCCACACTAGTTAGCCATAGAGGTGGGGTGGTAGTGGTGCACACACCTTTAATTCCAGCACTAGAGAAGAATATAAAACAGGAGGAGACAGGTCTCAGCTGAGTCTCATTCTGAGGATTTATGGAGGCAGGATCGCCATTTTGGTCTGAGGAAGAGGTCAGAGCCAGTGACTGACTGCTTTGATTTTCTGATCTGGTTGAACCCCAATATCTGGGGTTTTTATAATTCCTTTATCTCTGGGTTTTTATAATTCCTGCTACAGGCAGCTGCAGCAGGGGGGCAGGCAGAAGAAGCAGGTGCAGAACAGAGAAGTGGAGGCACGCTGTAGCGTGGTCCAAGGGGTACAAAGGATCCTGGGGCCTGCCTGTCATTGAGGGTACACAACTCTCCTCCGTGGGATCCCATTCCTAGCCAATGCCTTTCTGCATTCCCTGCATCCTGCATGTCTATCGTACTCCTCCATGAAGGCGCACACCTACTCAAAAGCCCTTGACGCCAACTCATCACCTACATAATACTCTGGCTCCTCACAACCTGTCCAGGCCCACAGAAATTCACTTGGAACAAAGTGCCCACAAAGGACACAATGCCATGCCTGTTTGCTGTTACCTGCGCAACCATGTGGTCAGCCCATCTCTAATTATGACTGACTACATGCGATTATGATTATGAAAATTCCCATTTCTATATTCAAAACTAAACACAAGGGTCTTTATATTAATGTGGTTATATTGATGGGGTTGGAGAGTCTCCCACATGATATGTAAAATCTAGGGAACAGCCCCAAGGCCCTCTAATTACACCAAGAAGTTCTCAGCCTTCCTAATGCTATGGCTCTAATCCAGTTCTTCATGTGGTGACCCCCAACCACAAAATTATTTCACTGCTACTTCATAACTGTCATTTTTCTATTGTTGTCAATCATAATGTAAATAGCTGATATGCAGGATATCTCATATGTGACCCCTGTAAAAAGGTCATCCGAACCCAAAGAGGTCTCAACCCCACAGGCTAAGAACCGCTGAACTAGACAGATTGCAACTCTGTCAGCCCTTGTTCTTTAACGTGAGCGACAGTTTTCTGAAGTAGCAATTTGGTTAGCGGCTCCATGTTCTGACTCAGCAGTTTCTGCTCCCAGTGCATAAGGAAATGCTCATGACCACTCGCTCACTACAAAACATCTCCAAAAACATTCATGGCACGGCCAGTTGTTATGTACACAACCCAGAAAGGACCCAAGTGCCACCTACAGTGTGTGAACTAAATAACAATGAAACAAAACACAACACGGGGTGAGAACACACAAATCACAACCACACACAATGATGTCGATGAATGCCCAGATACAGTGTTAAGTAAAACAAGTAAGGGAAACACCATAGACCATATAGCATTTGATGCTACATGGTTTTACGAAGTCTGTATGAAATTCAACAACAGGCAAGGCTGAGCTGGAAGCTGAGCCGGGGTAGTGGCTACCATGGATAATGTGACAATGACCAGTGGGTCACCAGGGTAGTTTCTTGTTGCTGAAACTCTGCTCTGTAGGATTCAGAAGCTGGGTTCATGACTTTCCCCATGTAAATTTTCAGAACCATTCACCTTTGATAGGTTTACTTTACTGCGTATATATCACACCTCAATAAAGTTAACCAAAGAGGGGGGAAAGGGAAGAGTATTATTAATGAGGGTGTACAGAAATTAATGCTCTTTTGCATGGGGAATGCAAATTAGTAAAACTTTATGGGAGGAAAGCCGGAAATATTTATCAAAACCTTTAAAAACATCATGGCCTTTGACCTAGTAATTCCAGCTCTAAGAATTTGTCTTCAAGAAATAATGAGACGACCATGGCATTTGTAGCAGAATTATTTATTGTAGGGACAATTTGGAAGTAGGCTAAATACTGAGCACAGGTATTCTTATTGTGCACACACTAAAATACATTTTAATAACGCATTTAATGAGAATATTATGGGAGATTTTAATTTCATCTTTCTACTTTCTCCCCTTCTCCCACTCCCTACAGAAAACGTGCATCACTTTTGCCATGAGAAAAGTTACTTAGGAAAAAATGTAAATACCCATAGAAATGAATAAATCAATCCAGCGCTCACCCAAGTATGCTCTGGAATCTTCCATTGCTAGGCATGGAGGTGGTGGAGAGCATGGCTGAGGGCCTGTTCTCAGGATTTTATTCTAGTCATAGAGGATGAATTTGTCACAGTTAATACAATCAGAAAAGCAACTGATAACGGAATATACAAATTTGAATCAGCTCTTACTATTGGCTTAAAGACAAAAGGTGAGCACCTCCCACCAGCTACATCTGCAGGAGTGTACAAGTTCTCCAGGGGGCCACGCCTGGACATGCTCAGCCACAAAGGAGACTCCCATGAACACGCTCTGTGGCGGTGTCAGGATCGTGTTTTCATTTGTGCTGTAAAAAGAGGGGGACCAGACGTGCTCTCCAGCTCTGCGGATGCATGCCTGAGAAGCAGGTGCAGCTTCTGCTGCAAGGTGCAAGGTCCCATAGGGATCTGCTCAGGCGTGGGTGTGTGGCTCGTCTTCTCCAGGCTTTCTCAGCCCTGCCAGTTTGTATCTCCTGGTGTATTTCCAGTAGGTGTGTTTTCAAATCTCCTGAAGTAACTGGATTTGTCTTTTCCTCACCTAATTCTTTCCATTTCTCCTCTCTTATTCAGACTATTGCTGTTAAAGGTAAATTATGACCCTGATTATAGGTGTCCCAGCTGTCTCTCCTTTTTGTTTTTGTTTTTCGACAGGGTTTCTCTCTAGCTTTGGCTGTCCTGGAACTAGCTCTGTAGACCAAGCTGGCCTCTAACTCACAGAGATCCGCCTGCCTCTGTCTCCTGAGTGCTGGGATTAAAGGCGTGCGCCACCACCGCAGGGCCGCTGGCTCTCCTCTTTATCCTTTCAACATTCTCTTGTAATCTGCAATACCAGTAACAGGGCGACAACAGCTCTGTTTTCATGTCTGCCCTGTAAAGTCTCTGCACTCTAAGCTTTCTGATTTTGTGGCATTAAGTTCTACGAGTGTCTCTGGTGAAAATGTGCTTCCATTGAGAGCAGGCTGTGGCTCTACTTGCGGAGTTTGTCTAAGAACTCACAAACTGGCCTCTGCAGCCTTGGATCTGGACCATGCATGCCGCAAACTTCAACATCAACAGAGCTGTTCCTCTACTACAATAGTCCTGGATCCTCTCATCTTGATGGTGAGGCATCCTGTAGCCTGAGGGAGGGCAGAGTGACTCCTGGGGGAAGGCATTATGCCTCTGGGGAGGAAAAATTAGCAGTTGTTTTAATTCTCTACCTAGCTGGCCTGGACTTTAGAAAGTCCACCAAAAAAAAAAAACAAAAACAAAAACCAAAAAAAAAAAACCCAGCCTTCTTCCTCTGGAAGGTTCAAGCCCACGCAGGCTCAGAGGTGGCAAGGTGGTCCAGCACAGCAAGGCCCAAAGGAAAACACTTCACAGGACTCAGGTTCATGTCCCCAGGCCTCCTCATCCCCTGGGTAGGCAGCATCTGGCCCACTGTGTAACCACACTAATGCTTTTATGGCAGTGCAGATCTAAAAAGTGCTTTGAAGTAATTTATATTCACAGACCTATAAGTGATCAAAATATGAAACAATTATGTAACCACAACCATTATAATCACCAGTCTTTCTCCAGTGCCCTTGACTGAGGATGGCGGCATTGGGGAGGGACCAGAGAGAAGATGGTGGTTAGCAGTTAGGGGAAATCTATTAAAGCTTCCAGAACCTGAAGGCAGTGCTAACTTGTCCACATAGGGTGCAGACCTCTGTTACCAAAAAAGCTAATGGAGAAAGCAGCCTGTGAAAATTATTGCCGTCTGGGCCAGCAAATCATCTCAGTGAGTAAGAGCACAGGCCACACAGCCTCATGACCTGAGTTCAATCCCCAGGACCTACAATGGCAGGAGAGAACTGACTCCCAGAAGTCGTCCTCTGACCTCCAAATGTACACCTGTACACACACACACACACACACACACACACACTCACGCCCATGCACACGCACAAGTAATAAATAAAGTTAAAAGCTAGAGGGCTTGAAGAGATGGCTTAGTTGCTAAGAGGGTTTATGGCTTTTCCAGAAGGTTTGGATTTAGTTCCCAGCATCCACATGAGGCTCACAACTGCCTGTAACACTAGCTCCAGGGGATCTGATGACTCTGACCTCTGTGGGTACCCAATGCATATTCATACACACACACACACACATACAGAGAGGGGGGGGGGGAGAGAGAGAGAGAGAGAGAAACAGAGATAGAAACAGAGATAGAAACAGAAATTAAAAATTGAACAACTATTTAAGCAAATTAAAAAAATAAATGTGCTGAACCAGAGATTGGCTGAGTAGGCAAAGGTGCTTGCTGCTGAGTCTGACAAGCTGGTTCCATCCTTGGAAGTCACGTGGTGGAAAGAGAGAACCAATTCCCCTAAATTGTCCTCTGACCTATTTAATACACACACACACACACACACACACACACACACACACACACACACACACACGATCAATAGACAGGTAGACAGACAAGCTAGAAAGACATAACTTTTAAAAGAAAACATCTTAAAAACCTGCTACCATCTGTAAGCACTTATAAACCTTGGTCACTGCACATACATCATTGCAAACAGGGAGATGGTACAACTTACTGTCCCATTTTGTAGTGGGAAAAACTGAGACCCAAGAGGTTAAGCCACTTGCCCAGTCATACTACTAATAAGGACAGAGACAGGTTTAGACTGGCCCTGCCTTGCCTCCAAGTCTCTCTGCCATCTGCAGTCTCTGTGACCTCAAGGTGCCAGTCCTTAAAGGGACCTGGGAGACAAAGAGCCTGAATTTAGGTGCCTGCCTCCCAGATGTTGCCAGAAAGCACCAGAACTGGCCAAGGGTCAGTGGTCACATGTGAGAGAAAACTTACTACCTCACCCAAGCAGCTGGGCTTCTGGAAGAACCCCACCCCCTGCAAGCCTCTGCTTCTATGGACACCTGTGATTCCCTGGTTGGCAGGCCCTGTGCTGCCTCAGCCCTGAGCCAGGAGACACCACCTGCTTCTACAACTAGCTCCTGGCGGGTAGGACCTCCACCCTGCTCAGTCCTGCACAGTTTTGCTACTGCAATGGTGCCCAGTCCTCTGGAGCCCCACACTGATGACATGGATGTTCAAATGCTTGTCTCTATCCATTCGGCTGCTGTTTCAAAATGCCATCCACGGGGTAGCTTAAATAGGAATTTCTTCCTTGGTTCTAAAAGGGGAGCAGAATCGCTCCCCTTCAGCTACTAGTTACATCCTTATGAGGTCGTGGGGTCTGTACCCAGAGATGTGTGTGTCTCATTCCTCTTTCCCTGAAGGCACTGGTCCCAACTGGTGCCCCACTTCCAATTACCCTGGCATTGGGGGTTCCCACTTCAACACGTGAATTTGGGTGAACCCAAATATGCAGTCCCCTAAATTACCACTTGGTGTTTATTACTTGTTCATCTCTCATGCAGCCTACTTATTTTTGACACTGTTCCAACTGAAGGAGATTCTAACAAGCATTAGGATGGTCTGAAAATAGGGGACAGTAACAGTAGAAAAAAGGCAAAATTGGCCTGAAGTTTGAAAAAGGCAAGTGTGAATGCTGAAGGGGCAGAATGCAGCCTTGACCACGAGGTGTGGCAGAGAAGCCTCTCTTCCGCCTCTCCCTCTCGCCAGTACCTGTCGCTGGGGACCAGAGCACAGTAGAGCTTTCAACCCGTCTTTAAGACTCCTCTGAGAACAACGGGAGGAAGGTAGCTCAGAATCCAGGCCTATGGGGACCATGATTCCTCGGTGAGGTGCTGGGCCCAGCAGTGTGTGTGCTGTGCCATGGCAGGAGTCCTCAGGCAGCTGCAGCATTTATCTCTCTGGAGAAGGCAGCAGCCATTCCTGCTTCAGAGTGCGCTGCCCAGGAGACCAGGGAGGGAACAATAGCCCAGGCTGCAGAGGGGCCCAGGCAGTCTGCAGGTGTGTGTGCACAGGCCAGCCTGGAGTAGGAGGAATTAATCACCTGCAGAAGCGGGCAGACGGGAGGGAGTTGCAGGGACCGAGTGAAACTAGCAGCCAAAGCAGCCGCTATATTTAGCCGGGTCCCCAAAGCAGGACTTAATTAAATTAATTCTGGGTCCGCCCCCACTCCAAAGCCCATTCCCAGGTGGCTTTCTCTTGGATCACATTACAACATGGGCCTCCACAGAGATCCCTTGACAGATGCCCCAGGCCTGCTCCTCTTCTGTGGGTGCTGAGAACGAGCACAATTCCCAGCTGTCTATGGAGATCCTGCAGAGCTGGGTACAGCGAAAAAAGCCTTGGAAGAGGACTTGCCAGGCTTTGCATCTGCTGAGAGGGACCAGCCTCAACTGCCCACCACATCCATGTAAAGCAGGAAACACTCATGCACCTGTGCACACACATGCATGCATGTATGTGAGCGCGCGCACACACACCAGGTCACCATCCAGCTTTCAGGTAGCCAAGGCTGGTCTTCGCAGGTCCCTGTCTGTCCATGATTTAAGCACTTTACCACCTCCAGCTCCAAAACACATTGTTCAAGCTGTCTCCTAAGGTAGGGAAGGGCTGAGCAAGCCATCCTAGCTCCATGCCAACTGAGCTATTAGCTGCCAAGATTTCAGCCGAGGTCTCTTCACAGGGGATCTGTGACTTCTGCGCCCCTGCTAGTTCCTTTCCCCCTCCTCGCTTTATACAACTGCAGCAGCTTAGTGAGAACCAGGCACCCCAGATGTGGGCTCCTCCATGGTCAGCTTACCGAAGGAGGAGCACAAGGCATGCCTGCCTTGGGCATCCTCCCTGTTGTTGCCTAGAGAAGTGCTGGCCATTGAAGGGATGGAGAAAACCCGAAGCATCTGTCCAATGTCACTGTCGAGTACCCAGACTGAGTTTCTACACTCAGAAACCTCTCCCCTGCCTGCTTCTCACTGACTCCTAAGGTCTCTGGTATTTTCTCTCCTTTGCCCTACACATTGAAGACCCTGGTGTTGTTTTTAAAAGCCTTGGTATAACATGGGCAAACCAGAAAAGGACAAAGAATGACAAGCATAGCTTTGTCTCTGCTCTCCACATGGGGCCTTCTGGGGATGGGGCACTATCTGTCCACACGCTGAATGCCCTGTTATACACATGGCTCCATACCTTATTTCTTTCTCTCACATTTTCCCTTAACTCTAAAATATTCCAACTGTGTTGACAAATCATGAGCCAGAGAAACAGCAGCAGCAACCCTGCCCAGCGTCACCCTGGTGTAACTCGATGGTGCATTTCTCTTCCATTGGTTTCTTTTAGAAATAAAATGTTACTGGTCTAGTTGGGGACCCAGAATCCTGTTCCTCCAGCCCAGAGCTCTACCGCAATCTGCTGCTTATTGTCTCTCCTTGTCCCTTCCTCTTTCCATGTCCCTGACCCCCGAGGAACATGGGCTGCGAAGAGCTGCCATTATCGGCAGGCAGGAGGCTGCCGAGTCAACCCTGTCACCTAATGACAGGGTGCCTCAGAGCATGGCTTGGCATTGCCGCCCCACTGGGCAGTCACTGGATACTCTAAACCTCCCAGGTTCCAAACAGCATTGTCTCTTCCCATCAGAAGTCATTGCAAACGACATACATCATGGCAAAAAATCAATGCTGCTAATGTCCTGCAGGAAAACAGAAAGCTGGACTTCATGAATTCCTCTTCTGTTTACAAGCTCACTAACAGGATGAAATGTCACTGGGTTGGGTCAGGCTCTGCTGCCTGGGATAGGGATGTGGTCCTGTAGAAAGTGCATGCCTTCGCTGGGGTACGGTCGGTGTCAACATCTAGGAAACACAAACTCCCCCATGTCTTTATAGGCCACCAAATGTCCTAGTATGGAGGTAGTGTTGGTTGATGCCTAAAACTGGAGCTGGGGACAGAGCTGGCCATGGTTCTTCCATTCAGGACACCAATCTTTCCTGGTGGGTGGAGATACCAGTGGGTATCAGTGTGGTAGCCAGGGGTCCCTGGAGTGGTTCCAGGCTATTTCCATGCAAGCTCATTCATCCTGACCTTCATTGCCACCCTGAGACTCCAGCTCTAGGGACATATGAGCCACACTCCGTGGTACTTTGCCCAGGTTTCTGTCGCTGAAGTGCTCCCACCCCATGGATGACCCAGACCAATGCCACACCACACCACTCAGCTGACGATGCTTTGGAGGTAACTTCAGTGAACATCGTCAAATGAGGCAGCTGAGAGCCATGGAGTCAGGGTATCCAGGAGGCTGAGCTGTTGCTTCCCTGAGAATGGCAGCAGCCCTCAGCAGAGTCAGCCTTCACAGGTGGGGAGGAGTGTTCCCTTTCCATGGCTGTCTTTGCCCTGACCTAATTCCCAGCGGCACTCGAGTTCCTGGATCCCTCCTTGGCAATGAAGACTCACTCTTGGGCTCTTGGGTTCTTTTCAGAAGCAAAAAGCAGTGAAAGTGGTGTGTGTGTGTGTGTGTGTGTGTGTGTGTGTGTGTGTGTGTGTGTGTTGCTACTGTGACATCTGTCTTTCTCCTGTGTCCAGGGAATTCGGAATTAGACAGAGGTGTCTGAGGGAGAGGGAGGCCTTCTCCCCATCCCACTCAGTGAGCAGGGCAACTGAGCAGGAACTGAGGTCCATGGCAGCCTGCGGAGGAGCAGAATATTGGAGATGGAAAGCCATTGCTTGGCACTGGGATGAAGGGGCAAGGGGAGGGGAGAGGAAACAGGGGGTTCTCCTGGGTCGAGGGGTTGCCAACTTTCCCAGACACTTTGGGGGAGGGGCATGTGTTCACAGAAAAAGCCTACGGATTGCTCTGTCCTTACAGCCATGGATTCCAGGGTCCCCTTTCCTGCCCAAGCTCTGGGGAGAAAGCTAAGGATGGATGTGTGCTGATGACTCCCTCTTTAGGATGCAGCCATCCCTTCATACGATCCCCACAATCCTCAATGAGGAAGACACGGGGGAAAATTATTCTGGGCCTCTTCTTTCACGAAACAAGGAAAATTAGGGGAAGAAACGAGAGGAAGCAGAAGACTAAGTTTTCAAACCAGACTTAGTTCTCCTCTGCCGTCCCGCTCTGGATAAGACACCAGAGCTGTGGGAGACAAAAGCAGGTGACAGGGGATGTGGATGGGGCTGGAACAGTCTGCCTGGCCCTGAGCAGCTAGCTTAAATGGGAATCAGGAAGAGGGATGGTGCAAGGCTCCAGGGAGGATGCAGGACCAGTCAGCAACAGTACAAGCAAAGGCCCCGTGAGCAGAGCTTGGCAATTTGGGGAAAGCAAAGATAAAATGTAGCTGCTACATTTTAGGCTAGATCTACGCCCATACACATTAGCACTATCTGAAATTGGAGACCTTTTGTTTGTTTGTTTATCTTCTGTCTATCTCCCAAATGGATTTGCTGACCACGCATGGGAAACAGACATCAGCTGAGGGAAGCCTCAAAGACCATGTGCAAGGGCTGAAAGTGACTCATCTCAAAAGTTAGATGTTGTAGGCCACCCAGGACACCTGCTATGTACTTTCTGCCTGTGTGTGTTGACAGTAAAGTTTTGCATCTGACCCTGCAATGTTCCTCCTTGCAGCTGCTGTTGCTTTAGTGAGACTCACACTGTAAGCAGCAAAGCTGGGGACAAAGACATTTCTGAAAAAGTTCCAAGTTTGAAACACATTAGGGTCACCTGGACAACTTTGAAAACAATGGTGCTGGAGGCCCCATTCCAGTCTGACTACAGCAGACAATCAACCAGGCAGTCCAGGAGGAGCCAGGGAGGGAAAGCCAAAGCCCAGGGCTTCCCACGTGATTTGAAAGTGAAGCCAGAGCTGGGGCTAGTAGCTTAGCCCTTCCACAAGTTTCAGTGCACATCAGTCATGTCTGCCTGGCAAGTGAGTTGAACGGTAGTCTCCCTGCGGAATGGAACTGGACCAGCAGGGAGCACACAGGCAGGATATCTGAAGACACTAGGGTTCTGGGACTACACAGTTAGTAAGCGGCATGGCCAGGACCAGACCCATGGCCTCAACTGGAAATTTAACACTCTTTCCACGTCTCAGACAGGCACCAGGTCCCTGAAAGACAGAGTTAGGTGGGGTGGTGCCAGGAGGGACTTCCCATTATGGAAGCCATCACTGTGGATTGGAGGTGGTCCCCGGAGCCTCAGGTGTTGCAAATCAAATCCTCCAGTCCGTATATATTAATGGTGTTCAGAGGGAAGCCTTTGGGGACTAACTGGATGAGGTCATGGAGGTGGGAATCCTCTGCCGGAACGAGTGGTGTTAGAAGAGAAACCGAGGCCTGAGCTGCTCTGCTCTGTGATGCCCCCCATCCTGTTGTACCACAGCAAGGAGGTCCTCGCCAGAACTGCTGCCATGCACTTGGACCCCCCCCCCCAGCCTCCAGAATCATAATCTATAAAATCTTCTATTCTGTATGAATTGCCCAGGCTATAGTGTTTGGTTATAAAAGATATATATCAAGAAAGGGAATGGGTTAAGAAACATGTTGGGAAGGGAGGCCATCCTGAGCTCCTAAATGCGTGTTTTCCATCGTGGCTGCACTGACCACATAACAAACAAACCCAAATGACTGCGTTGGAGGACACACAGGCAGAGCTGACTGGGGGTCCACGGAGCCACTGCCAGGGCAGAGTGGGCCAGAGCTCGCCAGTCAGCTTCACTCCAATGCAAAGGCTTTCCTGGGCTGATCCATACCTCTGAGAGGCTGTGAATGGTCACAGCCTCCACCCAGCTTTTAGCAAGTTCGCAGCAAACAAAAAAGATTGTATCCTTGACGACCAAATTCAAATGACCTCTAATGACCCCCGAGTGCTATTTCCTTGTCTTGCATGGACTATCATTCTTTGTCTGTTGTTTGGGCAGCCATGATAGATGGTGAAGAGGGAGGACACGGGAGATGTTCAGAATGAGCCTAAAGGACAGGCAGGTGACCATAGACACCACCAGGAGGGCTGTTCACTGTACAGACAGGGAAGCCGTGCAGAGACTAGAAAGTGGCCCCGGCGATGAAAGGTGGGGGCAGCACAGGTGCAGGATGCCGCTCAGTCACACACACCAAGACCATGCCAGCAACCCCAGCGCCCTGAGAACGGAACGGTCTGCCTCCAGCCCAGGGAGCCTTTGGTGGAGGCCTGAGTGGAGGCGGCCCTTCCAGCTATCACGGAAACTATGAAACTGGCTGAGCAGAAGAAGGTAGGAGAAGCATCGTTGGGTGGTTTCTACCAGCTTTGAGACCATGTAGCCTTCTGGGGTACAGAGCTACCCTGGATTGCTCTCCCCTGTTCAGATGTCAAAGGACAGGACAAAGCAGTAAAGACAGGTGCTCCTCAGAACCACAGCATCCAGCACAGAGGCCAGCCAGCGTCTGGGTCAGCCAGTGAGAGAGAGAGTGCCTGGCTGCTGAATGCTACCTAAAGGACTCTTTTGACCACTCTCACCCCACCCACAGAAGATGAACTCCAACTCCGACTCCAATATGCGGCCTGTGGGGAAACCAACACCCAGTTCTAAGATGCCTGAGAATACCCCCTGCTTGGCTCCACCTGTCTCCACTCTCCCAAGGAATTCCCCTTCCTCCCTTCAGAACTGAGGCTGCTCCCTTAGTTTGGCCCTAATCCAAGAAGTCTCAGCCCTTTCTCTCAGCTACTCCCTGCTCCCCTCCACATCAGGCACAGCTGAATGTGTAGCAGCTACAGTGTTGGGGGGGGCGAAGCTAGGAGAGCCCCAGGGACTTCCAATCTACAGAACAGACAGTTCTCACAACATGCCATCCTGGTGACTACTGCCCGGAACTCCAAGCAGGATCTGTGCCCTCCCTTCTGTCCACTGCCATCCCTGTTGATCTAGACAGAAATCTTCCCCTTTCCGTGTGTATTCCCTCTCTTTTCCACCCATGCCCTTAGGGTCTGCCTCTTACCCGGACGACCCATCAAGGTAGTTCTCAAGTGAAGGCAGTTCCTTCCCGCCAGTTGGCAAAATTAATCATTTTTTACCCTCTGCAGAACGTTCAATAACAGAGCACAGCAGATCGATACTCCCCACCCCACCCCCACCCCTCAGTCAGCCCACAGGGATTGATTGGCAGGATGTGGATGTTCCGATCTAAACTTAAACATCTCAAGTGGGTTCTTAACCCATCCTTCCACAAAGGTCTCTCTCCAAAAGCCAGGCTCCACTGTGGGTTTCCCAGGCTGTGGAGGCTGAGCACATCCCAGTAGAGCTCAACCCAGCAGGCGTCTATGAGCCATTATTTAGTTTTGTTCTCTGGGTCAGTCTGCTGTTGTGTTCTCTGGTGGGGACTTGTTGGGAGGAAGCCATTCTTTACAAACCCAGAGCCTGGAGTTCACATTGAGTCCCCGGTTTTGAAAGGTTTTTAGGCCCGTTAGTGGTAGGGATGAAGGGGCCTGAAGGCTGGTGGGGCTGGCAGTTTTGCAGAGTGGAGGTGAGGCTGCCAGGGCTCCTGCCTCTTCCTCGCCTCCTCTGTCACTGAGTGGTAACACTTACTATTTGTACCCATGAGGGGAGCAGCAGTCTCGCCTCTTGAGGGCATTCTCTCGTTGACATTATCTCATGGGGAGAAGGGCAATGCAGACTAACACTCACGTCTAAAGTTTCTAATGACAAGGCACAGAGCTAGAGCAGCTCACCATCACCAGGATTCCTCAATCTCCCTGCCCTCCCGGAACAAGGTCTCCGGGCTCCATGGGTCTCCGGGATATACAGGGAAGAGCCAGTGAGGAGTAGAGAGCTTGTAGGCAAAATCTCCCACGTGCTGAGACAGCAAGCCTCAGAACTGCCTCACCTCTCCACACCTCTGCACCTAAGGAGCAAGTTCCTGACACCACAGACTAACTCCTGGAGTAGGAGGGGTTGGTTGTGTCAAAATAAAAGCTACCCTACAGGGCTATGCGTTGAGTCAACCCTGGCCTCAAGAATGGAGGAGAGAGTGGGAGAGCATGAAGTTAGGCTTGCAAGAAGTTTGGAGATCAGAGCCCGTGACCCTGGGAGAAGGGAAGCCACAGGTTCAAGGCCAGATTGACAAGGACAAGCACGCGGTACTTGGTCCCAATTTCAGGTGATAAGACCGTGGCTCCAGATGACTCCATTTCCACTCTGCTCTGTGAGACTGGTTTAGCTCATTCCAGGTGACACCAAGTTAGACTTAATCTCATTTCTCACAAAATCAAGGATCTCTTTGCCATCGCCTTGTTAGGTATATGGTTTGTGATCAGAGAAGCCAGGTTTCAGCCTAGGCAAGGACTGTCCTAAGTCACCATGTGTTAACTCATGACATCGGAGAAGAGACCAGCCCTGTGGCACAGACTGAAGGATCTCAGCTAAGGCTGATCCCAGCAAGTTAGGTCCAAAGCCGACATTTCACCTTTTGCATTCTGTGTACAGGTATGGACAAACACAGAATATGAACTGGAATATCTGAATCAAACATTGCAGTCTGGTTCACTAGGGGCATGGTGTGCCTGATAAGCCCCTAGTCACATACAAAAGTAGTCCCGAGTCTTTTTTCCAAATTCCCTTGTCTACTGAGGCCAGAATAACTCCTAAATCTATTTTAACACCCCAAGGAGGGGTTCTGTGCTCCAAAGCGGGGAAGCCCCACCCCCTCACAAGAGGACAATGATGGATTCAGTGTTGGATACCCAGGTTGTATCTGATGCCTGTGTAAGACACCAGTTCCTACCAGTGCTGTGCAGACTGGATCCTGCGGGGACGGCTGAGGCTTCCAGAGCCTTAGTTACCTTTAATTAGGTGTGCTCAAATTGATAGATTGATTGATTTTTTTTCTCTCCTGAGCTGCAGAGGGGGCAGCCCCCTGCTCCCCAGGTGCCCAGGGCCTGCCACTAGAATTATAACAAGTGCTAAGCAGACCCAGCATGTCACTCCAGGCCTGCAAGGCCGCCACCAGCTCCTTGTCAACCCTCAAATTGATTCTGAAATTGCTTTGAGGACATAAAGTGGTGAACAATTTGAAGTCCATGTAATTATCTGAGCAGCCATTGCTGGGTGCCGCATCAGGACCTGAGACCATGTGAAGAGGCCAGAACTGTGGTTCCCAAATGAAAAGGTTAAATAGATGTTGGAAACCCCACACAGGACAGACTGTCTGTCCCCCTAGAACTGTCCCCAGCTCAGAGACTTCAGCAGGGACGTTCTGGGTCACTGCACGGTCTGTCCATGGGAATTCCACCCAGACTCTGGTTTTGCCAACAAACTCTTCAGAGTCTACCGAATCTCACTGAGTGCTTACTAGAGGCAGGTGCTGGAAGACACATGATGGACATACAGAGGGGTGATAGCTCTCAGGAACTACACAATCTGCGCAGATAGAGTATCAACATAGAGACAGCCGAATAACAGCATGGGACTGCTTCCAAGGCAGGAGGGGCTGAAGCCCACATGAGAGGGACACCCAGAGCTGCCAGTCACATATGCTGGCATCTGTAAGCCCATGGTGAAGTGTCTTCCACCACACCATCTCCTGTGCTCTAAACTTCCTTGGGGTCTGGCTCAGCAAGAGGAACTGAGGCTCAGAGAGCTGATGTCACTTACTAGGCTTCTTCTGCTATCCCCTGGGTTGGTACAGGCATTAACAGCTAATATAGAGGACATATCAAAAGTCAAGGTCTCGCTCACTGAAGACTTGAAAGAGAATGGCCAAGAAGTGCATTCTAAAAAGAAAAAAAACTAGAGCCCAAACTCGTGATGTCATAGGGATTCAACCTATACATTTCTGTGAATAAAATAATCCCAGGCAGATCCAAATGAGGTCAGTCCCAACGCTGGTCATGCCTACAGTCACATTTTAGCAAGAAATACACCTGAGGGCAATCTCACTCCAGAGGTGCACAAACGCTGACTTTAAAAGACACAGGGGTAGGCGGCTCCTCCTGAACCTGTCCCTCAACCTGCCCTGTGGACATTTCCTGAGGTTTCTAACATTTCTCAAGACCCCCCCCCCATGTGTCAGCAGCCCCCATATTCCAGCCACCTGGCATCAGATGAGAAGCTTTCAGAACACTTCCGGGAAGGAGCTCTTACTCTGTTTTGTTGCATTTTGTTGTTTTATTATTTTTTTTGAAACGGGTCTTGATATGTAGACTGTCCTCCAACTTGTACACCTGTGCTGAAATCAGAGGCATGCATATTACACATGGCCCTGCCTTTTTTAAAAAAAATGTGATAAATATATAATGTATAAGATATAGTTTCTGTCATTTCAGAAATATTTCTTTTTATTTTTGTGTATGTATGAGTATATGCCACACGTGTGTGGTGGGGGGGATGACCTGTGGTGTCCAGGAGAGAGCATCAGATACCATCAGATACTCTGGAATTAAAAGCACAGACTGTTTCATGCTGCCTGATGTGAGCCCTGAGAACCAAACTCTGGTCCAGCACGAGTTCTAAAGCACGTCACTCTCCAGTCCCCTCCCTACCCCAATGTGTATGAGTGTGTCTACATATATTTATATGTATCCTGTGCCTGCCGGGCACACATGCCAGTGAGGGCCGGAAGCAGTTATCCAGCCCCCTGGGACAGGAGTTACTGATATCATGAGCCACCATGTGGGTGCTGGGAACTAAGGTCCTCTGCAAGGGCAGCAAGTTCGCTGACACACTGATCCATCTCTCCAGCCTTGTTTCTGCCATTCCTGGGCATCCAGTTTGGTGACACTTTGTACACACTCACTGGTGTGCAACTACCACCTCTTCCTGTCTCTAGAACTTTCTCCCCACTTAGCACAGGAAAGACTTGTTGATTTGAACAGCGATACCCAGGTGCCTGGCAGCCCCTTGGCTCTGACACAGAATTCCACATAGCGTTAAGACCGGACGTGCTGACCCCCGAGACTGAGCATTCAGCAGCTGTCGCTAGGCACAGGAAAAGGCAGAAAACCTTTTCTGCGGTGCTGACTGTAAAACCCAGCAGAAGAGCGGGCTCTTCAGAACTGCTCTAAAGGCCAACACTGAGACACCGCCTCTGCCAGCAGGGGAGGTACCAGGAACAGAGAGGATCTCACAACAGAATCCTCCAGAAACCAGCTTCCAGTGAGAAGGCCCCACAGTGTGATTTGCCAACTATCTGTCACCTCCTTCCCACCTCCACCCTCCTCAGGAATCCCAGGCCTGGCATGAGAAACAAACGAGGGGCTTTACTCCCTGTAATTGTTCCAAATCCCACTAATTACATGGTACACGTCCAACAATAGGCCCGGCTGCCCGTCTTAACCGACTGGGGGTAGATCTGGGCCTGTAGGGCCTCAGTTTCCTCCTCTCTAAAATGAGGGGTTTCTGAATCGCTAACCCCCTTCTAAGTGCCCCTTCTAAGTGTGACCCAGAAGAACCAGTGTCCCCCTCTTATGCCCGAAGGCACAGGTCAACTAACTACTTCACCATAAAATGTCAAAACAGTGCCTGCAAAGGTGGCAGGTTGGGATTTCAGAACTCACTTTTTTATTTAGCGGGGTGCAGGTAAGGACCTCTGCAAAAATGAACTGCTGGGTTGCAGGCTAGGAGTCCTGAGCCTTCCCACCCATCCACTGACTGTGGTTTTTATCACTGCCAGAGTCTTCTAAGCCATTTGATATGTAGGCTGGCCCCAACCTTCAGATTCTGCAACCTTCCTAAGCAAACAAGTGTATCTATCCTACGTTACAAAAACAGCTGTCTTGAAAAGTCACACGTACACTGGGCTTCGTTGTTGTTGTTGTTTCCTTCGAGACAAGGTCCCAGTGTGTAGCCCAGACTGACCCCAAACTCAAGCTCCTCCTGCCTCAAGTGCCGGGATGATAGGCATGGGCCACCAGGCTCAGCTAGACTACACTGTAGGTATATTTTTTATATAATAAGGATTCTTATTATGGATCTGTTTAAAAAGAAATTATCTCAGTAATTCCAATATATTCAATTTCTTTGGAACTTTTGTTTATTGGTTTGCATAAAGTGTTTGTAAGATACCCAAGGAGCCAGCTCACCTACCAGACAGACAGGCAGACACAGACATGCACACCTATAATTGTACAAGCAAGGACACTCTGATTGCACCATTTGATCAGAGCCTCCACGTCTTGTCTAGCTCTCACCTATGGGAAGATTGGGGCAGCCAGACTCAGCGCTGCTCTGTCCTCCCAGTGCTCTGTTCCTCAAGGGGGCTCCACTAGCTTTCATCAGTGGTAACTATGGCCAGCATTCAGCCATTGGTTTAGTTAGGTTCTCCAGAATGTGCGTGCGTGCGTGCGTGCGTGCGTGCGTGTGTGTGTGTGTGTGTGTGTGTGTGTGTGTGTAGCTTTTAAATAGTAATGACAGTCAAATCACTCTGAGAACCAGTGCTTGGTCCTGAAGGCCGAATGCTTCCTAGTCAGAGTAGCCTCCAAATTGCTATCTCTCACTTGGGGGTGGTGGTGACAGCCTGTTACTTAGTCCACAAGGTGAGGTGCCTCAGTAGCCCCAATATGGCACCGGAAGTCCATGACAAAGCTTGGAAACATTGACTCTGCTCTCAGTGAAAGCAGCAGCAGCAGCAACTAGGCCAACCAACTCTGATCCAGCAAAAGGCAAGATGCTCTTCCTTCACGCCCTATTTTTCTGGCCCTACTACCTGAAGGCGCTACTCACAGTCAGGGTGGCCTTCTCACACCAGTCACTGTGGTCAGGACAATTCCTCAGCTGAGATTCCCAACTCGGGTGATTCTAATTTGTGGCAAGTTTCCATTAAAAGCAACCATAAGGGCCCTTAAATGCCACTTTTCTCCTCTAGGCTTTGTGACCAGCGGCATCTGGTATCTCCCTGTGTTTCTAAGCAGGGTCTAGGGCAGAGTCCCTGTGCTTGGTTTCTCAGTGGGCACTGTGACTCTCCTGCCAACCTGAGACTGCCCTGACCACAGCCATAAGTCAGTTCCTATCCGCGGGAAGACAAAACGCTGCATTTTCAGTAAGCACGAGTTTGGGTGCTGGGACAAGTCCAGACTTCCGCTGAGGTTTCCAGCTGTTCACTCGCCATTCGGTGCTTGTGTCCAGACTGGTGGCAGGCAGTGCCGGTGAGTCGCAGTTAGAGTGGCCTGTTGGCTCTGGACCACTGGCAGTGCCGGTGGGTCGCAGTTAGAGTGGCCTGTTGGCTCTGGACCACTGGCAGTGCCGGTGGGTCGCAGTTAGAGTGGCCTGTTGGCTCTGGACCACTGGCAGTGCCGGTGGGTCGCAGTTAGAGTGGCCTGTTGGCTCTGGACCACTGGCAGTGCCGGTGGGTCGCAGTTAGAGTGGCCTGTTGGCTCTGGACCACTGGCAGTGCCGGTGGGTCGCAGTTAGAGTGGCCTTTTGGCTCTGGACCACTGGCAGTGCCGGTGGGTCGCAGTTAGAGTGGCCTGTTGGCTCTCGACCACTGGCTCTCGGCTCCCAGTCTTCAGGCCAGCAGCCGGACCAGTGGGCAACTTGACGGAAATTCAGATTCCTCAGTGCCATGCAGACCTAAGTCTGTCCTTCTGGGGTGCACCGGCTGTCTGTCCTGCCCACTCCACATGATCCTGATGGTCTAAAGTTGGAAAAACAGTGCTTGACATAGTCTCTGCCCTCAACGTGAGTCTGGACTGGCAGCCCCATGGGAGAACTCTACATGAAGACTCCAGAACCTTCTAGGAGAGGTCTTCATCCATGTTCCCTCTCCTCCCTAATAGATATTAGCAAGCCCACCTCAGGCTTGGTCATAGCACTGTGCAGATGAAGGGGGGGGGGAGAGGGTGTAAAACTAAGGATTTCTGCTGGGAAAACATTCTTTAATTAGGTCCAGACTCCTAGAGATCACCCAGGGAGGCTGGCTGGAGACCACTAGTCTCCATTAGCATTTTCCCAAGGGCCATATCCAGGTTATAAAATAGGAGGGCAGGGTGATTTGCATGTAATTTGCATATGCCACTCGGACTGCACAATCATCTCCAGCAATTTTCATCAGAATTACAATCTTTTCTTTAAAAACCACTGCTGCCCTGAGGGCTGCCTCTCATCATTTTTTCCTGCTCTGTCCTCACTCTTCCTCTCTGACGAATCCACAGTCTTACTTGTAAAATATAAGAAGGCCAGAAAGACAGAGACGTGGAGAAGGGCTGTGTCTTCAAGAGCAGGGGCAGGAGCTGTTCTCCACAGGTGTGACTTACAGAGCCACGAGTGAGGGAATTGCTAGACTTAGGACACACTTAGGACTCTCACAGGCCCATGGCATCCATCCTTTGACAGGAGCAGGGTACTAGATTTCCATGTGGCTCTCCTCCACCTCTATAGTTATCATAAAAGATAACGTATCTTACTACCAAAAGTGTTGAGGGACTGTGAGTCTCAAGAAAGGACAGCCAAATAAAAAACCTGCTGCGTTAGGCTTATTGTCCACATTTCTTCTCAGATCCACATCCTGCATCCTGGCCCCCATGGAAGGTAATACTGGGCAATGCCAGGCTTCACCTGGGCCATGGGACAGACACGCTCACCAGGATGGGTGAGGGTTGGAAAGGTCCCCTGCCTGGTGCCCAGGGGGTGCCCGTTACTGTTTTGACGATTATTGTCGTGTTTCTAGCTTTGTTGTTATTACTATTAGCAGTTCAGGAGCTTGCACTTCCAGCCACTCTTGAGCAAGCAAAAGAAATGCCTCGTGCTTCTCCAGACTGCTCTCACAAGCGGGATTTCAGAACCAGAAATGGTAGGGAAGAGATCCAAGCTGAAAGAAGAGCAGCGTCCAAGGCATGTGAGGAACCGCGGCAGATGGGATGGGGAAGGACGGGGAGGTAGGGCAGTTACTGGCACCTACCAGACAGAAGTTAGACATGCTGTCACCATCCTGCAAAGCTCCAGAGAGTCTCCAACATTAGGTGAGGTTCCATGAGGTAAAACAGCTTCAAGAAATTCAGCTCTCCATCCCATGCCAGTGAGTGAGGTGGCCCTCAGACAGAGCCACGTCTGCCCCTGAATGTGGCCTCTTTGGGGACCCTTTCTTAGAGTTACATTGTGTGTGTGTGTGTGTGTGTAACATGGTGTGTGTATGTAGTGTGTGGTATATGTGTATGTACTGTGGCGTGTGTGTGTGTGTGTAGTATGGTATATTGGAGGGGGGGACCCATGTGGAAGTCAGAGGATAACTTGAAAGAGTCAGTTCTTTCCTTCCTCAAAAATCGAGCTCAGATCATCAGGCTTGGCAGCAGATGCCTTTACCTGCTGAGCCACCTCACTGGCTCAATGGTGGGAGGAGGGTAGGAGGGGGAATCTTAAAGGCAAGCATCGCTGATGGTAATAATCTTAGGGGTGTAGTGGCATTTTCTTTGTATTTTAATAAATAAAGCTTGCCTGAAGATCAGAGAGTAAAACAGCCCCACTGATCAGCCTTACAGACCAGGCAGTGCTAACACACACCTTTAATCTCAGTAGTCACACTAATTGCCACAGAAACTGGGCAGTGCATATCTTTAATCTCAGTGGTGCGCACCTTTAATCCCAGCCTAAGACGGGAGGAAATAGCTCTCAGTCACAGTCTCATTCTGAGATTCCTGGAGGTAGGATCAGACAGAGGACAAGGTAAGACCCAGTGGCTGGCTGTTTTGCTTTTCTAACCTTTAGATTGAACCCCAATATCTAACTCTGGCTTTTTACTAATCGTGCTTCATGGGAGTCTGTTCTCATTTTATTCCTATTGCTGAGATAAAACACCCTGACCTGTCCCCTAAAGAACAAAGCAATTTATCTTATTACTTCCAGGTATATCAAGCCAGGAAGCCAAACAGGGACTCAGGAAGCTTCTCCCGTCAGATCCACAGTCGAGGACAGAGAGACATGGACGTGGCCAGGCTGCCTGCTTGCTTGCTCACTTCCCTTGCTCTTACACAGCTCAGGGTCCAGCCTATCAAATGGGGACACCCATGATGGGCCACGTTTTCCTACATCAATTGACAACCAAGACAGCCAGCTCCCCACAGACATGCCCATGATGAAGACAATTATTGAACGGAAACTCAACCCTCTCCCCAGGTGATTCTAAGTGGCGACATTTAAAACTAGCCTTCGCGGTGCCCCATCACAAATCTGCACCTACTCGGGTTCTCCTTTATTAACTTAATAAAGATAAATAGGAAAAGCTGCACCTTGACCCAAGTATTTCTTTACAGTGGGCCACCTGCCATTGCCAAGGTGCCTATTAGGTTGGCTTTCATCCGAAACCCAGAAGCTCAACTTTCAGGAGTGTCCCTCCTCCTTTGGCATCCCCAACCTGCTGCCATTCTGTTCATCTCCCAAGGACAGTGTACGCATGTCCTCTGCGAAGCCAGGGAGGCGTTCCCTTACCCTTACTAACACACATGCAGCCTCTCTTGCTCAAGCAAAAAGAGCTCTCAGCTTATGCCCCTGGCACCCCAGCCTAGGAGCTGCTCAGGCTGTCCGGGTCACTTGCCCATGTGTCCATCCCACCTTCCCAGCACTGGCCTCACCCTGGACCTCACCTCCACCACTGCCACCTCACAGCTGCAAGTCTAGTCCACTCCCCCAGGCTGCAGATAAGTGACAGCCCTTCTACATCGCGGCATGGGACTCAGGTGGTTCTTTCAATTAAGAAAGCATGGGGCAACGCTAGCGACATAGTTTCCGGAGACAGATCACCTAGCTCCCAGCCCTGACTTGGCTGCTTCCTGGCAAGTGACTTCGATTCTCTGCACGCAGGTGAAAACCAAGGGATGATGGGACATCAGAGGTGGCAGAGGGCCTGGGGCACAGCAAATGCACCACCAGAGTTGGCACTTTTTATGTTCCTCTCCCCTAGGATATACCCAGCCACCTCTAGCTCCTAGGATGGTCTCAGTCACATTGGAGCAGTAGTGTTGTGAGCGTCTCCCACATATTGGGAAGAATGCTGGTGTTGGATTAGGTCTTAGGGTTTTAAGAAAAAGACAAGTTCTTCTATGTTGTCAGGGTCACATGTTAGCTCACTCCGAGTCTTTACCACGGAGATGATGTTGCCTGGGCTTTCCTCATTGTCCTCATCTGACACTTCCACGGCTCTTCACAGACCCCAGACGCATCTTTCCTCCTTCTGTTACAGCCATCATTTCCCCATCCCCTTCTAAGAATGAACCTGAGGATCAGATTTCATAAGTGATTTATTCAGAATCACATGGTACCAAAGCACAAGCTCAAAAGGAAGCTACTCAAGTCCCAGCCCCAGCCCAGGAGGCAGCATTCACATGCTCACCATCCCATGGAGTTAGAGAGGGGATCAGCCCTGTTCCTAGCAAAACCCAGGGGCTTCAGGCCAGCAAGAACAGAGAGCAGTAGAGTTGCAAAGGAAGAGACCACGCCCATAATTCTGGGGCCTGTGGGGAATTAATTTGAGCACCTAAAACAAATTAATCCAATGGAAGTGAGGGAAAGACCACAAGGCAGGGTTTTTAACCTGCTCCGCATTAGCTGAGATTCTGATGTTAATTGTCCCGTTTCCTTGATCCAACAGCACAGATGGTTGTGCCTGTAAGAAGGGCCCTGCATCGGAACCTGCATTCAGAATGTTCCTAAGGACAGTCCCCAGGTCATCATCAAACAGAGCTGGTCTTGAAGGGCCGAGGAAGCACGGAATACAGGAATACAGAGAGGAATATCACCTCTCTGGGGCTCAACTCTGTCACAGAGAGATTCCTCTGTGAATTAGGCTGAGAGGTTTCATGGACAAAGACACAAGACATCCAGTTTCATTTGACTTTCAGCTAAAAGACAAACCAATTCTTCCTATATGTCTGTCCTGTGCGGTAAGCATTCTATGAACACACAAACTCTTCCCTGGTGCTCACCTGGAGTTCAAGTGTAACTGGAGATCCTGTTGCATCTGGGGCTCTGCCTGTGAGCACCAGCCAAGGAACAAAGTCACAGGGAGCCCCAGGGAGACAAGAAGGTGTGGTGGCTGCAAATCACAGCCAGGTGTACCAACAGCTGCTAGGCTAGGGCAGGAAATCAGGCGGCAGCTGGTGCAGGAACAGCGGGTTTTCCACTAGGTCTAAGTCCCAGCCAATTCTGGAAGGCATCCCCAACTGAGCTTCATTGGAAATGAGAGATGGGGGAGCCCACAGGTGCTCACCACCAGGCTGGCCCACCTCTCGGAGACAGGCAGCTAGGAGCGGGGTGCATGCAGCAGGCAATCTGAGGTGCCTGCCCTGACCTCGGCTTTCACTCTTAATGAGCCATTTTCCAAGGACTTCACAGGAAGGCAGCAGGCATTGTGTGGGGGCAGCAGGGGCCAGCTGAATTGTTGTTAATGGGCATGGGTCCCCTTGGCTCCCGCTTCTCACTAGCAGTCCACATAAGCCTCTTGGCATAAAAGAAGTCCTCGATGGAGGGTATGGTGATCCGGGCATAGTCACGCTCTCCTGTGCTCTTCTTGTCTATCAAAGTCTGCCTGGGGAAATGCCTTCAAGACTGCCAGTTAAAGTAGGGCATGATGTGTGTGATTTCAGAGATCACTTGAGTTTTGAGTGGGGACACCTCTGACCAAAGCATGTGATGGGAGCTTACCTGGGGGGAGCCCCAGTTGCTGGCAACATTTAGAACCTTGCCTGGACAGACTGGTGTGGGATTCTCAATTAGACTCACAGGACTTAGGGGCTTCTGAAAATTCAAAACCCCAACAGGCCACAGGAAAGTGACAAAGTCTTCTGTGACCCCAGAGGAGTGTGAGCATAGGGATCATGGGTGTACTTCTCAGTGACTCATAGGAGTGTATGACCCCCAAGGTCATCTTACTTTCTTCTCCCCTCTACCAACCCTGCTCAAATGTGAAGTTCATTGATCTGGTGTTCCACGCAGGAGTTAACAGTTTGCCACCTACCCTACTCCCTATCTAGGGCCTCAGTTTCCTCATTTGGGGGTAGAGTGAAAAGTAAGGGGGTTGGCCCCCAAGCCCATCATCAGCAGGACTGTTAGCTCCCATGGTCACTCCAGGGTGGGAGGACTACAGGGTTTGACCCCACCCTACCAGCTGTGCAGTCTACAGACCAGATGACCTCCAGGGTCTGACCTAGCTTCATGTCCTGGTCCACAGTGGACCTCAAAATGGAAAGAGTTGTGCTGACCTAGAAGCAACCCTACGTATGAAGAGTCGACTCTGGGGTCCACTTACGCACTGGAGGCCACAGGGCAGCCCCACCCTCATTCTCACACCCCTGAACTTCTTGCCCTCTAGTGTAAGAGAGACAGCCGGATCAGTCAGATTCACGCTGGCCAAGGCTCCATATTCTCCCACCCAGACAACTCCCTTCCTGGAACACACTCTGCCTGCTGGGCCTCTGCAGAAGTCTCCCCCACTCCTCCTTTCCCCTTCTTGCAGATGGTGTAGAAGAAGTATTTTCCAAACAATGTTACTAAAAATCTTCCCAAAGAAAACAAACAGGGAGGCGAGGAGGGAAAGCAGAACAGGCGAGGGATGGAGCAGCAGCCTTCGTAAAAAGCTTGCATAGCATGATCAGAGCTCTGGCTCGCCTCCAGAACTGCATAAACTGGAAATAGTGGTGCACACCTTTAATACCAGCATTGGGGTCAGGGGTGGAGATGGAGATGGAGGGAGGGGTAGAGGTGGGAGGATCAGAAATTCCAATTCAAGGTCATCATCAGCTACATCACATATTAAGACCAGCCTAGGATATATGAGACCTTGTTTAAAAAAGGAAAAGGATGGTTGGAGAGAAAGCGCTGTGGCTGAAAGTGTGTATATCCACACTTTCACACATTAACCCACACACACAGACACGAGAGGGAGGGAGGGAAGGAGGGAGGGAGGGAGATTGTGAATAAAATGTCCCTTCCCTTCAAGGTAAGGAAGGAAAGGAGGGGTTACACAGGTTTCTGGGCCAAGTTACAAATACAAGAAGACATGGCAGAAGCACCTGGGTCAGGAGCTAAAAGAGCAGAGGCAGTCTGTGCATAACAGGGTGAAGGAGGGAAGTAGGTAGACAGGTCACCTGGCCTCTGTCGAGTGACAAAGCGACAAGCCACTGGACATTCTCATAGCCACAGCTGGTTACTGCCCTGGGGAAGGAAAGCTGGAGCAAGGCCAAGATGCCAACCTAGAGACTGAAATAATCCAGGTGAAGGTGACGGTTGGGGAGGGGAACTGGCTGACCCTGGATGTCACTGCAATGCACTGCCCGTCTCCAGCATCTTTGGTAAAGGCCCTTCCCCAAAATAAAGCCCATTCAAATCACTACAGAATGAAACCTAGCAACTTAGCATTAGACAACTCCAGCAGGTCTCTCCTCCATCCTTCCCTGTCCCACACCACCCTGAAGGGCCCTCTGCCAAGTACAGGAAGCGTGCTGGCAGCTGGCAGCTGGCACTGTACCCTAGACCCGAATTTCAGTGTCTGCCTCATTGAGTAGTGCTATATCCAGTGTGCACTTATGGCTAGTCTGACCAGAGATGCTGGCTATCTGTGCAGCCAGAGGGGAGAGACAGTCCTTTCCTGCCCACGTCTGACAACCCCTGGATTTCCTCCCCAAGCTCCAACTGTTCCCTGAGGCCCTCATTACAGACAACCACAGATCCATATCTCTCATTGACAGCCCCAGAAGAAATGAAGAGACCACTGTGTCCAGAGTTCCACCCCCAGGCTTCTGGAATGGGTCTGTGAACCAGGCTGCCATTGGAGTTTGTTTAAAGACCCCAGTTCTAATTCTAATATGCAGGCAGGCCTGGGGACCACAGCCCACAAGCCTTCTCTAGCGCCCTGTGTCTTCCAGTTGTGATCCACAGGCTCCAAGCCTCTCTCTAGCCACTCGCTCTCCCAAGCAAAGCTCTGGGTGCAGCCTGTCTGCAGGATCTTTTAGCACTAGCTGAGCTAATTGCACTTGTGCAGGTAGACTGTGCCTGGCAAGGTATTTGTCACCTATCCCGCACCAGAGTTTAGGACCCAGAGACTTTCTGCAGGGCCATCCTACAGGCTTAGAGACAGGTTTAGACACCTAGTAACCAGTGCTTCCGGAGGCCCCGGGAGCTTCTTCGTTTCTTCCGAGGCAGCCCAAAAAGCCCTGAGGCTCAGCTTCACTCAATCAGGACTGCACTGGACTGGCTCCCAGCCCCAGCTCCTCCCCACTCTTGCTCCTTTAGGACTAGGACTTGGAATGCATTTTTATTAGACTTTTTCTAGGTGAAAATGGTGCTGGGCTGGGGGTGGAGAAGCTGGATGGAGTGTGAATTACACCTACCCAGCGTCCTCACACCTCCCAAGGGCAGCTGTAGCAGTCGGATTCTCTCTGGAAGAGCCGCTACAGCGGGGCTGCTCACACACGTGGAATCGCACCTCTGCTTCTGCGGCCCCGCCTCCATCTTTAAAGGCCCCCTGGATCAGGAGTGGGCGGGGCATACAGGAATCAAAGATGCCACTCAAAGGAAGATTTCTTGTAGCCCGGAACACTGGCATATGCTCAGACTGCCCCCGTTGGAGCGGATCCTTGCTCGCAACAGCTACCTTTACACCCTCACTTTTCCGCACCACCATCTCTGAGCCGTAAACAGGAGAGACCATTTTCTCCTCTGTGGGCTCTCTTGGACTCTCCCGCCCTCCGTTGGGTTAGTTTCCAGTGTACTTCATTCACCTGAAGGCCCGCTCTAAGCCCTCAGCAAGGCTGCACGACCTCAGCCCCACTTGCATTTTGGGTGTCATTGCGAGGGAGGGGGTACTCGTGTATGCGAGAATGCTCAGTAGCACCCCTACTCTGTCTACTCTATGCCATATCATCCCCTCCCTAGGTCCCTGACACTTGGAAAATGTCTGCAGCTATCAAAAGTTCCCTGGAGCAGGTTGGGCACTTGGCCTTGGCTGAGCAGCTCTGTGCTGTAGCCACGTGACTGGAGATGGCTGGAGGGCAAGGCTGTGTCCCTGCTGAGAGCTCAGTGGGTGGCAAGGATGGAAGCCCAAGATCTAAGCGACTGTGTCAGGAAGTCACCCTCTCAGGACACAGTGTCATCCTTCAGCCATTACTGGCTCTGGGAGCTAGCATGATGCTAAGTACTATGCCTGGATTTACGTCCTCCGTTCTCAATGTTCCTCTAGGGAAAGGAGGAACTGGTCCAGTTTCACAGATGGAGAAGCAGGCTTGAAGATAGGCAGATCTTTCAGGATCACTTAGCAGAAAGAGGCAAGCTGGCTCCAGAGCCCATGGACCAATCTACCGTGTCTGTTCTCCCACCCTAAAGTCAGGCGCTGCCTCTGAGTTCCCCTGCAGCTCCCCCCCCCCCCCCATTTGCCATTCTTTTTACATTGCTGCTGTGAGGGGCTCCTCACTGGGCTTGCTGTAATTCTCGCTCCTCAGGACACAGCTTGCCCATACTTGCTTCATTCAGAGAGTTTGCTCCTGCCACATTCAGGCTCTCTACTGGGAATCTGGGGTTCAGCTGTCAAAGAGACATACATGGCTTTTGCATTCTAGTGAGGGGGAGACAGTAAACAGGCTTTGAGATATTTATTAAAAGGAAGGATGCTATGGTCTGTATGTCCGTATCCCCTCAAAATTCTTAGGTTGAAATCCTAATCCCTACATAATGGTATTATGAGCTGAGGATGCTGGCAGTGATTGTGTCCTGAGGGCAGCAGAGTCCTTGTGCACAGGACAGGTGCCCTCACAGAAGGCTCTAGTGAGCTGCCTAGAGGAAACCATGTCAGGATACAGCCAGAGGAGCTGCCAGTGGAGGACATGGACATCAATCTGCTGGCTCCTTGTCTTTGGACTTCTCACCCTGTGGACTGTGAGTTCAGTTTCTGCGGTTTATGAGGTAAGGGCATGGTCTAAGGTGATGGGATTTCCAGGATTTCTAGACAAGGAGATGAAGCAAGCTGCAGCGTGGTGCACACAGTAGCCTGTTTGGCTTTTTGTGTGTTCGGTTTTTGGAGTCAGATCCCCCTTTGTGTGTAGCCCAGTCTGACATGGAACTTATTATATAAAAGAGACTGGCCTGGACCTAGCGGCAGTCCTCTTGCCTCTGCCTCTCAAGTGCTAGGATTGCAGGTGTGAGCCACAGGCCTGGCTCAATAGTAAAAGGTTATGTTATGCATGATAAATTAGAAATATAGACACACATTCAAATCTCTGTGTGTTAGCATGCATGCATATGCGCGCGCGCACACACACACACACACACACACACAAATACTGGAAAAATACAACAAAACCTACTATTTTGGCATCCCATTACAGAAGCCCAAATGGTCTAAGTCATGTGATAATGCCAAAATTCATTCAGTGAGGCCTCACATAGAACTGATATCTAGGGAAGCAAACGCTGGGCTGTTCTCTAAGGGTGGGCCAGGGTTAACCTGGAACGATGTCACTGCAGGGAAAGAGCAGAGCACTCACATCCCCAGGCAGGGAGGCACCGCTATTCTAGAAGCCAAAAAGAAGAGGGCTAGGAGGGAGGCTGACAGATGAGCAAGGCTGGTGAGCCCTGGTAACATTCGTTCTTCTCCACCTCCACCCAAAGGCAGCAGGGGCCCTAGTGTTTCCGCTGCTGTGCGAGGAACATGGGATGAAAGCGCGATGAGGAAGCCTGCTGAGTGACAGGGAAAGGTGGTGGCTGTCTGGACATCATGGAGACACCAGGACTGAAAAGCAGTGTAAGGTCCCAGAAGCACTTACTGAGTAGAGGGTGCAGGGAATGGGGTGGGCTGAAGCTGGCGTGGCCTCGCTGTTTGCTGCAAGAGTCAGTTTCCGAAGTGTGACCACACAGGGTTCCCAACAAGTACTCAAGAGTTTGCAGGAGCTGTGTAGGATTGCTTTCCTGACTGATGACCTGATAATGGACCAAGATGAAATTCTCTTTCAAGGTTCCTGATAGACTTGGACATTCCCTGAACACCAGCAGGCCCACAGTGACAAAAACACAGGCCCACAGTCCTGGGAAGAGCCCTCACGAGAAAACCTTAAGTGGTTATTACAATTACCACATGGCATCTGACAAGGTCGCAGTCAAAGGTGGGGCTGTGGGTGCTTGCAATCCACTCTCAATGCTCTGGGGGCAGCTGGCTGTTGCATTGATTCTTCTCCACACGGAAGCTAAATCACGGTGCTAATGTGGAGCACGTGTGAAATATTCTTTTTCACGCACTGGTGAGGAAAGGCCTTCACAGCCTGCAGCCAAATGGGTGTGATCGCATGTGAAGGCGTGTGCACACAGAATCAAGGTTTGAGCAGAAAGCACTCCAGGTGACAGGACACACAGGCAAGGCCCAGGTGGCGACAGGGACATCATACTATTCAGAGATAATTATGATGGCAATTATGACTAAATAATTAACTTGTTCATAGATAATGTATACTCTACCTGCTTCTAGCAAGGACTTAGGCCGTTTTGTAATTAAATGTACGCAAACAAAATAGTTCAGATGGATATCAAAGCAAACAAATAACAGTTTTTCATAGCAAAAAGAAAACTGGACATGACCAACAAATACAGGGCATACATACAGTGGTGGATTGCTACACAGAGGGTCTAAAGAAGTGCTATGTGTATGATTGTGGAGCAATTACAAGGACACATAGTTAAGGAAATAAAAATCAAGGTATCTATGAAGTTTTCAGTAGGCTCTATTCTCTATGGAAAAATGAACACTAGGACTAGGCATTCAGATTTCTGCATTCTCCTAGCACACGGAAGCACTAGAGGGATAGACCACCACGCAGCACCAGCGGTAACCTGCAGCAGCTACAGGGACAGGGATGAGAGCAATTGAAACAGAGGTGAGGAAATGCCTATATACCTCTGGGCAGTACAGCATTTCTGATGTATGGTTGCTTTTTAAAACACAGTCTGACGAGGTGACCCAGGCTGGCCTAGAACTCACCACCTACCAGAGTCTACCTTCAGAGGCTGGGGTCACACATGGCACTGTCGTGCCTGGCCCAGCATTTTGATTTTGAGCTATAACTCTAATTCAATTCAACATGAGGAGACGTTTACTACCCTCTGTGTAGTAATCCACCACTGTATGCATGCTATGAAATGTAGTATATAACTAGATCTCATATTTGCATAATATGGAGTTATTTTCTAGACCTGTGATACAAACAGATGCTGAAAAAGATTTATATGGATATAAATCAAATAGTAACCCCCAAATCACCTTCACTCAATTGAATATTATTATATGGTTTTAATTTCTTCTGTGTTTGTGTCCCTTTTGTAACCAGAGCTAAGGTCTTCCTGACTGATGGCAAGCTCTCTTCACTCTGTTGGTTGACCTTCAGTCAAAGGCTCATGGGAAACTCCTCTTCCAACCCATCTGAGAGTACCAGAAGCCCAGCGGGAACTTGTGACTGTCTCCCTTAGCACCCTACAGTGAGCGGGGCTAAGGACTTTCTCCAGACTCAAACCCCTATGTTTGTACCCTTACTCTCTGTGACCTTCAAATAGGATCATAAAGTTGGGTTTCTTTTCTAAGTCAATAAAAGGAGAAATAGAGAGTTGGTACGTGTGGCAGTTTGAATGTGAATTCTTTTCCTGTGAAACCTCTTGAGTCTGACCCCAACAGTTCAGATAGCTCAGTACCTCTATCCTCCATGTTCCTGCAGGTATGCCCATTAAGCAGTGTTTAAACTGCTTTCCTAACCCAAACTACCAAAGTCCAAACTCCTCCAAGCAAAAAGATGGTTAGGCCTATCATAGCAATACCCCAGTCCCTGACACCAACTGCTGTCTTAGTTAAGGTTTCTGTTGCTATGAAGAGACACCATGACCATGGCAACTCTTATAAAGGAAAACATTTAATTGGGATAACTTGCTTACAGCTCAGAGGTTCAGTCCATTACCATTATGGTGGGACATGGCAGTGTGTAGTCAGACACGGTACTGGAGAAGTAGCTTAAAGTCTTACATCTTGCAGGCAACAGGAAATGGTCTGAGGGCCACACTGAGCAAAGCTTGAGCAAAAGAAACCTCAAAGTCTGCCTTCACAAGGACACACATCCTCCAGCAAGGCCATATTTATTCCAACAAGGCCACACCTCCTAATAGTGCCACGCCCTATGAGCTTGGGGGGGGGGCTATGCATTCAAATTACCACCATAAGGGAACAAAGAAGGAAGGGAGTGTCTTTGTTAGGGTTTCTAATGCTGTGATAAAACACTATAACCAAAAGCAACTTGGGGGGTGGAGGGTTTATTTTGGCTTAGAGTTGTAGTCTAGCATGGAGGGACGTCAAGGCAGCAACCTGGAGGCAGAAGCTGAAGCAGACTCCATGGAAAAGCGCTGCTTACTGGCCTGCTCACAGGCCAATATGGTAGAGGTATTTTCTCAACTGCAGTTCCCTCTTAAATGACTCTAGCTTGTGTCAAGGAGGAGGGAGGGAGAGAGGGGAAGAAAGATCGACAGAGTAAAGGAAAAGAAGAGGCAAGCAGGTAGATTTGGTGCTGCAGAACTCATTCACAACTGCCAGGTCAATACTACCACTTCCTTCCTAAATGTCAGCCACTGATGGATGGAAGGTTCCAGGCAAGTGTCCACTTAAAGATGAACCATCTTTAACATCGCAGCCCAGAGTGAGTGCTGAATCTCAAATCTCAGTGCAGTGAGTGGGACAGTCAGTGCATGGCTGGGTCACCCCAGAAGTCATCTGACATTATCCACAGGATAGGGAGACCACTAACTCCAAAGGTAGCAGGGCACCAGGGAGGCTTCCTCCAGGAGTGTCCCTCTAACAGGATAACCACCCTGTCTCCCAGTCAGCTAGAAAGGCAGGCTGCACATGAATCAATGAACAAATATTGCTAACTTGCCAATCATTTTTAAGTTGGTCATGCAGCTCGCTCAGTGGGAAAAGCAGAGCAAGTCTCCAGCTCTTTTATGCCACACTGGGACGACGGGGTAGGGCTGCTAGGCCAGGAATCTAGTTGCTAATGTCTCTCCCACCTGCCCACAATGTATGCTGACACATGTTTTGTTACTCTGAACTTTGTCCTTTAGACCCAGTTTCTGGGGTGGGGGTGTGCATAAGTGAATGTACAAGCAGATGCTTTTTAATGTTTGACTAATTGTTCACACTCACAGAACCTGCGTGTGCATTGTCCATTAAACCATTTCTTTGCAGTTAAAGGTGTCAGCTCCTTCCTGTTCCCAGGAATGGAAATGGGGTTCAGGATGGCTTGTGTCTCTTGGTGGCAGAGATGGGAGAAGCAAAAACTGAATGTTGCTGAGGGCCCTGAAACCAAGAGCTTTGTCACCACCACAATGCAAGGAGAGAGACATAGTCCTCCATATCACACTGGAGAACACACATGCTTTCTTTTTTCAGGTAGGTTCACAAGTGGGTAAAACTTTGGGCCAGATGCTATGAAAGTCTCATCCAAAAACAGCAGGACTAAAATCTGTCTGTCCAGGGCTACCAACGGCAGGTCTGGAAATCCAGGCACAGGCAAGGACACCAGATCCACCTTGCTGCATACCTGCCCCAATATGACTCTCTCCACAGCCTTGGCTTTCATGAGAGGACACCATCACCATAGGCCTGGAAACGACCAGTGTTAGTGACTCCATGAGCCAGGAGAATCAGTAGTGCACCAAACAGCTCTCTGCGCCCAGGAAATCAAACCCTCAAGCCCACTTCCTGGGTGCCTCACCTCCTTTCCTCTCCACTTAAATCAATGCTACCCCACTCCCAAGTGACTTTGTCTTTGAGTGGTCTGCTTGCACTTAAGGAGTTGCTTGATGATGCTGGTGTCCAAATCATACTACGTTCCTCTGTGTCTGTGATTAAAGAGAGGGCAAGAGTGAAGAAACATGGATGGTTAATGCTGTGGGATAATGCTCTTATATGCTGTAAAGTTCGTCACTCGTGTTGGTTTAATAAAATGCTGATTGGCCAGGTGCCAGGCAGGAAGTATAGGCAGGGCAACCAGATTAGGAGAATTCTGGAAAGAGGAAAGGCAGAGTCAGTCACCAGTCAGATCCAGAGGAGGCAAGATAAGAATGCCTTACTGAGAAAAGGTACCAAGTCACATTGCTAAACATAGATACGAATTGTGGGTTAATTTAAGTTATAAGAGTTAGTTAACAATAAGCCTGAGCTAATAGGCCAAATAGTTTATAATTAGTATCAGCTTCTGTGTGTTTCTTTGGGACTGAACGGCTGTGGCAGCAAGTGGGACAGAAACTTCCATCTACAGCTTAACCCTAGACCCTACTGGGAAACAGGTAGAGACAGCTAAGGAAAAACGATGGGAAAGGCCAGAAGGGCCAGGCAGAAGATCATCAACCCTGCTCTGCACAGGGAGGGCTTGGATGCCCAGGTCCTATCATGCAGGAATGTACACAAAGTTTATAAACTGGGCTGCGGGATAGGTGTGGGTATCAAGACAAGAGGCAGTAGTGGTATTACAACTGAGATCCTTATCAGAAACAGTGTGTGGATCCCAGTCAGTGTCACCTATCCTAGCGACGACCATCACAGATCATCCTAAGAGTAATACCAATTCGCCCTGAGTCAGGACCATTTGTTTCTCCACATCAGAGTGGTTTTTCCCAGTCTACTGCTGACTCCCTTGCAGCCCCAACCCTACCATGAGCTCCCAAAGCAGGGAATTTACCTTACTGCACCGTATGGTGGTGTGTGGCACCTACTGAACCATCCTCCCAATAGTACTGCACAGCAGCCTGCACACACGCCTTCCACACAATGTAGGATGGCACTCTATCACGGAGCCCAGCTGTGCAAACCTGCAAGCAAATGTGTACAGACTGGGGAGTCTTCAGGAATCAATACCAACTATACTCACAAGTCACCCTTTGATCCTGGGTGTTTCACTGCACGGAACCATTCTTGTGAGGTTTATATACAGCAGGTGATCTGAAACTCATTTAACCGATGGGAAGACTGAGGACCAGAAGGCTTGAGTGTTTGCTCAGTAGCTCCTGATGCATAGAAGAGCTCTGGACTCTGGCGGGACATCTCTCCAATTCTTCCACTCTTTTAAGATTATTTTTAATACCTGGGTGGTACTATCATCCCTTTCTCACTGTATCCAGCTACCTAGTCCTTAGCATAGCTGACACTGGCCCATGGGTTTGCAGGGAGAGAGACTGTTCTCTTTGATCTGCTGTTTTTCCCATTCTAGAATTCTGCTTTGGAAATATCTTTGGCGCAGAACTGACCCTTTTTTAATGATTTCATGGAGACCTTCCTCTAACATCCAGCTCCACAGTTCTAGCAGCCCACCCTCCCCTAGCCTGCCTCTCGACCACCAGACAAATGGGAGAGCTTGTGCTCCCAGCAGGCTAGGCTCTCCCAAGGAGGCCATGGAGGAAGTCCAAGCTGAAGCCCCTGGGATCTTCTTCCCACTTTCAGAAGATAAGTCAGAATCTCAAGGAGAACAACACAGGGTTGAACATGATAAATATGCATCCCTCAAATTTTAAAAACCAAATCGCACAAATCAAGCTCTTCTGAGAGGCTCATATCGCGGGGGTCTCTAGTGCTCCAATCAGCATAATTAAATAGGAAGATCTCTCTGGAATTGATTGTGCATTGCATGTTTTTTTCCACATCTGAGGGCCATTTCAGCGAGATGATTTTAAGCTAATAAGAACCCCCAAATTAGAAACTAATTAAGGAGATGGGAAATACAAATGTTTTTGTTTTTAGTTGGGCACTATTTTTATCAGAAGAATCATGAAAAATTAAAATTGTTAAGTACATGTATGAAGGTTGTCAGTCAAGGGCAATGTGGCTTTCTGCCTCTCTATTTAGTAAAATCTGAGGTAACACATGGGCAGCTGCTCCCTCTGGGCCCTCAGGAAGCACCACAGACTGATTCTGCAGAGAGTGTGGAAAGGGAGTGACCACAGTTTTCACCAGTCTCAGGCCATGATCCTCTTCTTTCTAGATTCAGGTGCACCTGGACACAGGGTGAAGTCATGGACCCAAACTTCTGCTGTGGGACAATGGACTGGACGGGACAGAAACTACTGCAAACAAATGGCACCAACGTGGACAACTATATCCACATAAAACCTGAGTAACTCTAGACACAAAAGAACAGAGTTAAGCACAGCTTCTTGGTAGCAGCACTTTCTCAGGTAGGCTCTCTTTGCTAGAGGCAAATGTGTCTCATTTAAGAGAGGCTTCCTGACTCAGCTTTAGCTGTAAAAGCCTTGCAGCCCTTTTAAGAGAATCTGCTACAAAACACTTAAATGGTGTTTATGAATAGCCTACAGCATGCTTCTTGGTGGTGGCAGGGACCTTGAAACTTCATAGAGTTGTGGCAATAAACATGGCTCTGGCCAGTACCCTGTCACTTGTATTGTTTTAATAAATGCTGATTGGCCAGTAGCCAGGCAGGAAGTATAGGTGGGGTGACCAGGCAGGAAGTAGGGGCAGGGTGACAAGAACAGGAGAATTTTGGGAAGAGGAAAAGGTCAGTCTGCAGTCGTTACCCAGACGCAGAGGAAGCAAGATGAGGATGCCTTGCTGATAAAAGGTACCAAGCCACATGGCTAGCACAGACAAGAATTATGGGTTAATGTAGGATATAAGAGTTAATAAGAAGCCTGAGCTAATAGGCCAAGCAGTTTATAATTAATGTAGGCCTCTGTGTGTTTCTTTGGGACTGAAGGCTGTGGGACCTGGCAGGACAGAAACCTCTGTCAACACACTTCCTCACATCCGTTTAGTGCAGAGGGACATTAAACCACGGAAGTTTAGAGATGTGCACAGGGCCACACCGTAACCTAAGAAGAGTCAGACGAGCTCTCTTGTCTACATGTGCTGGATTTCGTGACACCCTCCCTCACACACTGCCACCCAAGTGTGCTAGACCACCATCTAAAGCAGCCAGCCAGCCACAGGTCTTAGAAGATTCTTTTCAGATTCACAAAAACTCAAAAGCTTGGGACTAGGCAAACACAGAAGGAGGCAGACACCTGTCGGGATTCAATAGAGGACCTCTATTCTAAAATAGCACAAATTCCACCACAGTGCACATCAGAGGCCTCTTGCTCCACTACACATGGTCCAGAGTGCTCGACCTGGAGGGTGCAGTTCAGAGCCAGAGGCCTACCAAGTATCCATTTGCTTTAGGCTTCACCCTCACAACCCATGTCCAGCTCCTTTACTCGGTGCCTACCTACATCTCCTGACCCCATTCTCTCCACACCAAGTAGGACACCCATCTGCCCACACTACAGATGCAGGAAGACCTGCAGGGCTCCCCAAGATTCACAGCCTTGCTCTGTACAGAAGGGTAGATTGTGAGCGACCATAATGACCTGAATGAATTCACACCCATCAGGATTGGCTAGAGCGCCCACCTAGCAGGGTGAGAAAATAAAGATGTCACGGAAAATAAAGATGTTGGTCACTACTAACACCCAGAGGAGAAAGAAGGGAGGAGTTCCTTGAGTGGATCTCAGCCTGGAGGTGGAGCACCAGGTAGGAGCACTCTACGGAGAGGACACTGCCTAGAGCATAGCCTGGTATCGCAAGGGGAGAGAAGAAACACCTTCTAAATCAGGGACATGGAATGAAGGAAGACGTTTCATCTCAGCTCTCAGGCCAGTCAACCTTTGGAGGAACCCAGGGTCTCATAAACACTTGCTATTTCTACAAAAGCCTTCCTCACCCAGGAGCTCATGTGAGTCTCAGAAAAAAACCCAGAAGGCAAACTGTATTTAATGCATTCTTTGGATGGAGCCTGTGCATAGGGGAACTTGACCTTGTGGCGTTCCAGAGACACATGTAGGACACTGTGTTAATAAAAACACAGCAATTACTGCCTTCTGCTATTGCTGGGTGCCAGGGGCAACTGCAGATGATAGCCACAGAATAATAAGTGTCCCTTGCCCCCATTCCCAGAGAGAGCAGCCATATTTTTTGACAGTGAAATATGGGCTTTCTTATCCTAAGGAGCTCCATCTTTATGGGCTGTGGAGGGAGGGATTGAGTCCTTGATTCAAAGGCTGAGACCAGAAGAGCAAGGACTGAAGGGAAACTCTTGCTGATGGGCGACTGCGTGGGACCCCAAGATAATAGGATGACTTGGACCCCACACTGCCTGACAGTCTTCGCTTTACTGGGTGCACTTTGGCAATGGTGATACCCTAGAAAGGATAGACACAGCCTATTCCAGATAGCTGGGGGCTGAAACTTCCCCAAGGTCTGAGTTGCAAAGCCCCAAGGTTCTCATGTACCGGAAGGGAGAACTACAGAATTTTATAAATGCCTGCAAGGAATTCTGCCAACCTTAATCCATAAAGGAACTCACATTTGTTTCCATTTGAGTTACAAAAATAAAAAGAATTATTTCTTGACACCACCTGTCACACAGCAATTACTCGCCATTTTATTTAGTCTTCATGGTTACCTGACATGATAGAGGTGAAGCGCTGACTGCTTTTGGGGGCAGTTTAGAAACTGACTGAAGTCAGTCTCGAACTCACAAGTGGCAGAGACTTGAGTCAACAATCTGGAGACCTGGGAGCCAGGCTGGTTCCAGAGAACACAGTCACCATTGTTAGCAAGAGGCAAGAGATGTCTCTTGTTAGCAAGGCATGGTGGCTCCTACCTGGAATCTTAGAACTTGGGAGGTGGAGGCAGGAGGATTAGGAATTTAAGGTCATCTTCAGCTGCATAGTGAGACCAAACAGGGCTACATAAGACCCTGTCTTTAAAAAGACATCTCTTCTCTCTTCCACAAATCTCTCTAGAGACACACTATAGATGTTCTGTAAGAAGGCTGCCCAACAATAAATTCTGTTATTGTTTGGCTCCGGACCTACCTAGCCTTTAGTTGCTCCTTGGAAAGAGATTCTAGATTCTACAACTGTCTTGGGCAATCCAGTAGCCACCAGACACCTATGGCCATTGAGTTCTTGAAATGCGGCCAGTCCTAACTGAGATGGGCCATTAAGTATAAAATACATCTAGTATGTCAGAGCCTCTGTAGGAACAAGAATAACACATCTCCTTTGTAATTGTGTATTGATTACATGTTGAAGATACAGTGGTTTGGACATACTGAGTTAAATGAAACACCTTGTTGAAATCAATTACACTAGTTAATTTCTCTGTTTTCCAATATGGCTACTAACAAATTTAACGAGCCTGTTGTGGCTTATACCCATGGCTGGTCCCAATCTCCAGACCAATCTCGGCTTCTATGAACCCCCTTCCCCAATACTGAGAAACTACATGGAATGAAGGGAGGCAAATGCTACAAGAATTCTGAGCGTGTTCTCTCTGCTAAGCATTTCTCCGAATTCCTGGCTGCCTCTCCTGACTCCTGCCTTCCTCTGAGACCAGCTTCTGTCCCAGCACTCAACATGTGCTTAGCAGGTCTGAATGCTAGGCTCTACTGCGAGCCCCATTCCTGTGGCAGGAGCACCTCTGATAGTCAGGTTTGTAAATTTGTCCTCTTCCAGAAGTCCCAGGTAGAGCGAACTTCTCCAAGCCCCACTCTGACCCCATGAGAGCCCAATAATAAAATAATATAAAAAAATAATAAAATGTGTTTTACATACTCTCTATTTGTTTCACTCTCCTGAGCCACCAGAGCAAGACCAACTTTCCCTCATTTGAAGATGGTGTCTGGAGATGCTTGAGGCCTGGACCTGCTTCTGTGCTATCCCCTCTACCCCATGCAAGGCCACGACACCAATCTGACACAAGCTAGGGTCATTCAGGAAGAGGGGACTGCAATGGATTAATTCAAATGCTGCAGGATCCCTGGATCCCTGGCAGCTGCAAAGGCAGAAATGCTGAAGATCCCCGAGCAACGGCAGTGGGACATGTGGCAGCAGGCAGCAAACAGCGTATCCTGAGAGCAGGTAGTCCCAGGCAGGGATGGCGCAGTTCCCCAAGCAGCTGTAGCAGGCCACGAGGAGAGACAGATGGATGGGCACACCACTAGACCATGCCACAGGTCTCCGAAGGCAGCTGGTCCTGGGCAGGGAGCCATGTGGCAGGTGAGAGACAGGCAGATAGGCATGCCATGCAGAGTGAGGTTGGATATTTATTTACTGGGTTATGGAGGGGGGAGGGAGAAAGGAAGAAGAGGAGAGAGAGAGAGAGAGAGAGAGAGAGAGAGAGAGAGAGAGAGAAGAGAAGAGAAGAGAAGAGAAGAGAAGAGAAGAGAAGAGAAGGAGAGAGAAGGGAGAGATGGAAGCTGCTTCTCCAAAAGGGAGACAGAAAAGGAAGAGACTCGGGCTGCAAGCAGGTAGATCAGCCTGCCTCAGCAGATGGTGAAGGTGTGGCTTGTCTCTTAAAGAGACAGGACAGACCATTACAGGGACCTCGAATGAGAAAATGCCCCCAGCACATTAGCATGTAAGCAAGCCTGTTGGGGGCACTTTCTTAATTAATTACTGATTGACATGGGTGATACCACCCCCTGGGTTTGTGATCCTGGAGGGTATAAAAAAAAGCAGGCTGAGCAAGCCATAAGGAGCAAGCCAGTAAGCAACACCCCTCCATGACCTCTGCATCAGTTCCTGCCTCCAGGTTTCTGCCTTGACTTCCTGGCCTGACTTCCCTGGATAACAGACTATAAGCTATAGGATGAGAGAAGCCCTTTCTTCCCCAAGTTGCTTTTGGCCATGGTGTTTTGTCAGAGAAGTGGAAACCCAAACTAATCTTGCCCTCTGAAGTTCTGGCTTCGGAGCCTGTAACTTCCATATTAACCGTTAAATGTTCAATGTCCTCCAAAGGCTCAAGCATTTGAAGACTCAGTCAACAGCTGTAATGCTGTTTTGTGAGGCTATAGAACCTTTGAGGTAGGAGGCCAGCTGATGTAGGGCCACAGTAGTATGGTTTGGGGTAAATACCCTAGCTCTGGTTCCAGTCCAAGCTCTGTGCTTTCTCGTTCACACAGATAATAAGCATTCACGCAGACTGTGATGACACAATCCTATCCCGCCGTGACAAACTATATCCTCAAGCCATGAGCCAAAATAAATCCTCCCTATCTCAGGCTGTTTCTGTCAGTTGCTTGGTCTCTGTGACTGAAAAGTAACTAATAAGGTAAGTGCTTGGTAAACATTGCTTAATCAGTTTGACGCAGCTAGGATCCCTGGAAACGCAAAGAGAACCCTAGCCCATCCCTGCAGGGCAGGATTTTTGTTGCCTCCACTCGGCCCCCACTTTTCTCACACGAAACACCCTTCTCAGAGTCAGCCCTCCCCAGTCCCCTGTCCAGTCTGAAATGTGTAGATCAGCTGCTCCACCAAGAACAGGAACGCTGACAGTGATGCTCAGAACCAGAGAGCTGCTTCCCCCCCCCCCCCAAGGCTCAGCCAGTCCCCACTGTTCCAAGTACTCAAGTTCCTTTTCTTTCCACTCCCTCCAGTAGGTGGGGGTCCAGTGGCACCCCCACCCATGGCCTGTAACCTATCCATTTCCTAGAGAGGGGCTTAGCTTGCTAAATTCCTTCAGGGTATTCTTTGATTTAAAGCAAGGCCACCCAGGAGTCCTAATGTTCTGCCCCTCCCCAGCCCTTGGCTCTGACTGAGACCTCAACCCTTGTCTGAACTAGATGGAATCTGCCACACCCTCTAGGGCCTCCTGCTGTTAGCCGCTGGCCTTTCTCCCATTGCCCCAGGTCATTTCCCAAGACTTCAAGCTATTTTTGCTTCTGTCTCGGCCATCTTTGTTCCCCACGGGGAGGCTGCCAGAGCGACACCCTCAGGGTACACATGGTACAGACCAAACAACCAGTCATAACAGTTTTGTGGTGGCATTTCCAGCCCTGTTGGCCCCTTGCCCTTCCTAGTTTCAAGAGGTCGAGCCTTCTAGGTCCTAGAGATCTACCTGATGCTTCCTGCTTTAGCTAAATCCTGGAATTACCTGCTAGACCCAAAGAATCTGCTAGACCCTGTGTGTCCCTCTACATCCTACACCTGACCCCCACCTCCAGGCACTTTCAGTCCTCCCCTGCTTGCTTAGGCACCCTTGAAGGGACAGATAGGCACAGTCCACTTCTCTATTTTTCATGAGCAAAATTCTAGGTGTCTGAACCAAGGTGGTCCCAAGGTGCAGAGCCCCAGATCTACTCCCTCACGGGTACATAAGAGCTCCTTTGCCCTTTGTTACCTTAATTTCCTTGCTGACATAACCTCCCCGTTTCTTGCAGGAACTCGTGACAATAGTGACTTTTTGATTTGTACTCTGAATCCCTCCAATAAGATATGCTACATGCATAACCACGGTGCTAGGCCTTCCTTCCCACATAGGAAGTGAACTCTGCTGATGCTAAATCTTCTGGTACCTGGCTTCAACAAGCACATGGGTGAAAACAAATAACTCTAAGGTGTCCATCTATCATCTTATCAGGCTTCATGGGCTTAGTTCGCACAGTTATCTTCTCGAGGCTGACACTGTACGCCGAATACAGGCTGATGTATTTCCCTACCTGCCATATCACAGATAACGGATAGCCCAGTTTCAGGTTCATTACCTGTCATTACACCACGTGCATGTCGCTGGGGGCCAGAGCATCAATCCCTCTTGAGTCACTCCAGTGGTACAGCCTCCCAGTCGGAGCTCCAGGTCCCAGGAGCCGTGGCTCACTGCTGAGCCCTGGGTAAGCCCCACGCCATTCTCTCTTCTACTTCCGGCTGGCCTAATCCTCCTGGATGGGGTAACTCGAGCTCCCGGCTGCTTCAGAGGGGATCTACAAAGAGAACAGAGGTCTCCATCACAACCAGACCCAGACATACAAGTCCAGGTGTGAACTGTTCTAGAGTCTTCTACCCAGCCTCTTATTGGTCTTTATTATTCGATCCCACAGTGCCTGGTAGCTATGCCATGTAGGGTTCCCACTGAGCGTGCTCTGACCACAGGTTCAACATATGATGTGCATGCAAGCACACATGCACGCGCACGCACACACACACACATACACACATGCACACGCATGCATGTACGCACCCATTATTCCTGATTTCTTACCTCTGCATACTTCTTTCAATCTACTTGAAAGACTCCCTTTTCAACCAGGTGTCCACCTGTTAGTGGTCACGCAGGCTTCAATTTAGACCCAACAGGAGCCCTGAGCTGTCCCAGTGTTCTGGGAGAGGAAGAAAATAGGTGCTCTCACTCCACCAATGGGAAGGGCAAAGAACAGGACATTTCTTTACTCACCAAATCCTGGGGCAAGGCTTTGGGGTGCCGGAGGCTGGGGGCTCCAGGAAGACCACCCTACCCATAGCCCATGATGAATGTCTTTCCAGCCCTTCATCTCAAAGGAAGAGACAGGAAAAGAGATATAGCTCCCCCGCCCCCCAGCACAAGGGACAAAGACACTGACACTGGTCCCCCTGAATCCTGGCATTCCAGAGTCAAGATTGTGGGCCATACTCTGCAAGGAAGAGTCATGAGGCTTCCGCGGCAACTGCACCGCCTGCTCTGAACACTGGGACCACTGGGACGGCAGCCCTGTCCCTCTCAACAGGTCTGGACAGCTGCTCACATGGCTGAGACACACCCGCCCCCCCAGGGTCCTCTCAGCCTCAGGGGACCAGCTGCTGAGAAGATGCTATGGACGGAGAATGAAAGCCCAGGCGACCAACACTTCAAAAAGAGGATGCACCATGCCCTGAGTGCAGGTAGTGAAGGAACCAGAGCACACACGTTCTTCCCTCTGGCCTGTATGGACTATTGAAGCAAGATGATGACAGTGACTTAGATTGCGCCCTAGAAATTGCCTTTCCACCCTGTTTTGTAGTAGGTCCTCGAAGCGTTATTTCAAAGATGAGGAAATAGAAGCACAGAGAGGTTGAGATGACTGTTGAACGTCACAGAGTAAGTTGGAGAAAGTCAAGGCTGATATTTCCAACTTCAATTTACCATGTTTTCCCAGGAAGTATTCCTGTGCTAGGCTAATTTCATCTAAATGTCAAGTCATCCCCAGAGGATGAGGGCTGAGTGAGAATGAAGCAAGAGGCCACTCGTCCTGTTAGGGAGCAGGTAAGACAGTCATGCCTTTGGTCTCTTCTCCAAAGGTAAGTCTAAGGAGAGCAAGAAGAGACAAGAGTGAGGTTGAGAAGCAGGAAAACGGGCTGGAGAGGTGGTGTGGCAGCTGAAGCATCTCGAGCCCAAGGAGAACTGGTCATGATCAAGTGCTGCATAAACCACCAGCCTCCCAGCTACCTCTCCACAGTTCTGCACCGAGGGCCTCCTGTAAGAGGCGGCAAGCATGGTGGGCATAGAGTCGTTTTGGACGGCAGGATGGATACTCTTCTTCCCTTTGAAGGGCATGTCTATGCTCCATATGCTCTCCCGCGTATGTGATCTATTCCTAAGAACTGAAAAGGAGAAGGATAATCCCACAGGACTCTGCCCATGTGAAGAAAGGGCCCCCACTCTGGACAACAGCTTCTCAGCTTGATTCTGAAGCAGCTCTGCCACTGGCACACAGGGCTTTTTCACCGAGGTCATCCTTCCCTGACCACGGCAGTCAGGGCTAGCCAGATTCTGGAGCAAGCATCACAGATGCAAGCCAGTCAGGGCAGGTAGTAGATGCTGGTTGAGACAGGAAGATGACCCCAGACAACAATGGCTCCAAGTAGCTCATGTAGCCCCTCATGCCTGCCTGCAGCCAGCAGAGGTCCAGGCACAACACAATAGACCACAGGAAGGAACAAAAACCAGTGCCTAGTACTAGCGGTACTTTCTGAGTGTGCACTGTGTGTACAGGTGCAGTGGGGGAAGGGAAGAAGCTACCCTCAGAAAGCAGGTCACTATCCTGGCCCACTGATGACACCATCACCTGGATCATCTGGTGCTGGACTGACAGCAAACAGTGGAACAGCCACATCTTTGCTGACGTGTGTGTGTGTGTGTGTGTGTGTGTGTGTGTGTGTGCGCGCGCGCGCGCGTGCGCGTGTGTGCATGTGCGCGCACACAGAAACAGCACGTCCTGGCCCTCCTGTGGGGTGGGGCTGAAACATATTCACAGCAGATGGTGCTGTCACCCTCTCTCCAGGATTCTCATTCCTAATTATCTGTGCTGTCAGCCAAACAATTAACCCTCAAAGAAAAATTGCAATGTCCACCCCCAACCATATGAAAAGGCAATTTTCCCAAGGGCGAGTGATACCTAGGGCAGCCTTGTGCTCAGCTCCAGATCTCACCATCCTCTGGCCTTGGAGGCCTATCGCTGGCTTAGAGGCCATCTCCCCACTTCCTCTGACCCTGAGATGGTTCCTGTAAAAGGAGGAGCTGATCCCAACCACCATCCCCACCCCACCCCACCCCCCCACACAGAGCTACCATCGTACATTTGTTCAGTCGTGTGACATTTTCCATGTCTCCTCAGTCACCCTGACCCTTTTCAGGGATGAGAGGGGAGGGGCAAAAGGCAGAAATCCCCTTGATACATTTAGATTCTTTCAGAAAATGGGGCTATAGGAAAGCAGCCTCTTCTCCCGCAAGAATCTGAAGAGCAAGGAGCTAAGGCAGAGCTGCAGAGGGGCGGGTGGTGTGATATACCTCGAGAGAAGAAAGCCCGTTTCCACTGCTGTACCTCTCAGGTCTCATGGCCACCACCGGGCAGGTGCAGAGCGTGTCCCTGTAGGTGTTCATTAAACAGCAGAGAAGGGCATTGGGTGCCTTCTCCCAGAGGAACCGTCTGAAGAGAGAGTGCTCACAGGACTGAGACAGTGTCCGTCAGCTAAGGGGCTACTGGGGAAAGTCCGATCTTTGAGTTGACATCATCCATCACCATGCTCTGACATGAAAAGCAGAAGGTTCTTTAGGAAGCACAGGCCGTGCTTTGGGGATGACAGCCCTTCTGGCTGCTTTTCACCGATGCCATCAGAGAGACTGAGGGCCCAGCCCTTCACAGAGGGAAGGAGCAGGCCTGGTGCGTGTGGCCTCGGTGTTACCCCACAGATTAGGGCAGTCGGAGCAAAAAGGATTGGCAAGACAGGGGCACAGGCTGGCCCACTGAAAGTCAGAAAACCCCTTCTGAGGCAGGGGGATGCCCTAGGCACCCAGGGAGGAGTGCAGAAAGTGGGTAGATGGCAGACCAGGAGGTGGAACTCCTTTCTCACCGCCATTTGCTCAGCCCAAGCCTTGGGACAGTTTTTTCTCCTGTTCCCTGTGATTCCCTGTCCACCTGCACATAGCCCTCTGTGCCCAAGGGGCACAGATTCCCACAGCCCCTCCACACAGGGGCCATGATTATAGTCATAGAGGAAATTGCCCACTTAGAATGTGTTTGTAGACAGCACATATGAATATCCCCCCCGCCCAGGGCCCATGTGGGACAGACGCCAAAGTCTGGCTAGAGACATTTCTAAATATGAGTTTGGCACCAAGAGTCAGGTTCCCAGACCTCCTTGGCCCAGGAGACCCTGCCAGGGTTCTCCAGGCGGTTTGAGAGAGAGCTGGGTCAGTGGGATCAGGAGACAACCAGGCGGTGGGAAGCACGGCCCCAGCCCTGGAAGCCCCGCAGCCTTGTTAAAAGGAAGAAAAAGGATTACCCAGCGCTCCATGCCTGATCAATTGCCCACAATCCTTGCAGTGGGGATGAGAACGCCACTGGCTTCTCAAATGTGCATGGATTAAAAATACACAAATGGAATCTTTTTTTCTACCCCTCTCCTCAACCCCCCGAAGCCTGGGATGCTTGTTAAAAATAGCCTTGCTGTGGCAGGGATCCTGCACAGCCCGATGGCTGGCAGGAAAATGAAGGCGCCATTGGAGAGGAGGACTTTGTTAAGTGGCTGCCCTTGCAAGGAGGGGTAGGGAAAGTCCCGGAGGAAGGCTGGAGGAAGGCTGCCTGTCTCAGGAGTCTCAGGACACACTTCTGCATGGCTCGGACCTTTACCAGCAAGCAGACTCTTCATTCTATGCCTGGGTGTGAGCCGCATCTTCCCGCCTAAGCTTTAGGCAGAACGGATACTAATTTAGCAAGCCAGCATCATGGTGCAGGCTGGCCAGGTAACTCAGGCCACCAAAGACAAAGAAGCCATTATCATCCATGGAGCAGTGAACCCCGGGCCTGACCTCAGCGGGGACCTGAGTTCTCTGGGCCTGGTTGCTTGCTGTAAAAGTGGGGGGAAGTCGGATTTGATGCTAAGCTTTTGCTTCATCACTTCCTGGTGTGTAAAACAGCTATCTGCCTCTTGTATCTTCCTACCATGAAAGACAAAGGAAATGAGGGAGAGTGTCTCTTTTTGACTGCATGGAGCCAGGCTGGGGTGGGTGGGACTCAGGGGTCATTGCAGGAGGAGAGGTTGCTCTGAGAGCAAAGACCAAGAAGAAAAGACTATCAGTTTGGTACCTAAAGGCATTCTGAATTCGAATCCTGATGGGCTATCAGTAACTAGAAAGTTAGAGTGACTGGCTTTAGCATTAGTGCAAACTGGCCTTCTCACCCTGCTGTTCCTGGAGCTCTGGGCCATATCTCAGGCTGGTTAAAAGTACAGACTCTGGAACTGGGTTAGTATCCCAGCCCTACTAGCAATGAGCTGTGTGACCCTAAGTAAGCACAGTGATCTCTCTGTGCTTTAGCTTTATCTGTAAGATGGAAGAGAAAGCAAGAGGTTGTCGTGTTTCTCAAGCCCACACTCCTGCCCTGAGCAGCCATCTTGGCTCCCGGTTGTCAATCTTGCACAGTCTATGGATCTGAATCATAGAATGTCCTTTTACTCCCGCATTGGTAGGCCATCCCACTGACCTGGCCCCTCTCCTCTTCACTCCCTTTGCCTGCTCGGACGCTTGCACACCTGGTCTGTGCCTCCCACCCTGGAACTTGACCGGATGTAGATGAACACTCCTCAGACTCGGAGTCCTACTACAAATACAGAGGCTGACCTGTAGAACCCAGGTGAGGTGGGAGAGCCATGGGAGAGCCACACCACTCCGCTGCTCAGAGACCATTCTTTGGTTAACAAGGAACGTGTTTGTGTAGGGACATAGGGACGCTGGTGGGGAACCGGACCAAGCAGGCCAGTCACCTGCATCAGAGGAGGAGCAAATTCAGCGGTGGTGACCACGTGGCTTCGAGAGTGGCTGGGGAGGAAAACGAGAAGGGCCCTGTGTAGTCATGTTACATTACCTGATCTATACACACAACTCTACGGGATGGAGCCCCACCCAGAACACATTTCTGACCTGCTAGCTAACAGAGCTGTCCTCACGGCTCTGTGTCTCCAGCCCCAGCCTATGAATGAAAACCGATGGTGGGGGTATCGGTGGAAGGGCCGTGGAAGCTGTGTTAGCAATATCTGTTTTCACACGTTTGTTATTTTATGTATTTTCCTGAAGTTTTATGGTTCTCATAATTTAAATTTTATTTTCTATATATTCTCAGATGCCCACTCCCCAGAACTGCCGGTTGTTCTTTGTTATCGAGGTTTTATGTATCTTTTTTTAAAGCACAAACTGCCATTGTTGCAAAGGCTGGAAAACGGAGCATTAAATCTTCTCAGTCAAACCCCAAAATACAGCAACTCAGATTGTGTTTTCCCTTAGAGCCAAGAGTCCAGTGCTTTGGAAGGCTGGCACCATCACCTCTCACTATAGCAACAGGGAGACCTTGGTAACCCCGAGCGCAGTTATTAAGAGTAAAAATAGGAAGTGTGGGGAGAGACACTGGGTGAGAAGCTGTGGCAGACCTGCTGGGCAAGCTGGATTTGCAACCCTTTCTTGCAAGAAACAGAAAGCAAAACCCAGAGTTTGGGAGCGGGCTCCACTGAGAGTCCTGGAGCACGGGTCGTTTTCCTCTTTGTCGTCTGCTCTGGAGCTACCTGCTGCCTTTCAGAGTAGTTCCAGGCAAGCTGAAGGTGGGCTCCTCTAGAACAGCAACATTCTGGAGGGGGGTGTTCTTGTCTCTGTTACATGTTGGGCTGTTTGCACTACTCTGAACCCCCTGCCCCAGATGGCTCCTGCGTAGCTTCCCTGGCTCCCCAGAAGCACTCAGCCCTGACAGATACCTAATTGGTGCACAGTCTCCTCAACCTGTCACTGGACAGATGTCTCCAGCTCCCCAGGGTCCCATCTAGGTCTTGGTGCTGCCCTGGCAGGACCGTAGAGGGTTCCAGCCCTGGTCTGACTAGTCCTGCTACAAAGCACAACTGCTTGAAGTCCGGCTGCTATCATTCCCAAACCCATTTTACGCTACAGCTAGCCAAGCTCAGGACCCTGGCTCTGCATCCACCTAGCTGTGGAACTCAGGACAAGTCACCTCCTCTCTCTGCTGCAGGGAGACACCATCTGCACGACTGGCAAAGAGCTGCACGATCTCTCTCAGCTCTTGCTGCTTCTCCCTCTGATGCTGGAGGGACAGACAGAAAAGAGATTTTTTTCTTTTATGAGACAACTAAACATCATTCCCTCAAGTAAGAAAGTGTGTTTTATTTTAGCCTCACTGCGGGAAGCAGGTTTTTAAACACTTACAGGCTTCTCTTCATTTTGTAGGGAAGGATGTGTGATGTGAAATTCCTCCTTGGACATCCTTCCAGACCCTGTTCTACAGAGCTCTTAGAGAACTAAGACCCTCGGCATCTTCCAGTCTCGTCTCGCTATGTCAGGCACTGTCTCCAAGACTGGCTGTCCTTCCTCTCTTTCCTGTCTTCTGAAGTCAGGGTCCCAGCCATCAGGCCCCCTGCCGGGCACGACTGCCTAAAGCAGCTGCCCACCTCGTTCTTGATATACAACTCCAGGCTGGACAACCAGGTCTTGAGCAGGGGTGGGGAGGGTGTGCGTGGGAGCGAGGGCACCGCAGCTGTTTACAGTGCTGGAGAGCTTTCCCTGCTTTGACCCTTGTGGCTGTGTGCTTGCATGAGAGCCATTGCCAGCACTCTGCTCCCGGTGAGAGAGGTGCCTCTTTCTTGACCCTCTGCCTGAACAGCCATATCCTTACTATTGCCAGCTGGTTTTCCCAGAACACATTTACAGACCACCAGAGGGGCTGACATCACTGAGGGGCCGGACAAGACAGTGAGGCCACAGACTTTCATCCCAACTCCTGCAAACCAACCCCCACCTTCACTCTACCCTTGCCTATGACTTCCTACAGGAGAGAGAAGCCTTGCTTCTCATGGGGATCTCATTTCTGTATCCCCAAGAAGTCTTGAGAGGCCCCAAGGCAGAGACAGCATCTATCTAGACCTAGGACCACTAAGTGGAGTAGGGCTTGGACATGCACCCTCTTCTCCCTGCAGGCGCTGAAGCAGCCATCTCTCTGTCTCTACTCCTTTCATTCAGAGAGAAGCCAACTTCCACTAACGTGGCTTTGCAAGCCGCATAACCAGTGACCTCTTCTGCTTCTCTTCCCAGCCAATCACTGTGACCTAACAACCCTCATTCCACCCCTGGACACCCAAACTTCCTGCCTGGGGATACAGCCAGCAAGGAGTCTGAGGGGTGGAGCAGGAATGAAAATTCCGGTTAGCCTGTGTGAAGGCTGCTTTCTGTGATGCTGGTGGCGTCTGTGAAAAGGCCAAGCATCCCTACTACATAAAAGGAAGGTTCTGGGAACAAGGCAGAGAAATCACTTTGAGACTGAGGAGGTCAACATCAAGAAGGCAGAGCAAGACAGAGGATGGGAAGTGGGAGATCGATCATAGGGACAGAGAAGGAATAGGAAACCTAGAAAGGCCCAGCCCCACTGAATCAAGCCTCCACCCACCAAGAGGGCTGGCATGAGGGTTGACAGCCTCTGCCAGCCCACAGCCCTGCCTTCCTGGCCTGGGAGTAGCACAGTAGCACCAAAACGAGCCAGGACTATAAAAGCGTACAAACTTTGCCGGAGACTAATGCCAGGAGCAAGGAGTCTCGGGGGATAAGTTCAAGCCTTCATCAAAACAGCCCTGCCACCGAACTGTACCTAGCTCTGCTTCACTGCCTGTCTTCCCACGGGAGGAGAGGAATATTTAGTCCATGGCTGATCTCGCCACAGGGGACAGACTGGAAGGCAGGCCCAGATCATAATTCAGTCCCAGACACACCCATCCCTGGGTCACCAATGGTCCTGGTCCAGATCCTATTTTTACAGATGCTCCAAAGAATAATCAAGCAAAGGTCACATCATCCGTCAATGGGAAGTGTGGATGGGAACCATATGCTCATTCCAAAGTCTGTGCTTTTGGTTGCTACTCTTCCTGAAGTGCACAGTTTCCCAGCAGGCACAGACATGGCTGCCTGGCTGCTTTGCTCCCAAGAAAGCTGACCCTCTGAATGAAACCACTGCATGCCACCTTGAGATGGCGTGGGCAGGACCAGCTCCCTCAGGTATGTCCTTTTAGGAGTCACAACATAGACGCGTCACCTGGCCACGCCCACTGCAGCCTCTACTCCAACACACAGAGGAAGAAGCTGTGAGGGTGGGACAGGGGTACAGGTACAGAGGTGCTCCCTGAGTGAGAGTGACCAGCACAGGCCAGCGTGGAGAACTGAGGAGCTTCTGAGTGCAGCCCTTGAGTGGCACTGGAAACAGGTGGCAGGCAGGCTTGAGAAGTGTCTACAAGTGATTTAGTGGTTCATCTCTGCTGTGCAAACCCCGTGAGGGAGGACTCAAGAAGAAAATAATCACCACCACCACCCCTTTCCATTTCCCAGCATACGATGGGCACTGACGAGGGACGTGGTAGAAAACAATGAATTCTCTTGACAGCTAGAAGACAACGCTCAGGGCTCCGTCTTCCTTGATGGCTTCGTCTCTTCCACGCCTCCCAACCCCTGTCCAGCATCAGCGACAGACACAAACACTAGTGGCTGCGTTTGCTCATTAATGGTACCAGTGAGACCTTTCTGAGAAGACAGACAGGTGACGGACGAACAAAGCAAACTTCTACCTGAAGCCATGGTGCTCTCACGAGAGGGGGTAGATCACCCAGGTCCCAGATCAGAAAGTCTAAGACAGCTTAGCGATGATGCCCAGGCCAAGGGCAGGATAAGGAAGGCAAAGCAGAGTTAAGTTTCTCCACGGGAAAGATCTGCAGCCCAGGGGGCTTTTCAGCTGGGAACTGGGGTCTGGTACATAGGGTTCAAGATGACAAAGCCTCTCAAAGTGTCAGGCTATGGTGAGAACACACAGTCCTGGGACCCCAAAGTCACTAAAGAGAAGAGACAGAAAAGACTGACACAGAGCCACTGGGGCTCTTCCATTGTGTCAGCCCCCAACAAGCACCGGGAACAGTGGGTTCTCCCACTGGCCTAATGCAATGATCTGGGAGCCACAGCACTCACACCTGCACCGTAAGTACGGCTCGATGCTGAAAACCAGGAGTCTCTTAAGTCCCTGTGTAACAACATTACCCTGACTAGACTGTTTTTTTCACCGCTTTGATTAGGATATCAGCTTTGCTGGGGTTTGTGAAGCTTCTGTTGGTATTTGTTTGGGGGTGGTTTGGGGTATTATTATTGGAACAATTTTTCCAAAAACGGAGTGATGTAAACGACAGGGATTCACCTCTCAGTTGCGAGGGTCAGAAGCTGGAAAGTGTCTCCCTGGCCCCAAAGCAAGGTGTCAACAGCTGTTGTTGTGGCAAATTTTCTTTTTTTCAGAGGGACACAGCATACATATCTATTCATCCCAGAAAGGAAAACCAAAAACAGACAAAAGTACGATACTACTACAGCCAGTTTGGTGACCCAAAGAGCTTTATTAGGGTTGCGTACAGGAATATGGGTGAGGGGTCACATTACAGCAGAATGACTGTAAGGCAACCGCATCACCAGAACCCAAGCGTGTATGCAGCTCTCAAAGCTGGTAACCTAGAGCTCACCGCACAGCCGCTGAAGAGTGTCCTTTCCGGGTTTCCGGGTTTTAGTTGGTCTAAACACCCTGCTGCTCTCTGCTTCTGCCAGGCAGCTGGTCTGGTCAGAAACTTTTCTTGGAGTTCAGCTTCCTTTCCTCTGAGAGACACTCTCAGCTTTTATTGTCTACTCTGCCAGGCAGGGGTCTACTGGGTCTGGTCAGTTTCAGGGACTTTCTGAAGCTTTTTTGAATTATTTTCCTGCATAAGAAGCTTCCTTAAAGGACCTCTCTTGCTCTTGGATTGGGAGGATCAACATAGTAAAAATGGCAATTCTACCAAAAGCAATCTATAGATTCAATGCAATCCCCATCAAAATCCCATCAAAATTCTTCACAGATCTGGAGAAGACAATAATCAACTTTATATGGAAAAACAAAAAATCCAGGATAGCCAAAACAATCTTATACAATAAAGGATTGTCAGGAGGCATTACCATCCCTGACTTCAAACTCTACTACAGAGCTACAGTATTGAAAACAGCTTGGTATTGGCATAAAAACAGAGAAGTCGACCAATGGAATCAAATAGAAGACCCTGACTTTAACCCACAAACCTATGAGCACCTGATTTTCGATAAAGGAGCTAAAAGTATACAATGGAAAAAAAGAGAGCATCTTCAACAAATTGTGCTGGCAAAACTGGATGTCAATCTGTAGAAGAATGAAAATAGATCCATATCTATCACCATGCACAAAACTCAAGTCCAAATGAATTAAAGACCTCAATATCAGTCCGAACACACTGAACCTGATAGAAGAGAAAGTGGGAAGTACTCTACAGCACATGGGCACAGGAGACCACTTTCTACGTATAACCCCAGCAGCACAGACACTAAGGGCATCATGGAATAAATGGGACCTCCTGAGGCTGAGAAGCTTCTGTAAAGCAAAGGACACTGTCACTAAGACAAAAAGGCAACCCACTTACTGGGAGAAGATTTTCACCAACCCTGCAACTGACAAAGGTCTGATCTCTAAAATATATAAAGAAATCAAGAAACTAGACCGTAAAAGGCTAATCAATCCAATTATAAAATGGGGCACTGAGCTGAACAGAGAATTCTCAACAGAAGAACTTCAAATGGCCAAAAGACACTTAAGGTCATGCTCAGCTTCCCTAGCGATCAGGGAAATGCAAATCAAGACAACTTTAAGATACCATCTTACACCTGTCAGAATGGCTAAAATAAAAAACACCAATGATAGCCTTTGCTGGAGAGGTTGTGGAGAAAGGGGTACACTCATCCATTGCTGGTGGGAATGCAAACTTGTGCAACTACTCTGGAAAGCAGTGTTTCGGTTTCTCAGGAAATTCGGAATCAACCTACCCCTGGATCCAGCAATACCACTCTTGGGAATATACCCAAGAGAGGCCCTATCATACAACAAAAGTATATGCTCAACTATGTTCATGGCAGCATTGTTTGTAATAGCCAGAACCTGGAAACAACCTAGATGCCCTTCAACGGAAGAATGGATGAAGAAAGTATGGAATATATACATATTAGAGTATTACTCAGCAGTAAAAAACAAGGACTTCTTGAATTTTGCATACAAATGGATGGAAATAGAAAACACTATCCTGAGTGAGGTAAGCCAGACCCAAAAAGAGGAACATGGGTTGTACTCACTCATATTTGGTTTCTAGCCATAAATAAAGGACATTGAGCTCATAATTCATGTTCCTAGAGAAGCTAAATAAGAAGGTGAATCCAAATACAAACACATAGGCATCCTCATGAATATTAACCTTCATCAGGCGATGAAAGGAGACAGAGACAGAGGAGCACCAGACAGAAATCTCAAGGTCCAAATCAGGAGCAGAAGGAGACGGAGCACGAGCAAGGAACTCAGGACCGCGAGGGGTGCACCCACACACTGAGACAATGGGGATGTTCTATCGGGAACTCACCAAGGCCAGCTGGCCTGGGTCTGAAAAAGCATGGGATAAATCCGGACTAGCTGAACATAGCGGACAATGAGGAATACTGAGAACTCAAGAACAATCGCAGTGGCTTTTTGATCCTACTGCACGTACTGGCTTTGGGGGAGCCTAGGCAGTTTGGATGCTCACCTTAGGAGACCTGGATAGAGGTGGGCGGTCCTTGGGCTTCCCACAGGTGGGAACTCTGATTGCTCTTCGAGCACATGAGGGAGGGGGACTTGTTCGGGGGGAGGGGGAGGGAAATGGGAGGCAGTTGGGGGGAGGAGGCAGAAATCCTTAATAAATAAATAAATTTAAAAAAAGAAAAAAAAGAAGAAGCTTCCTTAAGATAGAATGTTTCAGTCTGAGAGAAGCTTTTGTATATAGCTGAACAACATACTCTCCTCTATTCCTGCTGGAGGCTTCGGAGGAGGAGTGAGCCTTGACAGGAGGCGCCTGTGTCTGTTGGCTTCTAGGCTTCTCTCTACACCTTCAAAGCCACCACAGACCTCCCCAAGAGTGCTGATCTTATCCCAGCTGGGAAACTGATTCTACAAAAGCACTGTTTGGGATGGACTAGGAGAATGGCCATGTCATCCATACCTTTCCCACGAAGACAACAGGTGATTCAAGATAGCATTCAAATCTCAACTTAAACAGAAGTGATGAACTTGCTCTTGAGAGTTTCCTGCTGGAAGCGACCTGTGTACTATTTCTCAACATGGTTCTTACACACATACCCCCAAACCCCATCATGGCTATGAGAAAACTTGTGATATGAGTCACTGTTCTAATGCCAATGCAACTCTTATAAAAGAAAGCATTTAACCAGGGGCTCTCTCATGGTTTTAGAGAGTTAGTCAATCATCATGTCAAGAAGCCAGCAGGCACAGCATTAGCTGAGAGCTTTACATCCTGATCTATAGGCAGCAAGCAGAGAGACTGTGAGTGAGCCTAGTGTGGGCTTTGAAAGCCTTAAAATTTCCACCCCCAGTGACACACTTCCACCAACACAGCCACACTTACTCCAACAACGCCATGCCTCCCAATCCTTCTCAAACAGTTCCACTAACTAGGGACCAATCATTCAATCATATAAGTGAGTCATTCTCATTCAATCCGCCATAAGGAGATAATATAACATTTGATTCATCATGCCAAATGACCTGCCTAACCTTCTTTTCAGACCCTTAACCCCAAATGCAAGTAGAATTGAGTTTTTCTTCCCTCATGGTTTTCGAGTCTAATGGACTTAAAACCAGATTTGAAAGATGTGTAATCTCCTGTTCTTTCTGGCAAGTCTAATAGCAATTCCACCCCACCCCCTCCACCTCCAGTTAGGAGGAGGAGCAGTGTGCCTCTCAAGGTCTGCATAAAGAGGAGCCAACTACACTAGCTGTGCTGTCATGAGCCTTCCAGTCTTCCCGAAGCTCCCCTGCAGCCCTAAGCATCCAGGCCCCATGCCTGATGATGTCTTTCAGTGCCTATAAGCAGGTGGACCCCTGGCCTCACCACCACAACACTGAAGCCTCAGAGAAGGGTTCTCCCTATATAAACCAGCTCTGCCTTCCCTATGCCTCTCTGGCCCTGAGTGTGCTGTCTTTCTCTACTGCACCCAGCTTTCCCCACTTTGCCTCCAAGTCTGTTAACATTTGCCTATCTCCTGCCCACTGTCCATTAGCCTCTAGAGAAGATTACTATGGAAATCCCCTCCACGGTGACACAGGATGGTGCAGTCAAGTTGTTATTTTCCTTCCTGGGCATCTCTGATTTAAACCTCTCAGAGCTCTGGGGTTGAAAGGACAGAGTCTGGGAAGAAGGCTAGAGTGAGTAGGGTAGGAAATCTCTTCTTACATACAGCCTTGAACCCACACCACACAGATCAGTCATGAACTACCAGGGCAAATCTGCTTTTCAAAATGTAAGGCCTGCCCTGCTCTGGGTTTATAAACCTGGGTTCCTATCCTGGCCCAGGTATGGGAGCCCCTCCCCCACTCCACCACCAACACCACCACCAGCAGCAGCAGCAGCAGCACTATACTGCACAGCTCTAGGAGGGGCTATGCAGCGCTGGTCTGTATGCATTGCACAGCCTTGCATGTTCATATGCTGCCCCCTTTCCAAAGCCTGCCTCCGAGAAACCTCCCACATCACACACTCACTCCTTATGCCTGACTTTCATGCTGTTTAACCTCCCTCTGCCGCACCCCAGACATCTGAACCGTATGTTCTCTTAATCAGGGTTGGCTAGAATAGGTAGGGATATGTCTTTCAACAGACTGTATGTGCCCTGGCAGTGGTGACTAAGTACTGAGTCCAGAGGGCTGAGAAGATAGTAAGGGCCTTTAAGGGAACCAGCAACAGTAAGCAGCTCTTGGGAACCTATCTTCTTTCTGTGCCCTATCTCATCCCCCTTGAATGGCACACCATGGTGGTGGGGCCTGGCCTCTGTGTTAGCAGGAACCAGGCAACTTAGATACCCGTGATGTTGGAAAACTCTCCCATTACAGGAGCCTTAGGGTGTCCTTGACAGCTTTGCTGAAGAGGTAAACAGTTTTCCAACTGGAAAAAGGGCTGGCACAATTGGAATGTTCATCTGGGGCACCACACCCCCCATCCCTCCTTGGTTTTAGGGAGTCTCCAAGAGAAGCACACAGAAGGTGCCAGGGCTGCAGGCAAACGGCGTAGGCCAAGTGACCTTAGCCAGCTCCAGGAGCTTTCCTACTCCACAGCCTCTCCCTGGTCCTGCTAACTGGGTGGTTAAATTATTCAGCAACCAATTAGAGCTTAACAATGTCCCTGTCTCCCGGCCCAGTGATTTTCCTAGCTGCCACCAGCCATGGCAAATGCTTTTCCAACACAAAACAGAGAATGTTCAGGAATTTAGCACCAGGAAGGACCTCCTCTTTGCATCCGTATGCTTGATCACAGCCTGCCCACACAAACTCCTGGAACAGATCTGGGAGGCTGGACAGACCAGACTCCTGGCTGTCGGGAACAAATTGGGAATCCAAACACTGAACCTGTCCCCATGGTCATTCCCATCACTGGGCAATCTGAGAAACAGCCAATGGCCCTCCCACCTCATCCCACAGATGGGGAAACAGGCTAATGGGTGACCTGGCATTTTCTCTGCTCTATCGACTCCCATCACACAGCCTAGGTCTTACAACCGTTCTTAACCAACAGGACCTACCAGAGACTTCTATACACATAGTCAGCCCTGGAAGAGCTTAGAGACGGGGACAGGCCTTGATCAAGAGCCTTACACCCCCTCTTTATGCTCCGTGCTGGACATAGGAGAGCATTCAGGAGTGTGGGATGAGCAAACACATGCTGAGAGGAAATCTATCAGACAACCGAAACATCACTCTGAAACCCGCTGGCAGGTGGTCCCAGAGGGCAGAGGGAACACTTTCTGTTGGAAGCAGACAGCCCCCGGGGAGGGAAGGCCACCCACACCCTGGAGGAGGGAAGTTATGAGGCAGAAGGTGTCATAAAAACAAGATTGACCTTCCTATTGGTTTTGCTCAGAGATCCCTGGGATGGTGTATGTGTTCTCACTTCTCCCCGTCTCTCAAAAGCCTTTCCACCGACACAGAGGAGGTGACAGTGACATTAGACCTAGAGAGCACCAAGGAGAAAACACTCTGTCACTCAGGACCCAGGGGCCTCTCACCAAGTGCTCAGGTAGTGTAGGACCAGGTGACCTTCCCCGGGGCACAGATGGACCTCACAGGGATTCAGCCTCAGCCTCATCCACTCTGAGGAGCCCTTCCTACCTCCCAGAACCAGTCAGATGGGCCAGTGCAGAAAGAACTCCTGAGTATCTCAGGCCAGAGGCAACGCAAGTTCATTTCAGGTCACCATATGTATCTACGCATGTAGAGAAAAATATCAAGTCACCATGCATATCTCCTCCTCACACTAATTTTACCCTGATTGGCCTAAGCTAAGGTCGCTGGATAAAAGTTTGGGATGCAGCATGCATCCCCCCACCCCACACCTTGGTGTAGAGCCAGTGTCTGTGCCAATCAGGGCAGGCTGGATTGCGAAGCTGTCAAACATGCCCAGAAGCTCAGGGGGCTCTGATTGGTGTATACCCGTGGTACTATTCCTGGGGCTTGTTTCTGAAGTCACAAAAACACTGGAAATTAGACAGTGGTGACAGAGGTACAACCACAAGAATACCCCAAGTCCTTGAAAGGCGTGGACTTCATCTCAGCCAGCCTATTAAGAATGAACAGCAGACCTTCAGGTGTACTGAGTGTGGCGGTCATTTAACACACCAACCTGGTGCAGTGACACCGTCTTGAGCACAGTTGACTGTGCTGTGAGCCCTGGAAGAGCAATGTTCCTCCCAGGTAGCGAAACTCACACTCAGAACTCACCAAGCAGAACTAGCCCAGTGCCCTGCCCCCCAACAACAGGTAGAGGTAGGGAGGTCCTGCCAAGTCTCAAAGCCTCCCAGCCTCGAGCATACACACCCAGTCACCCAGAAGTGGTATCTGGGGGCTCTCCTCTGTTTGTCCCTTTTCCTTCCCATGACAAGCCATACTTCCTCTCTTCGTTTGCCAGTTCTACCTCACGATGAAGAACTTCCCAGAGAGGACTTAGAACCAAAACACTATGAGGACTGAGAAATCAAAATAATGACTTTCAAAGAAAACAACAGAGGTCATCATGACAATAAATGAGATTACAATCCTATGATATATAAGCACATTGGCCATGATACAGTTTAACAGCAAGGTAAAAGTAGTTACATTATTACACATGGCAGGCAGCAGGTACAACTGGGGAGACTAGCCATTCCCATCTCTGAGCAATCTGAGAAGCAATGAATAGCCCACCCGCCTCACTCCACGGAAGGGAGACTAAGGTTGTCAGGATGCGTTAGTATTTTCTCTATCCTCTTGGCCCCCACCACACTCAGAGCCTGGCCTGGGTCCTATGGCAGTTCTTTATTATTATTATTATGATGATGATGATGATGATGATGATAATTTCATACATGAATACTATATTTGCATCATTTCTCTCTCCTTCCCCTCCAACCCCCCATCAGTCTCATTCCCTCTCAAATTTTTTAATATTATTATATAAACATAAACATATCTGAATCCATTTAGTGTTGTACACGTGTACATGTAGTTAGGATTGACCCCTTGTGATTGGATAGTCTATGGGGGCTCAATCCCAGAGAAGACCAATTCTCTCTCTCTCTCAGAAGCCATAGATTGCCTGTAGTTCTTCATCTATGGGGTGGGGTCTCTGAGATTTCCCAAATTCACGTCGGCATGTCAGCTGGTGCTATCATTATCCAGGTCTTCTTTATGCTCTCATATTGTTGAGAATTGGTGCGTGCAGCATCCCTGTCATATGTAGACAATACTAACTGGCAGCAGATGGCCTGATACTCTGCTCTTGCAATCTTCCTGCCCTATCCTCCATAAGATCCCTAGGTCTTAGGTGCAAGAGTTGTATTGTAGATGTATCTATTCAGGTTAGGCACCCCATCATCTACTTTTCTCTGCATTTTGAACAGTGGGATTTCTTCAATAGTCTCTATCTGTTGTTGTTTTTTTTTTTTTTTTTAAAAAAAAAAGCTTCTTTGGGGGATGAGAGCTGCTCTTATCTCTGGGTATGAAGATAAGTACTTAGATTGCAGTTCGGAATTATAGCGGTTAGGAAAGTGGCAGTAGGAGGATCTCTTCTGGGGAGCTGCATCAGCCACAGTCGTTGGCTGTATTTATAGTACCAGATGCTAAATTCCCTCAAATTTAGGAAGCCATAAGTCCAATTAAATCGCTGTTGGTTGCATCCAGAATACATGTGCCACTATTGTACCACTGAGGCTACCTTGGCAGGTAGGTCGCTGTGGCAGTTCATAGACTTTGAGCTGACTAGGACAATTGGTTTCCAGGTAGTTTGGGGGTTGGACTTGACCCAGAAGATAGAGGGAGCCAGAGGAAGAGGCCAGGACCCTATAAGAGACTAGATCTACAATCTATATGAGAGATGAGAGCCTGAACCAAGATAGGGACATGGAGTACTAAGGAAAGTCCATAAAAACACAGAATCCCTAATCCTTGACGATCATTCAAATGTGACAGAGGACTGAAGGGATGTGGAGAATATGAGGAGCATCAACCAAGCCACACAGAGTAGAGATTCAGGTAGATAAGATGGACCATCTGATGGCTGTGAGGGAGTACGAACAGAGTGAAGTGGGATTCCCCTCTGTATGCTGTGAATATGTTTTATTACCATTGGTTAATAAAGAAGCTGTTTGGGCCAATGGCTTAGCAGAATATAGCCGGCTAGAAGCAATAGAGAGAGAGAGTGGGCAGAGTCAACGAAACACCATGTAGCTGCCACAGGAGAATGACATGCTGGAATTTTAGGAACCTTACTGGTAGCCCACAACCTCCTGGTGATACACAGATTGATAGAAATGGATTAACTTAATTTAATGGGTAAGAGGTAGCTAGGAATACACTAGAGTCATTGGCCAAACAATGTTGTAATTAATATAGTTTCTGTGTGATTATTTGGGTATGAGCAGTCTCACCTACAATAGAGAGATTGGGGAAACAAGGAGGACTCCACTGGGGTATAAGTCCCTAAACCCGTCACCAAGAACTAGCAGGTGATGGGAGCTGGAGGGCCTGAGGGGCACAGAACATGCCTCTTCCAGAGTGAAGCACACATAGTTTTGTTCTAAGTGAAAAGAGCCAGGATTTTGGCAGGGGGCGGGGACTTTGAAGATGGAGATGTTAAGAAGAGGGCTGGCTAGTACTACTGTGGATGAAGTCTAGCACACACAATGGGGGAGGCACCTAGGCAGGGGATAGAGAATTGAGGGCATTTGGTCCCCACTGCAAAGCCTATGGGACATGGTGTTTATTGTCCTAGCTGATGGTGCAGAATTTTTCCTTCAATTTTTTAATTGGAATGGAAGCCTTAGTTTTACAAAATGTCTTCGTGCCTGGCCTCACTTGTTTCTCGTGGAGCTCCTGCTCTCATACAGGATCTATAGATACAAATAGTCTATTTGACATGTGGAGAAGCTGGGTTTGGGAGCACAGGCAGCCTCCTCCATTCCTACGGTGAGAGGCGGTGTCGCCAGTTGTCACAGCCCATCGTCCACTGCCCTGCCCTCCATTTCCCTGCACTCTCACTTCTCAGAGCCCACGGGACACTGTGTAAGTCACCTACACAGCCTACTACTAAGCTCAAAACTCAAGCGCTGCCCTTTAATCTGATTTGACATTCCGGACTCCCAGTATCCAGCTGAAATACACCAGTGCATTGCCAAGGAGCCATGTTCCTTCTATGCCTTGCGGGCATATAAGCTGCTTTGGGAATGCTGGTGGTCTGCTCTCCTTGCTCTTCTCTCCTTGAATGCTAGGTGCAGTGGAGAGGGAGTTGAACTCCAGCACAGGGCGCCTTTTGGAATCCTGCAAGGAAACCCTAAGCCCAAGCAGCCTCCTGTCTGAGAGATCATGGAGGGATTGGGCTTCCCGGAGAGGGTGCAGCAGCTCCGTGTGGAAGAGGAGAGTCCTGGAAAAGCTCCTACTGTAAGCCAGAGGAAGGAGAAGGTTTTACATAACCTTTGCATAGTTTTACAGAGTCTGGACCATGGCACAGGCCCGTCAGTCAGTGCAGCAGGAGGAGGGAGCAATAGGCAAGGTGCCCACTCTCCCACAGATGCAGTTTGACCTGCCCTGGGGTGGTGACCCCTGCTGGGTGCACTTCCACCTCTCAGCAGGGCTGCCATGGAAGATGGCTCTCAGGCCTTTCTCCTCCCTGGGCAGATGAGCTAACAGGGACTGGAAGATGCAAAACACCTGCTCCAAAGTCAGCCATCCTGATGGAACTAGGGCACCAGACCTTGTAGCCCGAGGAACATCTGGGGCAGGAGTGTCTGGTTGTTCCTGTCATCAAGGCTTTTGCACATCTGAGCAGCTTCCATTTTTCCTTAGGCCATCCTTTCTGGGGAAATTCCCCCGCCCCAGTCACTGCTTGCTCTTCCTAGGTTTATCTGCCCACTTCTCCCAAGCAATCTCACAACAAACATGATTTCAAGCCTGCTGTGGTCTGAGTACTTGTAACCCCAGCTTCATATGCTGAAATCCTAACCTCCAGTGTAAGGGGGCAGGGCCTTTGGAGACAATTAGACCTCCAGAGTGGAGCTCTCCCCCAGTGTAAGGGCATTAGGGGGCAGGGCCTTTGGAGACAATTAGACCTCCAGAGTGGAGCTTTCAGGAATGGGATCCATGCCCTTGTGAGGGCTGGAGAGACCTGAGTCCTCCCTTCCACCATCTGAGGATACATTCCAAAGAATTATCTATGAACCAAAAGCAGACCTTAACTCTGTCTGCCTTGACCTTCGACCTCTGGCCTCCAGAACTGTGATGAGAACACTTGCATTCCCCACAAGCCACCCAATCTGTGGTACTTTGGTACATCCTCTCAAACTGACCGCGTCAGAGACCAGCGGTGAGGTTCTCACATCACTCTCCGGAAACACAGGCCACAAAACCGAAGTCCCGACCAGCCTTTGGTTCCAAGACAGCTATTCACAATGGCATGCCATTGTGGCAGGGCGGCAGAAGGAGTGACTTGTACCCTTAGGGCCATTCTCTTGGTTTTGCGTTTGGTTTGGTTGACACAGGCTTTACCACATAACTCTGGCTGGCTAAGAACTCTTGAACTTAAGAGATCTACCTGCCTCTGGTACTAGAGTGCTGGGATTAAAGGTGCACACTATCATTCCCAGATCCACTGTCCACACAGAAACTCTGACCTAAACACAGAAAGGAAAATCAAGAATTAAACTAAAACATCCAATGAAATGTTTGCACAGTGTTCGCCTGGATGAAAGGGTGACATTAGCCAAATGTGCCCTTCTGTTCTGGGGCAGACTGCTTGGTTTCTTCACACCTCAACCTTACCCAAGTAACAGGGTAACTGGCATTGATATTGCATGGGAGTTAGCGGATCACCCGTGAGACACGCTGAGCGGGCTGCCTTGCAGGAGAGTGGGGTGTGGTGGTGCCGCTGGCATGGTAATTGTAACCAAGCTGCAGGGCAGGAGGATGCTTCGTACAGCAGCTGGAGCATGTTTCTGCAGGAAGGTGGTCTTTTAAGAATTAATACAACGGAGAGGGAGGGTACCACACACAGGAGGGCAGAAGATGAGAATCCCCAGAGTTGGAATTTGGACATTAATTCACTATCAGGACGCCACAGAGCACAAGCTGAGCCCTGACTCCAACCCCCTCCACGCCTGCTGCTGCTGTAAGATGGACCGCGTTATTAAAGAAAATACCCCACAGGAGCCTAAACCAAACAACTCCAGGCAACACAAGTTCAGCGAACCTTTGGCTCTATCTCCAAGGCAATTGAAAAGAGCTCAAAACAGATTAAAATATGAGATGAATTCTGAAGCCTGGGAATGAGATAAAATGAATCCTGTGACTGAGGAGCCAATATGATTATTTCATTATTTGGCTAGAAAGTTAAAATGTGCAGGAAATGTCAGCTGCTTTCCTGGGGTGGAGGGAGGTGAGGGACATGTGGCCATTGGGGCATATTCTTTTAATATTAAAAACTGCCTTCACCCCTGACTTGGTTTTAATAAGAAAACCTCATTGGTAGGGCGACCTGCCCTCCTGCCAGCCCAGATGAGACCTTTCTATGTCACTCGCTCACATCCCATCATATCCACAGAGCACAGCAGTCTTTGGAAAAGCACGCCTTCACAATGAAATGAAATTCTGCGACCCCCAGCTGAGAGTGCCCCTATCCGAGACCCTCAGAGTGCTGAGGACGACACAGCACTGCCAGCTCCTCCTGCACCTCTGCACCCCTGCGCTGCTCCCCCTTTCTTGCCCCACTATTCTTCTCCTCTTGGGGCAATTCTGATTCTCACGCTGCTCGCTGATCATGCCCGTGTCTGTGTCCCTATCCCTATGTCTGCCCTGCATTTATTTGCACAGGTTCTCAGGTACAAATCTGCAGGCTGGAGTAAGTGGTAGAGACCCCAAAACTGCTAGGGAAAGTCTGCGTCCACAAGGAAAGAGAGAGGTGCTATCCTGGACACTGAGGAGCAGGCAAAGCTAAGATGGGGGAGGGGGCAAGTCTTCCCCCAAAGAGGCAGCAAGAGACCTGACCTTAACGGGTGAAGAGGCTTCAGTCAATCAGAAGAGTGTATAGGGAAGGTTAGATTGAAGCACAGAAGCAAGCAAATGCCCACGCCAGGAAACACCACCCACCCCCAGGGGACACTGAAGAGACACATTGACTGACTTAAAGAGGCCACTTGGGAGGCAAGCAGGAAAGCTAATGAGAAAGGAGGAGGCCCGGTGGTGTGAAGGTTAATCTGTGAACTTAAATGGATTCAGAGCTACCCAGGGGAGTGTCTGTGGGGACATTTCCAGAGGTAATTCAATCACAGGGGCTCTGACATAATCAAAAGATTAACTTCTTAATGGGTTCATATATGATGGTATTATTGGGGAGTGGAAAATGTAGGAGCTGAGGTCAGTGAGGAAGTATGTCACTGAGGGGTATACTTGGGGCTGTGTATTCCCAGACCCCATGCTCTAGCCGACTTTCTCAGCTTCCTGTCCCCCCATGACATCCCGTCCAGCCACATCTCTCCAAGCTCCTGTGGACTGAACCCTCTGAGACAGAGAGTCAAAATAAATACTTCTGCCCTTAGGGTGTTTCTATCAGATACTATGTCACAGTCAGGAGAAAATAACGAATACAGCTATACAAGGACCTCTGTATTTTTATTTTCCAAGTCCACCAAATAGTCCAAACTCAAAAGACAAAAACGGATGTATAACAGAAACCAGGCCTGGGAGTGTAGGTCCATGGAAGGAACTTTTACCTAACATGCTCAGGATCTGAAATTCAGTCCTCAGCACCATGCACACAAAACAGACAAAGCACCTCTTTCCAAATCCAATCCCCTCCATAGCCTAGTCTCCATCTCAGAGACAACCAACGCCGTCTGTGTTTCCTGGATCTTTTCAGAGAGATTTTACACTTGTACAAGTGAATAGATGAAAATAGACAAAGTACACTGATCTGCCATTTCTCATTTATCTATTAGTTCTATAACCTTGTCGTTCTCGAAGTGGCACATGCATGAAGAACTATCAAGTCAGCCTGCTAAACCACATATGGCGAGGACCTAACCCACAGTCTGTGTCAGAAGGTCTGGAGTCAGCCTTGAGAACGTGCATTCCCAAAAAGTTCCCACGCTCCTGGGTCAGGGACCACACTGTGATAACCACTGGAGTCAGTGATGTTTCACGGATCGATAAAATGTCACATTTATCCACCCTCGTGGTCGGGTAGCTCTCTGCTCTGCTGCCAGCCCTCCATTTCAGGAGTTCCCAGTGTTTTGCTATTCTAGTCTCATCAATATGGTTGCTTACACAAGATCTGAACAGGGGCAGCATAATCAGACACACTAACATGGCAGGGGGACATCTCATGACGCTGCACCCCTAGGCAAAAAAAAAAAAAAAAACAAACCCACAGGCAACTATGGAATGCTGAGTGGCAGAAATAGCCTTCCCCAGGGAAAAGTACAATTGGTTATTCAATACCATGTGGCCATCCCTGAAATCATATACATACAAGTAACACTATACAGACTTGGAAGACTAAATATATAAAAAATATTTATATGTTTAGGATATGTAATCATATGTATTCTATTACAATTATAATGACTAAAGAAACAGAGGCCATGACTTTGAAAGAGAGGAAGGAGGGTTACATGGGAAGGAAAGGGAAAAATGATGCAGTTATATTTTAATTATGAAAAAATAGAAAATTTTAAAACTAGGCCACAATAATGAAAGCTGGACGTGAGTAGTGTTAGGGCCCAGAAGGGACTAGGATAGCAGAAAGGTGGCGGAGATATTTTAGAAGAAGGCTGGACCAGTGAGCTCATGAGGGGGACAGACACAAAGCAGCTACCATCACGGGGAAAGATGGCCGGACAGGGTTCCTGAAGTAAGCTCAGTGCCTCTTGATGACATCAAATCACAGTGCGGCTGGAGGAGGGGAGAGAGAACACCCTTTGTGTTGATTACTTTTCTCATTGCCGAGATGAAATAATTGAGAAAAGCAACTTAAAGAGTTTATTTTTTTGCTCACAGTTTGGAGGTATTGTTCTGCATGGCCGGGGAGACACGGTGGCAGAATGTCAGACAGTTGGTCATATCATGTGCCCAGGGAGGGAGCAGAAGAGGTTATTGCTGATAGACCATTCACGTTTTCCTTTTATGACATCCAGGACCCACCCACAGAATGGGGCTGTCTGCATTCAGGACAGGCCTTCCCTGCTCACAGAAGCCCTACTTAAAACACCCTCGTAGAGAGAGCCAGGATGTATTTCCACGGTGACTCTAAATCCGGTTGAGTTGACAATTAAGATTAGCCACCATATGCTTGCTCCTATCGCCTCGCTAAAAGCATTCCTCCCTCTGTTGATACTTTCTCAATCCAGCCTCCCCAGGTCACCAGCTGCCTTCTGCAACTTTCCAGAAAGGCAAATAATGCCTACACAGAAAAGACGCACTGCAAATCAAGGTGCCATTTTAAACCTACAGGGGAAAGATGGACTTTTCACTTAAAGTGTTCAGACAACTCAGGAATCATCCAAAACAGAAGCACCCCGTCGAATATATTGTATCAAATACCACAGCAAATAATAAAACCATTACACAAGAAGAGGTAGAAGGAAAATATGAGATAGCATTTGTAATAATCTTGCACAAGGTGAGGAAAAACCACTAAAGCATGACCCAAACCTAACTGCCATTTTAAAGAAAATACTATATCTGAGTTAATATTATAAAATATTCAACGCTGGGAAATAAAATAAACTGAAATAATAAATGATAAAATAGGAAGTGTTTCACTACATAATGTGGTAGGCATAGGGCTAATTCTCTGATGGCATAAATAATACACATGTGTAATCAAGTCCATAAAATGTGCCATCAAGCTAACAGAGAGACATAAAATAAAGGTGAAACTGCCAGTCGCCAAACAGGAAATGCATACACATTTTCAACACTTGAAATGAAGCCCACACTCACACAATACAAGAAATGCCAATTAAGATTACAGCGGGGGTGGAGACAGATGTAGCCCTGCTTGGCTAGCATTCCTGGGACCTGTGGTTCTACTCCTAGCTCTGAACAAAATTAAAATAAATAAATAAAAAACATTCTGAGATGTAACTTTTCATATATCAGACAGACAACTGTCAGTAAGTTTTAAATCTGGTATTGGTCCCCGAGATGGATTATGATAGAGACCCACATGCCCGCTGACCATGCACAGAGGAGAAGGGAACACTATGGAGCTCCTCTTATGAGCATTTTAAAATGTCCCCAAATATAGAGAAGGAATAGACACTTCCCAGAAAAATGGGACTCTCTAAGCACAGCCAAACGCCATGCACAACACACGGAGGACTCTCAAACTAAGGCAGTGGGGGCAACCAGCAAGGAGTTGGGGGACCTGGGGAGTGAAGAGATGGGGCTCTGAGTTGCCTGGATCTTCCTTCAGTCTTATACACCTCAGGTCTAGAGCTGAAGAGGAAACAGCAATGGTCACAGACAAGACAAACTTCAGCTGTCCCCAGCCAGAAGACTAGGAAAGAAAGAGCCAAAGGGAAAGACATAAGATCTAGCACACCAGGATGTGCAAGTTTCAATTAAAAATCATTTTTTATCATATCACGAAACAAGAGTTCTCAAACTGAACGAGAAAGACAACCAATAGGCCCAACTCCAAGATGACTATGATGTTATAATTATCCAACAAAGATATCAAAAGGCTATCAAAGCAGCATAGAATGCTTAAATAACCAATTATAAACATACTTGAAGTGAAAAAAGCAGAAAGTATAGCCCATAGGCCAGTGCTTCTCAACCTTCCTAATGCTGTGACCCTTTAATACAGCTTCTCATGTTGTGGTGACTCCAACCATATGATTATTTTTGTTTCTATTTCATAAGTGTAATTTTGCTACTATTATAAAATGAAATATAAATATTTGCATTTCTAATGGTTTTAGGTGACCCCTGTGAAAGGGTTGTGTGACCCCCATAGGAGTCATGACCCACAGGTTGAGAACTGCTGCTATGGGTAATATATATGTGTTTGTGTACATATGGATATATGTGTGTGTGTGTACATGTATATGTGCTTTGTGCCTGTGTCTAAAGCTTTTGACTGTACTTAGGAAAGTCCCACCCTCCTGGGAAGCACTTTATTCCTTCTCTACAGTGTGCTAAATATATATAAAGATATATCTCCAAATGCAAAGTTGAGGATAAAAAATAAAGCTCAGAAAATAAACTCAACAGCAGATCAACGGCAGGACAAAAGGGAGTCAAGAGATAAACTAGTAGACAGAACAATAGAAACTGTTTATCTAGGAAATAGGGATAGACTAGGGCTGGGGGGCTCACAGCAAAAGTTCTGAAATTCTCGTCTCTAGAGTTTCAGGAGAGAAGAAAGAGGGGGGAGCTGAAAAGTATTCAGTGAAAACCATCCTGACTTAGAAAACCACAAATTCAAGAAGCTGAATGGATAAAACAAACCCAAAGGAGCCCTATGCCAAGACAAATCCCAGTTACATCCTAAAACTAAAGACAAAGAAAAGGTCCTTACAGTAGCCAAAAAGAAGTGATGCTTATCTCACTAAAACAGAAAGCCCATTAGTGCTGTGGGATAATGCCTTTGTACACTGTAAAGATGTGTCACTTGTATTGGTTTAATAAAACACTGACTGGTCAGTAGCCAGGCAGGAAGTATAGGCGGGCAATCAAACTAGGAGAATTCTGGGAAGAGGAAAGGCAGGGAGATGCAGTTACCAGTCAGGTGCAAAAGAAGCAAGATGAGAAAGCCTCACTGATAAAAGGTACCAAGCCACGTGGCTAAACATAGACAAGAATTGTGGGTTAATTTAAGTTGTAAGAGCTAGTTGATAATAGCCTGAGCTAATAGGCCAAACAGTTTATAATTAATATAAACCTCTGTGTGTTTCTTTGGGACTGAATGACTTCAGGACTGGGCGGGACAGAAACTTCCATCTACACATTAGAATGACAGCATATTTCTCATTAGAAACCACACAGTAGCATGGCATTTCCCAGTGTACAAAGAAAGAAAACCTTAACCCGGAGCCACATATATAAGGATGACACCTTCTAGGAATACAGAAATCAAGTCATTCTGAGATGTTGAGAATATGAACAAATTTGTCAACAACAGAGCTACCGAAAAGAAGTTCTTTAAACCAAAAGGAAATGATAAAAGAAGGAACTGGGGGGAAAACAAGAAACTGGGGGAGCTAAATGTATGAAACATGGTGGTGTCCTCACTTGCTTTTCTTTCACGGATAAACACCATGACCAAAGGCAACTTGAAAAGGAAAGGGTTTAATCTGGCTTACAGTTCCAGGTGACAATATTTCAGCACAGAAGCAAGTCAGGTCATAAATGTGGACTTAGGAGCCATGGGGGGGGGTGCTATTTTCTCTGTCTGTCTGTCTGTCTGTCTGTCTGTCTGTCTCTCTCTGTGTGTGTGTGTGTTCTTATCTTCTAGCCTCCTACAGAATAACTCATTAACCTACAAATACTTAATGGATCTTCCCAGCTCAAAGTTCCAAACACTTCTACCATCCCCCTCCCTGAAAAAAAAAAAAGTCAAGTCCATCATAGCGTCTCACTTTTGGTACCAATTTCTGTCATAGTTTTCTTTGCTATTACTAAAATAAACACAGTGACCAAAAGCAACTCGGAGAAGGGTGTATTTCATGTTACAGGTTTCAGTCCACCATTGAGGGAAGCCAAGGTAAGATCTTGAATCAGAAATCATAGAGGAATGCTACTTACTAGCTTGGTCCCAGGCTCGTGTTCAGCTTCCTTTCTTAGATACCCCAGGACCACCTGCCTAAGGATGCTACTGCCACAGCAGGCTGGAGATCATTCACCATTTAGTAATCAAGAAAACATCCCACAGACATGCCCACATAGATGGAGGCAGCTCCTCAACTGGGCTCCCACTTCCTGGGATGTCAAATTGATAACCAAGATTAGTCATTACACATGATAAGCAAATGTATGGGGGAGTACCAACAGCATCATTTTGCCTCTTGAGTTTCTAAGTCATATTCAGCAGCTGAAGCAAAAGTTTAATACTATCTGATTTGATACCACATGCCTACTGAAGAAGGCAGTCATGGTGGAACATGCCTTCAGTCTCAGCATTAGGGACTCTACCCAGCTTCCCTGCCTTGAAGCCCTTCGGTTCATACATCATCCACTGCCGGAGTACCCTGGTTTGAATATGCAATGTTCCCCATGGGCACCTCTGTTTAGACACAGTCTATATAGCTAGTTTGGATACACTCCATAGCTAAAGGCAGGGTTTGGGGAGGTTGTGGAAACTTTTGGATGTGGCCTTTACTGCTGACAGGCACTGTAGGGCTGAAGGGACAGGGCTTGTAGGAACAACCTTCTTGGTTCCCAAATCTATCTCTCCCCTCTCCTGGCCCCTTTCCTCACTGCAGACATGGCATGACTTTTGACAGTGAAAAAATACTAGGATCAAAACAGCAAGGTCCAGGGCAGGACTAGTGGGTATAAGACAACAAAGCTCACCTCAGCAGGCTCCATAGTGCTCCCCAGAAGCCCCCATAAGGAGGACATACAAGTCACCTTTGCCTTTTCCCATAGCATACTTCTCAACTCTATAGGTAGTAATACCTACAGGCACATTCTGGCATCTGATTGCAACAGACTGAATTGTAAGAACCCTTTCTAAGAAAGCCTCAATACACTGTAGGAAGGAGATCACCCCACAGCACTCTAGGGATATGCAAGAGGAGGAGAAACGCAGACCACAGATACTAACGGCAGCCCTTGGCCATTTTCCCCTGACTTGGCGTGCCCTCCATTCAGAAGGGTGTATTTAACATGATTTTGCTTTCTCACCAGCTAAAAAGTCTTTTTGCTTGCTAAAATAAACCTTGATTACTTGCTCACTTTACTCGATTCTAGCATGATTTCTTCTCCCTTGGGATCACAAGAACCAAGTCTACTGTCTGAAGGAATGTCAGAGGAGACATCTCTCCTCATTTCTCCATCCTTAATGCTAAGAAGCCACTTCAAATCCCCATACCTTGTCCCTGAACTGGGAGATAGAATAGGTCGTTCCTCCCACTGCTTTTGCCAGAGCAATGAAGAAACTAACCAACACCCAGAAGGAAGCTCCATGCCAGACTGCATCACCTTCCCAGTGAGCATCTCTCCTGGCAGCAACAGTCAGTATGCTCTAAAAACAAGAAAAACATGCATGCCTCCCTGCATTTCCCAGCCTCCTTTAAACCTGGACTGGGGCTACATGACTGGTTCTGACCAGTAAATGAGAATGGAATTGTTTCACTTCTAGACTGAAGGACTAAACAGTTGATGCCCCATCTCCACCTGTATCTTCCTGCCACTATGATCTTAATCTAGAGGTCTCACTAGACTTTATTTTAGCAGAAAATTAAACCTTCTTTGGATCTAGGTCATGAGGATGTTAGGAATTAAGGGAATGTGGGAAGAGGCACCTATTAGATAGCATTGATTGACCAGTAAAACTGTTCAAAGGCTTCCTATTCTCAGTTTGTGACAAATTTCAAAATATTTCTCAATATATCCAAGTACGAGGCTTTATGGTCTTCTCAGTCTGTCTCTTGACCCATCCCGAAGCATACCCTGTCAATGACCACAATTCACCCACATCTTCAGGCCTTGGAAGAGCCACGACCTCTCCTACCTGAGAGATCATCTACTGTTGAATAATTGTTTTGTAAACTGTAAAGATGTGTTGCTCTCATTAGTTTAATAAAGAGCTAAATGACCAATAGCTAGGCAGAAAGAGGTTGGGCGGGACTTGCACAGGAAGAGAGCCCTCTGGGATGAAGGAGGGTGGAGTCATGAGAAGATGTGGAGAGAAGCAAAATAAACTTCCATGCTGAAAAAAGATATCAAGCCACGTGGTAGAACTTGGATAAAATAATATGGGTTAATTTAAGTTGTAAGAGCTAGTTAGTAAGAACCTAAGCTATTGGCAGAACATTTATAATTACTAATAAGTCTCTGTGTAGTTATTTGGCTGGTGGAACAGAAAAGTCTACCAACAAACGGCCCCCAATGTCCAAGCATGTATATCTACCCAAGACCTAAAAAGGCTTTAAAAAAATAAGTTTAGAACATGGAATCAAACACAGCTTCCTAGTGACCACACTTTCTCAGGTAGGCTTGATGCTAGAGGCTCTTTCAGGAGGCCTTGCTACAGAGCTCCTTCCAGCACCTAATAACATCATTATGAGCATTGGCAAGGCCCTCTACCATCCGACTTCTCTGTGAGAGTTCCAGAGGGCCCCTGATTCCTTGGCTCCTTTCTAAGAAGCCTCTGTTTAACCGAAATCCAGATGAGGTATTTCCTAATTAAGAACTGGTCTCCCTGGGCACTGTACTTTTTTTTTTTTTTTTTTTTTTGGTTTTTCGAGACAGGGTTTCTCTGTGGTTTTGGAGCCTGTCCTGGAACTAGCTCTTGTAGACCAGGCTGGTCTCGAACTCACAGAGATCCGCCTGCCTCTGCCTCCCAAGTGCTGGGATTAAAGGCGTGCGCCACCACCGCCCGGCTGGGCACTGTACTTTAACAAGGGATCGTGGACCATCTCATGGAAGGGTGCTGCTGGGTGTACTTCAGGCATATAACAGGTAGCAAATGGGCATCTATCTGGTCAGTGGCATGGGGCTCTTGGGAAATACACCTTTCTTGACCTCTCCCACCACACAGTAGAACAGCTGGACCCCGGCAGACAGCAGGGAGGCTGTCTGCTAGGGAAGAGAGTTAATATTAGTGGAATATCCTGAGGATAGGACCCAAGCTCCCAGGTCTTCATTCTCCATTCCTCTGGTATTTCTGGGCAAGACAATGAGCAGCCTGACTGGAATGTTACAGGCCAGCTTTGCCAACCCTGCCAAAAATGCAGCAAAGCAGGCTGGGAGGAAGCTCGAGGGACACTGGAGCCTCTTTAATTTCCTCCTCTGTTATATCTGGTCAGCTTGCCCCAGCCTGCTTTTTTGTCTTTTGCCCTTGGGCTCTAATGTTAAGGCTACCCCTTTTCCTTCCCCCTCCAGCCTGGCATGCAGCTACATCTGGTAAGCTCCAGCCCTGCCTTGAACATCAAAGATTCCTGGAAACTCAGTTCCCAGGTCAAGTTGGAAATGCAGGGAAGAAAGGGTAGGTGGGTTTCTCCATCTCCCCCTTGCCCCCTCTAAACTGGAGTTGGATCCAAAAGGAAACAAAAGTGGAAGAGGTGGGAGGTGAGACATGGGAGAGAACCGCTCAGTTCCCTGCTCCCCCAGGAGAAGGCTATCCTTAGCTTGTTCCATGACCACACAGGCACCCTACCCTCACCCGGCAGCCTCTGGGCATCAAGTGTGCATGCGTGGTTGGCGGTGCAATAAAAACAAATGCATGGAAGGGTTGGGAAGAGGAACGAATCAGGATTGGAATCCAGGCTCCAGCTGGGTGTGGTGACTTCTGTGTGGAATCCCAGCCCTCTGAAGCTGAGGCAGGGTGCACAAATTTAGGACACTCTGGACTACAATGTGAGTTCCAGGCCAGCCTGGGCAACAGTCCGAGACTCTGTCTCAAAGGAAGATAGGAAGGAAGGGAGCAGGGGAGGGAGGAGGGAGGGAAGAGGGAGAGAGGAAGGGAGGGAGGGAGGAAGTGAGGGAGGGAGGGAGGGAGGGAGGAGAAAGGGAAAGAAGGAAAAGGGAGAAAGTAAGGAAGAAGGGAGGGAGGAAAGGAAGGAGAGAGGAGACAAGAGAGGAAGGAACGGAGGAAAGGAGGAAGGAGGAATGGAGGAAGGGAGGGAGGGAGGGAGGGAAGGAGGAAGGGAGGAAGAAAAAAGGGGGAAAGGAAAAAAGGAAGGAAGAAGAGGGTGAGAGATGCCCTTCCTCTAGTCAGGTAAATTGCTCAGCCACGGAACCTCAATTCCTCCCTTGCAAAGGGACCTAAGCAGGACTGTGTGAAAACTGAGCGGAGCAGCGTTCCTACTCCAGGCTATGTGTGGTAGCAGGGTCCTCCTTAAACGCCGATGTCCTCCTGATCCTGACAACCAGCTGGGATTTGAAATTAACAGGCCAGGAAGCAGAAGACTAGGCCCCAGGTTCCTGGTCGGCCATCATAGCTCTGTGACCTCAAGAATGTTCTGGGCTTTCCACATGTTTGTGTCTTCTTTGTCTTTACAAGCAGTGCTCCTCAAACTGCAGAGAACCGCAGGGTCACCCTGACTGCTTATGGCTATGTGGCTAGGGACAGGGTGTCCTCCACAGCCTGGGCATCAGTGGGACTGAGGACATGCGATCTTGCTGAATTCTAGGTGATGCTGCCACTGGCTCCCGGAGCTCTGAGAAGGTGGGGGGGGGGGGCAGCCTTGGCTTCATGGCTGTTTTAATGCAACCAGTTGTGTTAGTGGCTGACATTTGTTTCACCTGTCCTTGTGGCAGTTCGCGTCCTAACTATAATAATGTCTTAACCCAAGGAGATCCTCTGCTTCGAAGTCGGATACAAGAGTCTACAGCAGAGAAAACATTCTCAGGGAGGGGGCTTTCCAGGATTTTCCGACCACTCAGCTCCAGCAGGGGTTACCTAAAAGGCCGTCCTTCAGGAAGCTCCAGCTTCCCCCATGATTCAGAAATGCTTGGCTAATTATCGTTCAGGGGTATGATATCTGAGGAGGAGAGGTCCCTGGCTGCCTGAAATCTGCCCAAGGCCAGGCCCCATTACTGGAAGCTGGGCTGTCAGTCAGCTGAGGACTTTCTGAGTTCCACCAACAGTGTCAGGGCCCTGGAGAGAAGCCCCTGCTGAGAGTGGGCAGCAGGGCCCAAAGCCTACACCCTGGAGGCTGTCACTCCGCAGCTGGGATGCACCCTTAGCCCCTCTTCCCTTCTCTTCCTGCTTCTGTGACATCATAAGGCCTGTCCAGCCATGTGGCCAGCCTCTGGAAAGGCTGCTGTCATTCTGCTAACGCTCTGGGCTTTGCCTCAGGGAAGAGAGCCAGCCTGCTCATCAATTACAGAATAATGACACCCTCCTCCACAGCTTCTCACCATCCCCCCGCCCAAACAGGACCTCCTCCCTTGGTGCACAGAAGTATGAACAGGGTGGGTTTTATCAGGTACCAACCTTTTTATGCCCACAACGGTCTACATATTCCTGATGGACAACTTGGAATCTTTAGGGAGAAGGTCCAGGCAGAATCTAGTGGCTGACAAAGGCCTGAGACCAAGAACTCAGAGAGCCCTGCTGGATCCCCATCTGCCTCTGCCTGTAGGTTATGGGGGAGTGCCTGTTTTGGGCAAGCTCAGGCCACCAGAGTTTACCAGAAAACCCTGACTTTGATTTTGTTCACAGTGCACCCATTAAGAGTTTTTTTTCTTGGGGTGGGGGGCTGAAGAGATGGCCCCACAGTTAAGAATGTGTATACTGCCCTTCCAGAGGACCCAAGTTCTGTCTTCAGGCAGCTCACAACCACCTGCAGGTCCAGTTCCAGGAGGATCCAAGACCTCGGGTCTCTGAGAGCAGCTTAACTCACATACACATACCATTACACAGATACACACATATATACATAATTCAAAATTAAGCATTTTTTAAAAAAATCTGTTCATGTCTGGGCATTATGCCATGTGCTGGAGATCTGAACATAAATATGAGGTGGCCCCAAAGTTCTGTTGTAAGGAGAAGAAACAACCACAAAAGTGTTTTCAGAATACAATGTGGAAGTTAGTGTGAAATGCAAGAAGCAAGCAGTTTAACTCTGCTGGACTGGGGCAACGAATCACAAGAAAGCATCAAGAAGAAGCGATATTTAAACTGGTCCTAAAAGAAAATAGAGAAATCATGTTGAGGCAGGAGCACCATCCAAGATCTTTAACAGATGCTAAGAGCCATGTCCAACCCAGTCAGAGCAGATACTGGTTAAATACGACTTAAGCAGATACATATTCTTTAGCCTCCGCCCCAAAACTCTGGGCCCTAAATATAAATAAATAAATAAATAAATAAATAAATAAATAAATAAGCACAACTGACTTAACAGAAAGATTCACTGCAAGGCAGGCATATCACCACAGCATTTCACAACACCAGGGTTAAAAATAAAAACACACTACGTCAGTAGACTGGATGATTTGCTATTAGAGAGGTCAGCTCTTTCTTACTTTATAGATCCAATGCAATCCCAATTGAAATCCCAGAAGTAAATGTGATAGCTGTTGACAATCTAACTCTAAAGTTTATATGGAACAAGAACCAATGCAGTCCTAAAGAGGACTCAGGTTGAAGGACCCACGCCATCTAATTCCCAGACTTTCTATGAGGCTATAGCAATCAATAAGAGTATTATCAAAAGAACAGCCACACATGTCAATAGAATAGAATAGAATAGAATAGAATAGAATAGAATAGAATAGAATAGAATAGAATAGAATAGAATAGGAGATCCCAGAGACAGGAAACAGACCCATGGATCTTTGTAAAGGCATACAGAGTTTAATGAAAGCAGGAAGGTAGTCCTGTCAACAAATAATGGTAGAACCACTAAATGCTATATATTTAAACACAAATGTAGCTAGGCTGAGACTTTACACAAAATTAAGATGGAACAGATCTTAAAATTTGAAAATTATTAAACATCTTGATGAAAATAATGTACAGTGCCTCTAGATTAGCGATGGATTTATAAGTACCAACACCAATCTCACAGGGGTGGTAAAAGCACACGTGTTTAAGAGAAGAAGTAAGTTGAGTTTTATTAAAATTAAAACTTGATCCATGAGTGATTCTCATTTTAAAATTTTCATTAATTATTACTGTGGGAGAGTGTATGCGTATATGACGTGTGTGTGTATGTGTGTAAAAGAGAGAAAGAAAGAGAGTGTGTGTGTGTAAGAGAGAGAGTGTGTATGTGTGTGTGTGTGTGTTTCCTTCATTCCACCTCTATATGAGTTCTGGGAATCAATACATTTGCAATACCTGCTGACCCATCTCTGTGGCCTGAATGACACCCTTCAAAGATGGAAAGAAAGCCCTCTTAGAACTCAGTGATAAGATGGGCTAGAGAGGTCACTCGACTTCTAAGGGTTGGACTCACAACCAGAAAGACAAAAGTCAGTGATAAGAAAATAATGAAATGAGAAATGACCAAAATAGATGAACAGGCATCTGCCCTTCACCCTGCCAAAAATAAATAAATAAATAAACAGGCAGCAAAATCTGTATGGAATGATGTTCAGAGTGACTTGAACAAAAGTATGGAAATACCTGTTTGACTAACTCACCCTCCCAAACTGACAATACCACCTCTGTCAAGGACATGGAGCAAAAAGAACTCTTACTCACTGATGGTAAGATTTCCAAGTAGCACAGTTACTTTAGAAGACAATTTGGCAAATTTTTTAAAAACAAACTAAATTGTTTTCTCAAATGCTCAGTCATGCTCCTGTAACCATCATCAATCAAGTGACATGAAAATTTACACTCACATAAACCCCCATATGTGAATTTTATAGTGCATTTAATCATAAATTTTCCAAAAATTAGAGACAGCCAAGAAATCCATCAATTAATAAATAAATAAATAAAACTTCAGTACATCCATATAACGAAATAAATTTTGCAACCAGAAATGACCTAAGCCTCAAGAAAATGTGGACAAATCATAAATGTGTATTGAGAAATATAAGAAACCAATTTGAAGGGCTATGTACTGAATGGTTCTGATTATAACACAGTCTAGGAAATTCAAAGCCATAGTGCCTATAAGCCAGTGGTTGCAGGAGGTACAGTAGATGGGAGGAGGAAGAATTGGTAGATTCAGGGGATATTAGTGTGGATGATGAAACTATTCTATATGTAATTGCAATGGTGAATGTAAGACCTTGGTGTATGACAAAATATATAGAGCTTCTTGCACATTGAGCAAAGGCCTAATGTAAGAAAAATAAATAAATCATCTTGAAGGTGGAATTATCCTGATATAGAATGCAGAATAATGTTTTTAAAAACAATATTGTCTTAGTTAGGGTTTCTGTTGATTTGAAGAGACACCATGACCACAGCAACTCTTATAAAGAAGAAATACTTAATTGGAGTGACTTATGTTTTCAGAGGTTCGGTCTATTATTGTCATGGTGGGACATGGTGGCGTGCAGACCAACATAGGACTGGAGAAGAAGCTGAGAGTTTTACATCTTCATAGGCAACAGGAAGTGAACTGAGACACTGGGTAGTATATTGAGCATAGGAGACTCAAAGCCCACCCCACAACGACACACTTCCTCCAACAAGGCCACACCTACTCCACAAAAGCTACACCTCCTAATAATGCTACTCCTTTGGGGGCCATTTCCTTTCAAACCACCACAGACATCTAATTGCATTTAAAATATATGAAACAAGCTCACTGAAAATGTACAAAAGTAGACATAGGACAAAGGTCACGTGATCATTCAATGGTTGTAGAAAAGGCCTTTGACAAAGTTCATCTCTTTATAACAAAAGCCCTGAAGAAACCAGGAATATAAGGAACATAGCACAGCATGACAAAGGGAATATGTAAGAACAGAGAGAGAGACAGCATCAGACTAAATAGTTAAGAACTGAGAACTTCTCCTCCAGAATCTGCTATGAGACAATGACACCGACCCTCTATAGTCATCTTCATTATAGAGCTTGAAGTTTCAGCTAGAGGAATAAGACAGGAGAAAGAAAGAAGAGAACAGATGAGAAAGAAGAACCTAAATTATCCCTATTTTTAGGTGACATGTCATTTACTTAAAACAGCCTGTACAGGCCACTTTTATGTCAACTTGACACAAGTTAGAGTCATCAGAGGAGAAAGCCTCAATTGAGAAAATATCTCCATCAGATCTGCCAATAGGCAAACCTAAAAGTGTAGTGATATTCTGTTTGTAATTTAATAAGGCTTGCCTGAAGATCAGAGCGCAGAGCTAAGCCACGAGTTAGTCATAGAGGCCAAGCAGTGGTGGCACACACCTTTAATTTCAGCACTCAGGAGACAGAGGCAGAGGGATCTCTGTTAGTTCAAGGCCACCCTGGGCTACACGAAACTGATCCAGTTTCAAAGAGAAACAGAGTCAGGCGGTGTGGCTCACACATTTAATCCCAGTACTTGGGAGCCAGATGCCTTTAATCCTAGCACTAAGGAGGTGGAGACTGGAGCGATATGGCTAGGAGGAGAGAAGAATATAAGGTGGGAGGAGACAGAAGCTCAGATGCAGCCTGAGGTTTCATTCAGATACCATGCAGTCTGAGGATTCATAGAGACAATATCGTGCCTTTTGGTCTGAGCTTCAAAGAGGTAAGAGCTCTCTAGTTTGGCTGCTTTGCTCCTCTGAGCCTTCAGTTTTTGCCCCTGATAACTGACTCCGGATTATTATTATTAGGAAGTTAAAATGCATGCTATATATAAGGCATTTTCTTAACTCACGATTGGCGTGGGATGGTCCAGCCCATTATAGTTAACATCCCTGGGCTGGTAGTCCTGGGTCTATAAGAAAGCAGGCTGAGAGAGCCATGAGGAACAAGCTGGTAAGCAGCACCCCTCCATGGCCTCTGTATCGGCTCCTGCCTCCAGGTTCCTGCCCTGTTTGAGTTTCTGTCCTGACTTCCTTCAATAATGGGCCACAATGTGGAAGTGTAAGCCAAATAAACCCTTTCCTCCCCAACTTACTTTTTGGCCATGTGTTTCATCATAGCAATAGAAACCTTAACTAAGACACAGCCCATAGATTCCACCAGAAAACTCTCAGACCTAATAATTTTATCAATAGTAGAACACAAAATCAAAATACAAAACTAGCAGCTTTTTTATAAACCAATAACAAACTTTCTAAGAAAGAAATTGGAGGGCCAGGAGAATCTCATTCATAGTCGGTTCAAAAATAAAATAAAATAAAATAAAATAAACTACAATACCTAGGAATAAACAAGAAGAAAAAGAGAAGGAAGAAGAAGAAGAGCTTTGACAGAAATTATGTTGAAAAGCTCCTATATTACTGACTGTGATTTATATAAATTCAAGTCAATGTTCATCAAAATGTCAATGACTTTTCTTACAGAACTTGAAAAAAAAACACCTAAAACTCATATGGAAACAAAAGATCCAGAGGAGTCAAAGAAATCCTAAGCAAAAGTAGTAGACCGGGGACATTTCAATACTTAATCTCAAACTACATTTCAGAGTCATACAAATAAAATAGCATGGGACAGAATAGAAAGAAGCAGGCGCTGATACCAATGGAAGAGAACGGGGACCTAAAAAGGAGCCCGTACAGATACAGATACAGCTCCAGTTATGTCCTCTTTAACAGAGGAGTCAAAAACACACACGGGGAAAGAACTTCTCCAACAAATGCTGTCAGGGAAACTGGATACCCATATGTCAAAGAACGCTACTAGATGGCTCTCTCTCACTCCATACAAAATCAATTCAAATGGATCCAAAACTCAGAGGTCGCTAGAGGAAAACAGGAAACGTGTGTTAAAATGGCTTCCTGAAAAGGACTCTAGTGGTGGTGGTGGGGGACCCCAGAACTGTGAGGAGGACTGCAGTAGTACAGGGGGTGGGGGGACCCCAGAACTGTGAAGAGGACTGCAGTAGTACAGGGGGTAGGGGACCCCAGAACTGTGAAGAGGACTGCAGTAGTACAGGGGGTAGGGGACCCCAGAACTGTGAAGAGGACTGCAGTAGTGCAGGGAAAACCCTAGAACTGACAGAGAGACCTGATGCACTTAAAAAGCGCCTGCATGTCAGAGTGACCATCAAATGAAGAGGCGGCCTACATATGATGAAAATACAAAAAGCTGCTATTTGGTGTGAAGAAGGGGACCACTAGCAAGAGAAGAGAAGAAATGGGGATGGGGAAGAGGAGGGTGATTAGTTAAAGTATAATGATACATATGTATGAAAATGTCAAAGTAAAACCTACTTCTTTTATGTTGATCAAAGAGTTAATTTTGAAAAAAGAAGAGAGAAGAGAGGAAGGAGAAATGGAATGAAGAAAGGAAGGGAGGGAGGAAAGAAAGGGAGGGAGAGAGGGAAGAAGGAAGAAAGGGAGGGAGGGGCAGACGGAGGGACGGAGGGAGGGAGGGACAGAGGGAGCGAGGGAGGGATAGTGTGTGAGACTAAAGGCAAGGGGGGCACTGACTCTGGCTGATAAAGTTTCCCCCATGAGGACACAGGCTAATAATGATCTTCACAAAATGGCATCTTTATACTGGAGATAACTATCAACTAAATGGCAGACAGACAATGGGAGTTAAGTTTCTTACTGTTGGAAAAGGCAGTTATACAGATGAGCAAAGTGTTGTGATAATGGGTTAGAGACAGAGGGACTCCATCGGCAGGAACTGGACACAGAAGTACTCACAGATATAACGTACAACAGGATAAGTGCACACACACGTATCCTTGTCTCTGCAATCGGAATGTCTAGAAGCACCCCAGTGACAACTAACATGGGTTGTGTCTTTGTTTCTAAGACAAATTTCTTAGAGGAGTGGCTGGTTCCAGGACAAGAACAGAAAACACATGAGATGAGCCTGGACACTTGTGGTACCAGACAATGAAAAGCCTGGACACGCAAGACGGGAACCAATAGACAGAGCTACCAGTGGCCAGCACAGAACAAGCAAAGTTTCAAGACAGTATATTTTTATAACCTAAAACAAAAATGAGTATTCATGAGCACATAGTAACATAAATAACTAAATGAATAAACAAAGAAGGAATTGAAAAATGAGGAAGACTAGACAAATGTCCCATGCAGAAAAAAGGCAAACATTTTGTGCAAGGGTACCTCCTGCAGACAACAAAGCCCAACTTAAGTGTGGATCATGTAAGGGGTCCTTTCCAAGACAAAGTTAATAAAAGGGAGGAAAACAGAAATAACTTTATTTATAGAGGCGGAACCTGGCAGGTGACCAAGGTGAAGGTATACCTGGTGAATTTTACTGACAAGTGTTACATTGCTGTGGAATGATGAAAATGTCACTATGATCCATGATCACCATCCCTAACACATATCACTCCAGTCTAGTCATGAGAAAATATCAGATAGGTTCCAAAATCATTGCCATCTGTAAAATAAGGAAAAGCAGCAACTGTCACAAACCAAGAGCGATTTGAGGGGACGGGAAGACTAACTATAATGTGGCACCCCGCATGACCCCTGAACTTGGGAAGAAAACTGATAAATCCTGAGTTTCTGAGAAACTCTGAATTCTGAGGAAAACTGTAGTTAGCAGTAATGTCCACATTGATGAATTTACTGTGAAGATTAATGTAAAATGCTGACAGGACTACTGTGTAGGACGCATTGGAGAAGTATGGAAAATCATAATGATTCTGTCACATGGTCTAAAGTCAACTATTTCTATGGGCTGGAGAGATGGCTGAGAGGTTGAGAGATCTTGAAAAGGAATCGGATTCAGTTCCCAACACCCACATAGGGCAACTCACAACCATCTGTAACTCCAGTCCCATGGGGATTAACATCCTCTTCTGGTCTCCACAGGCACTGGCATGCATATAATGTACATATACATACTCAGGCACCACACATACATAGAAAATAAGCGGTAAATTAACCTTTAAAATAAATTATTTTTTAAAAGCCCTACAACCTTACAAAGAGGGAAAATAGGCTATGTACAAAAGATCAAATACAAGAACAGTTTCAAACAATGATCTCTAGTAAGATTTAAAAGATGACCAAATGTCTTGAAGACTAAAGGAAAAGCAAGCATAGTGGTGTATGCCTTTTTACACCCCAGAACTTGGGAGGCAACGCAAATGGACCTCTGGTTTGAGATCAGCCAATCTCTAGAGCTCTAGGCCAGCTAGAGCTGCATAATAACACTTTGTCATAGTGAGTAGAGAGGTAGAGAAGATGGGGAGAATTGAGGGAAGGGAAGAAGATGATCAAAGTATATTGTATAAAAAATTAAATAAAATAATCAAAAATAAAACTAAAAAAAATTATCTCCAAAGTAGAATTCTATGTCCAGTTAAACTATTAAACATGATGGTAGAATAAAGAAACTTACAGACATCCAAAGTTTCAAATAACCTGTCTCATATACTCTGTCTTAGACTAAGATGATATGACATTATGCAGCCCATGAATGAACCACAGATTGGACATGTCTGCCAGATATCTGGGGAAGGCGGAAAGAAAAGAAGCCATGGGATGTAAGAAACAGAAGATCCAGCATAGGAGAGATTCAAATAACCCTCTGTATGGTGATAGTGGCGTCATAATGAGATACAAGCTATAATCAACTCTAGAGAAAACAATGGCTCTCCCAATGCAGCGCCAGCCTTGGGGCGACATTAGGTCAACTCTCTTGAGAACATGTCCACAGTCACAAGTAAGCACTGGATGTCTACAGTATAAATATTTTTGGAGGCGAGAGCGGCAGTAATATGTCAGTTTTTGCTAGGGTACAGTGCAGTAACAAAACAATCTCTCAACAGATTGCAAGGAAAAAATGTTCTTTCTTGTTCGTGTTAGCCCAGCTCACAGCTCTGCACCTGCTGCAGCCATTCTGCAGGACTTACTCATTGTAAGACGTAGGCAGAAGGTTCAGTCGCCGTGGTGGGACATTTTCATTTTTATGTTTTGGCTTAAGGAAAGAGTTAACTAAACCTACTGCCTCCTAAGCCTCTGCCCAGAAGTAGCAGCATCGCGTCCCATGCCACTGGCCATGCTGATCACACAGCAATGCGTCCTGTCTGTTTGCTGCTCTCCCCATAGGAATGCAAGTCACATAACAATTTAAACAGATGCATTATGCATTCACAGGGGAACAGGGAGTCTAAGGGAACAAAAATGTGTCTGATAAATGTACATCTGTATTATAGTGTGTGAGGGAGGGTACGGGCAAAGACTGAATTGGATTTTCACCTTTCCACTAGTGGGAACACCAAAGAACAGGGTCTAAAACAGAAAAAAAAATCAAGAATTTTAAAAAGAGATGTGAGTATAAAAATTCAGGAGCAAGAGTCTTTTAATAATATTTGTATTTATTCTTTGAAAGTGTCACACATGTATCCAATGTATTTTTTGTTTGCTCCATTTTGAGACAGGGTCTCACTATGCAGCCCTGGCTGGCCTAGAACTCACTATGTAGACCAGACTGGCCTCCAACTCAGCGATCTGACAGTCTCTGCCTCCTAGGTGCTAGGATCAAAGGTGTGCACTATACTCATCCATACACCATATTTTGAATATGTTGAGCATATTCATCCACCCCTACCCTTCTCCAACTCCTCCTAGGGCCCCACCCCTTTTCCCTCCCAACTTCATGTCCTTTTTTAAAATGTTATTAGTAACACCTGAGTCCAATTAGTGCTGGCCATATGAGCAAGAATTTTTTAAAATAGTTACTTCCTAAGAGGCAAATAGGAGAAAAGTGAATTATATTTTTTATAAGTTTGTAAAATCATTAGCTAAAAATTACTAAAAGGTGAAAGATTACAGCAAGGAAGCCAAGCAATTCTCATTGCCTAACTTCCCTGAGCTATAGTTCTTTTCACTCTGTTTTTCATAGTAAGAGAATCTATAAATCTCTTAAAACAATGGAAGTGAAGTCATTGACAACAACTATTAGAACACCCCTTCAGAATCCACCACCTAGTCACATATCCTCGGTAATGAAACTTGTTCCTACATAAGAGGAACCTATATTTTTGGTTGTGAGCCTAGCCTTTAACGCGGGTCTGAAAAAGCATGGGATAAATCCGGACTAGCTGAACATAGCGGACAATGAGGAATACTGAGAACTCAAGAACAACCGCAGGGGGTTTTGATCCTACTGCACTTACTGCCTTTGGGGGAGCCTAGGCAGTAAAAAGACCTGGATAGAGGTGGGCGGTCCTTGGGCTTCCCACAGGTCAGGGAACCCTGATTGCTCTTCGAGCAGATGAGGGAGGGGGACTTGATCGGGGGAGGGGGAGGGAAATGGGAGGCGGTTGCGGGGAGGAGGGAGAAATCCTTAATAAATAAATAAATTAAAATAAATAAATAAATAAAATAAAAAGTAAAAAAAAAAGAGGAACCTAAAGATTCTTCACTTTTAAAAAAAATCTACTTATTATAATCCAAACCACAAAAAGAGTAAGAATGAATAATGCAGAAAGTGCAACAAAATAATTCAGAAGTTCCACCATCAGCCTCGGAGCATCCCTGTCAGTATTGTACAGGTGCCCAGCTACAAAGAACACACAGATCTAGCCGTGTGCACAGCCCGTTAAGACCGTCTACACCAGGAACCCCTGGAATGGCAAGGTTTGGAAACTTAGAAATTATCCAAACAATGAAACAGGTGCAGCAGACCAAAAGTGAACCTTCATTTCCCCTAAATTCTCAAGGTGTATCTGGCACCTTGGTGGAGGTGACAATGAGGAGGAGCAGGTACACACTGTGGTCTGCTAACAGGAGCTGCAGCTCAGTCCACTGTTTCCTTCTTGCCTGAGCCAGGCCACATGGGAAACTGGAATCTAAAGATGACATCATCTCAGTTTCCAAAGACCAGTTCGTTCCCAGTCCCTCCCAAACAAAAACTTCGGTAGAAAATTAAGTTGTGATCTTTTTTAAACCAATGGGACTTGAGGTTAGGAGAATACTTTGCACGTCCTTTCTTCTTATACCTTCAGATGTTTGGGATGTCTATAATTAGGTGCATATTTAACTAAGCATTTAAGTGTTTACATATATTTAATTGTACACTTAAAAGGACTCGTGGCTGTGATAGAGTCTGGACCTTGAGCATCCGTATATGAAAGATACCCTGAGGATGAGCAATGTTAGAGGGCACGGCTAGGAGGGGTTCTGTGCATGGTTCTTTCCACATGGGCACATTTCACACTACAGAGACCTAAATCAGAGCAGCAGAAATGGAGGTGGAGCAGTAGGATGAAGCTGGAAGTCACAACGGGTAGAAAGAAGCAGGGATTATTTCTCTGAGTCGTGGTACTAGGGACAGCCTCGCCTCTCAGCTGAGGTGCCCAAAGGCATCCGTATCCTTGGCTGAATGAGTCTATAATGACGAAGTTGGAGCACTGGGAGCTGGTAGTCTAGTTAGTAGCTACTTCATTCTGCCTTTGGGTGACAGATCTCTTTCACCTTGGAGTCTGTATTTTCTGTTTGGAAAGGCAGTGAAGGCCTAGCCTATCAGCAGAGCCCTGTGTCATGTGACAATGAAGATGTCTGTGACTTCTGCAGAGGCTTGTTGGGATCACTGGATTAGAACTCTTGAGCTACAGTCCTGGCCTGCTGGTTTTGACCCAGCAACTACAGACCCTGTCAGGGTGTGGCCAGAGAGGGGACATGGCACCATGAAGGGTCACCCCACTAATGTAAGTCTACACATATGTGCTAGTGAAGTGGGTATAGCCCAGCCTGCCCAGGGGCAGATCTGACAGAAATGCACAGACCAAGGAGGGGAAGCAATAAGGCCAGTTGGTTATGCCCAGGGAAGTGAAGTACACGGGAGGCTCCCTAGCCTCTTCTAATGAGCAGCTCAGAAACTCACAGGAAACTCTGGAAATTTGCAGAATTGTGATTGTGGTTTCCAGCATGCATGTGGTTTCCAGCACACACAGTGTGGCTGGCTGGCTTCTTGCTTCTTGCCAGGTCACTAGTTAGCTACAGCAGCCAATAGGATAGACACATGGCCCACATGTCTCAACAAAGCTCCCTTAGAGTCCTCTTCTCGGTTGCCCTGATTCCTGCAAGAGACATTCTCCCTCCATCCTCTCTGATCCAGTCTTTTTCATCCCTTGTGGGTTAGTCATAGAAAACCAGATGCTAGGAGCAGCGGTGGAAGTGTAAGAGGCCAGACCCCCGGCCATCCGTCTTTCTTCTTCCACCCTCTCACCCACCAAGGCTGCAATCAGGAAGAGATGTTCACCCACAATAGGCTCCCCTCAATCTGATGAGGGGCCTTCCCCATCCCCTCAGGGACCACCAGTGCTACTGTTGAGAAAAACCTGCCCTCCCCACCAACAAGGAAGCTCTACACACAGATGGAGGTGGAGCAGAGTCAAATGCTGAGTCCACAGGAGAAGCAATGGACTAGCTCAAAACCCAAGAGGACTTGGGACTGGAAGCCTGCTCCTTCTGTCCATTTGAGAAATCCTCACCCACCCTGGCATGGCAGATACAAAGAAGCCTAATACCTGTGTGGTGTGGAAACAAACTAAGCCGCAGACCCCAGGTTCACCCATGTGAACCATGTTTTCAAGCCATAAATCAGAGACGTTCTGGAATATTCCAGTCATAGAATAGAAGGAAATATATACAAACAACCATATAAACAAGATGATGGAAGACTGGCCTGGGCACTGATGTGCTGGGGGGGGGGGAGTAATTGGCAACCTCAATAAATTCGGGGGCTCTGCATCATCCAGTCTCTGTAAGAAAGCAAGGCCAACAACCAGAAATAATTGAAAGGAAATTCCAGCCTTCTTTGCTTTGCCTCTGAATGTTATTCTCTTACCAGACAACAGAGCCTCTGTTGTCCTCCTTCCCACACACACCTCAATCTCCACAATTCCTGGTGGCCCCGAATCTCTGCCAGGTTTTCCGAACATTCCCCAGTGCAGAGCACGGAGATGCTCTGTGTTCCCACCCCTTTGGCCCACACTGATGCTCCAGTACTCAGTCGCAGAGGTGAGATCCAGGAAGACTTCTCAGAGTAGGCAGTAGCCACCACACTGACTTCTAAAGAATGGATCGGATTTTTGCGGAAGTGAAATAAAACAGAAAATCAAAGGACTGTCTTGAACAGCACTCGACAGGGACATGAAATATCATGGTATGTTCCAGAACAGCTAACTTGCTGAGGTGAGGTGCAAATGTAAGAGAAGATGGGACTGAATGGCAGTCAAAGCCTAGTCAAGAAAGGATGGAGTGGATGTGGAGGCCAGAAGTCTGGATGTTCTAGAGCAGTGGTTCTCAACCTTCCTAATGCTGCAAGCCTTTAATACAGTTCCTCATTGTGGTGACCCCAGCCATAAAAGAATTTTGTTATTACTTTACAACTGTGATTCTGCAGCTGTTATGAGTAATAATGCAAATACCTGATATGAGAGTATCGATACGCAACCCCAAGGGGGTCGAGACCCACAGGTTGAGAACTGTTGCACTACAGGTTATTTTTTTCCCACAATGTATTCCATTCTTCCTGGGGGCCCCGGGGTTGGAGAGGTCAGGGGGAAATGTCCTTCATTCGCCCAGCAAGCCAGTCTCCATCGTAACAGATGTTCAGAGTAAATGAGGCTTTATTGCTAGCTAGAGGTTGAAGCTGAGAACACTAGAAAACAGTGTCCCCTGAAAGTCACAGCTTACTGTCCCGCTCACTTCCGACCCGGACAGCCAGCTGCTCTCTCTGGTGACTCTCTTCTTCCTGAACTTCAGGGAGTCCAAAATGTTTGACCTCCTTACATCTTTGCCTCTATCTCTCCTCAAGTCAGAGAAACTACGAAGGTGAGCCAGAGGGAGACCAATGAGAAGAGAGAACAGGTCTGAGGCCCCTGTCACCTGAAGTGCCCCCGGCTGAATGTAGCAAATAGTGCCATTTGACCAAAAGCTTGGTGTTCCCCTTGCACAGTGGCTGTGCTAGCTTATTTTATAAACCTGCTTCCCTCCCTGCAGTTGAAATCCCAGCCACCCTTTAAAATACCTCAGCTGCAAAGCCACCGGAGCTCCCCCCTCACCCCCATGGCCACCCCCTTGCTGTCCCTCTTCCAGACATCTTCAGCAGGGGAGGGACAGCTGCCACCTAATCCCAGTGCCACTTTGCTTCTCATCGTGTTTCAATGGATATTCATGTCTCCTCCTGGTGAGGGGCTGGCCCTAGGACTGGAACTGTATCAGCATTTTCACATGGGCTTTCCCAGAACACCTCACAGTGTGCAGGGCATACAAAAGGGACAGAATGAGCTGCTGCCCAGCGACGGGTTGTTTAGACTGGTTCTTGTTTGCTTGTTAGTTTATCTGTTTGCTTTTAAAGAAGGCGAGGCGTACATTTTGCTTTTGATACTGGGAAATCCACAAGAGAGACTGTCTTATTAAACTGATTTTAAAAGACCTGATTTCCTTTAAGCTGGCAACTGATGGTATCATAGAAATAGGACCCGGAAGAAGGAGGTTTGCACAGCTCAGTGCATTGGACATGGAAGATCCCAGTGTGTAATTGATTTGGGACAAGTGACGATGAAGGGACTTTTTCTTAGGCGTGCACGGAGAACGTACAAACTGTTTTCTTAAAGAGTTCAAATTGTGTGTTCTCTCATCTGTTTATAGGATTAACTGCACACACATGCACATGCATGTACATGTGTACAGTGCATGCATGTGCACATGCGCGCGCACACACACACACACACACACACACACACGTCTTTATTTTGGACTTAGTTCTTCTTCAGCCCAACCCTGAAGTCATTGCACTTTCTAAACAATTGCCCTGCGGTCTAACTAACATGAAGGCTTCAGCTGGGAGTGGTAAGCTAGCTGGGCTGCTTTTGTTAATGATTCATAATGCTGTTCAAAGCCTTGAGCTCTTAATGTGTCTATGTTTCCGTGCGTGTCTGTGTTTCTGTGTACTTGAGCATATACTCTGTGTGTGAGTGTCTGCCCATCCGTGGGCCTTGTAAACCCTCCAGGAGTCTGCGGTACCTATTACAAAAGAACAGGTAGACAAAGTGGGCCTCAGAGATAGAAAGACGAGGGTCTGGTTGTGGATCCTACTCCTATCTGATATGTGACCCAAAGCCAAGCCCTCTGACTCCATGACTCTTGTTTTCTAGCCTTTGAAGAGTATAGCCTCTAAAATAAGTGGATTACTCAGCCAAGCACCTAGTGCAGGAAAACACCAGTTAATAGTCAGGACGGGCAGGGCTTCCTGTGAGGGTTTCCAAGGATGGACTCTGCCTCCACCTTTCTCCAGGTCTTTCTCAGGCCTAACCTCTGCCTGTCTGATATTGTAGAAGCTCACTGTTGCTCTCATCTCTTTCGGTAAGGCCTTTTCTTAAGAAAAATAAAGAATTGAACCAACCCTGAAGAGAAAACAGCTTAGATGAAAATCACTGGGCCAACTCCATAATACTCTCGGGCATCTGCACAGGCCAGCAGAGGGCCTGGAACTGTGGGGTACTTGATACATAATTTTGAAACAAATTAATAAATCATCTGTCTCTAGAATTCCTTCTCCACATTGAGAGGTACCTTATAGTCATTGAGCTAGACTGAGGGTTTCCCATGAGAAGCACATATGCTGTGTTTAAGATGTGGTCAGTAGCATTAAACTACTGCAACCATCCGCAAGTCACTATTAATGAGGAAGCATCCTGGAGTATCTACAGAAGCCTGTGCTGCTTCTGTGTTTTAATTAAAAACGGTAGCTGGTGCTAGGGAGAGAGCACCATCCTTAAAGTGTCTGTTGTGCAAGGAGGACGAGAGAGGGCTGGAGACACGGCTCAGTGGTTAAAAGCACTTGTTGCTCTGTAAAGGACCTGGGTTCTGTATCCAGCACCTCACAACTGTCTGTAACTCCAGTTCCAAGGGCTCTGGTAGCCTCTCCTAGCCCTCATAGGTACCAGGAATCATGAGTTGCTCATACATACATTCAGACAAACACCCAAACATGTAAAATATGAATAAATGGATATTTAAAAGAAGAAGAATGAGGAATTCAGATCTCATACTCATGTAGAAGGGTCAGGCATGGTCTTGTACATCTGTAACCCTAATGTAAGGGGTGCAGAGATGAGCAGAGCCCCCAGAATGCACAGACCAGCCAGTCTACCCAGTCAGTGAGGGCTAGGTTCCATGAGAAGTTCTGTCTCACAATATACGGTGAAGGAATAGGAGAGATGGCTCTGTAGTTAAGAGCACTTACTGACTTCCTGTTCTGGCAGGGGACCCTGGTTTGAGTCCCAGCACCCACATAAGGATGTTGGCAGAGGTTTCTGTCCCACCAGGTCCTGCAGCCTTTCAGTCCCAAAGAAACACACAGAGGCCTACATTAATTATAAACTGCTTGGCCTATTAGCTCAGGCTTCTTATTAACTCTTATATCGTATATTAACCCATAATTCTTGTCTGTGCTAGCCATGTGGCTTGGTACCTTTTATCCATGAGGCATTCTCATCTTCCTTCCTCTGTGTCAACTGCAGACTGACTCTTTCATCTTCTCAGAATTCTCCTGTTCTCATCACCCTGCCTCTACTTCCTACCTGGCAGCCCCACCTATACTTCCTGCTTGGCTGCTGGCCAATCAGCATTTTATTAAAGCAATACAACTGATAAATCTTTACAGGGTACAAGATCATTGTCCCACAACATAAGGAGGCTCACAACTACCTGGAACTGCAGTTCCAGACCGTCTGACACTCTTCTGACATAGGTGGGTAAATGCACAGGATGTACCTATAGACAACCAGGCACACACATGCACAGATAAATAAAAAAATAAATAATTTAGGTGTAAAGCAACAGCAAAAGATACTTGGCATTGATCTCTAGCCTCCATGTACCTGCATACACACAGACACATACACTAAAGGGAATACACTAAAGATGCTGTCTAACTAGAAAAGTGATGTTCACACTTGCAAAAAGAAAATCCATATAGATAAGCTAAAACAAGGAAATTTTAATTCCAATATTCTCATATTCGTTTTACTTTTGCACATAGACATGTTGTTATAGAACCGTGTCATTGTTTTCTCAATAAATGATTTTGGCCATCTTTTTGAAAGCTCTGTACATCTCCACTGAATTTATTTCCTTGGTGTCATAGTCAGGGTTACTATTGCTGTGATGAAACACCATGATCAAAGCAATTTAGGGAGGGCAGGGTTTATTCGGCTTACACTTCCACATTTTAGTTCATAAGCAAAGGCAGTCAGGGCAGGAACCTGGAGACAGATGCTGATACAGAGGCCATAGAGGGTGCTGCTTACTGGCTTGTTCCTCAGGGCTGCTCAGCCTGTTTTCTAAAAGAACTCAGGACCGCCCACCCAGGGATGGCCCCACCCCCCAGTGGGCGGGCCCTCCCAATCAATCACTAATTAAAAAATTGTCCTACAGCCAGATCTTATGGAGGCATTGTCTCAATTGAGGTTCCCTCCTCTCAGATGACTTTAGCTTGTGTCAAGTTGACCTGAAACTAGTCATCACACTTAGTCCAAGAAAAATAAAAAGACCATTTCTTTCAGGAGTGCTAGGGATTGAACTGAGGCCTCATGCATGCTAGGCAAAAGCTACTCCACTGAACTACATCCTCAGCTCAAGAGCTTCATGTTTTTAAATCACTCTCTCTTTTTTCTTGAGACAGGGTCTCACTATGTAGAGCCACGCTCACAGAGAGGTCCCTGCCTCTGCCACACAAGGACTTGGATTAAAAGTATGTGCTGCCTTCCTGGCCCTTAAATAAATCTTATAATATAATATAATATTTCATCACAATCAGAGTGGAAATGAAGTCGGAAGGAAATCCACCTCTCTCATAGCCAGCTGGTTCTGAGAGCTATTTCTTAGGCCAGTCTTAGCAACTGCTTGGCTTGTTGAAGAAGACAGCAAACCTCAGCTCCAGCCAGGACAGCCTCCCCATCTTCCTCGTTCTGGCAGAGTAAGAAGATGCTGCCCTTTCACCATTCCCAGTATCTGGTTCCAGCCCCAACCAGTTCCATCTCTGTCCTGTTGTCCATGTACCTGGTTCCAAAAGAAATTCATCTTCTCTCCAGCCACTGAGAAGAACCAAGGCACGGAGAGAGGCAACCCAGTGAGAGCTGGAAGTCCCTCAACCACCCTGTTCCTGCCCTGGGGTCTTTGCGTTTGACAAAGAACTTTCTTCTGGCTCTTGCTACTGCTAAGAGCTGTCATGTTCACCTTCCTGTGCTGTGGGTGCAGGACATGTGAAGAAGGACAAACGTCGGCCTGCATAAGAAAGCCCTCGGGCCCCACAAACCCCACTGCTGCCCTGCTTCTGCTAATACGCAGCTGTATGGCTCAAACCTCCAAATTTTCCATTTCCTCATCTTAAAATATAGGTGGGAACACTGGAGCCTCAACCCTTCCCTCTAGGGGGGTTAGTTCCAGAGAAACAAAACCACAGCATCTGGGTGACTGCCACAGCGTGATGGCAGGGCCCTCAGGATAAACTCAGACAACAGAGCAGACAAGCTCTAAGTACAAGCCTGCTGGCCTGGGGGTTCAGAGTGACCGTGGCACAGCGCGATGTCCCCAAGAACACACAGTGGGCTAATCGCGACCCTGCTTTGCTCAGCAAAAGAAACGAGGAGCAGGCATCTGGAGGGACCTGCTCTGCCTCCTGCTCTGAACAGGACCTGGGCCAGGGTACAAACCCCTTCACTTTGCTCTCAGAACCCCCTTCTGCTTTTCCGACTGCAATTCCTCGCACATGGGAAAGACAGATCAGTCAACTCTGCTTTCTACAGAATAATAAAACTCCACTAAATTAACCAGATCTGGCTTAACAGATCCCCATGTTCACAAAGCCAGCGCAGGAGCAGGGCTCTTCCTTAAGCACACTCCTTATTTCCACAGTTAGGCTTCCCCCACCTGCCTCGATCTCACACCCACCTCTCCCTGAAGGCTTGCTAAGCAACAGGCGAGCCCAACCCAGGGCTTCTGACTCAGATGATCTCTCACAAGGTCCCAGAGGATCCTGACCCTGCTGATCTGGAGTGAGCCCTGCTTAGAAGCCATTCCTGTAGAAGTCCTGTCTGCACAGCTCTCCAGCCTGTGGAGCGGTGATCCTCAGTCTTCCAAACGCTGCGACCCTTTAACACAGTTCCTCACACTGTGGTGACCCCCCCCAACCACAAAATTATTTCATTGCTGCTTCACAACTGTAATTTTGCCACTGATATGATTGTAATGTATATATCTGATACGGGACCCCTGTGTAAAGGGTCATTCAACCCCCAGGGGGTGGCAACCCACAGGTTGAGAATGACTGCTGCAGAGGATAGGCAAGACTCTGGGATTGACTGACAGCCTGACAGGCATCTCCTTTAGGTGTTAAGCCCTCACAATTGGTCAGTGGCACAGCTCTAACTGCCCGGGTGCTCTCCACCTGTGTCTGCCACTCCTTTCCCCCTTTCCCCCCCCCCCCGCCCCCCCCCCCCCGCCGCAGCTCTCGGCTCCCACGATAACTTGGCTTTCTACTCCACAGCAGCTGGCAGAGGCTGAAAGGAAGAGCCTTGCAAGGCAGCGCCCCAGCAAGATGAATTCTCTATCATACCACAGTCCCTGGAATCAGAGGGACGACTGTCCCCCTCTCAGCGCGTGAGAGCTTCCCTTCCCACAACACATGGTTTGTATAATAAGTACTTGTAGCTACAAGCAATCTGGGTCTTCTCTGGGTTGCTTTTTTTTTTAAGCTTTGAATGCTTAAAAATGAAACGCCCTTTTTTAAAAAAAATCAATCTCCAAATATAGTTGTTTTATTGTTATTTTCAGAACTTTCAAACCAACACACAATGCACGCCCCAGTAGAATACAAGCAGGATTTTAAATAGTGGTTTTCAAACAGAAGACCAGTTGCAATGGGGGTTGTTTTTCTCTAGTGGCTTGATTTCTTAGAGTTACCGGGTGGAATAAAGGGCTTCTTTTGGAACAAAGGCCAGTGTTCTGAGGTCTTCCCTGGAGTTCCACTCTGCTCTGGCACTAAGTCTTCACCAAGAACACTTGCAGTATAGAAAGACAGCTCTGGAGCTAGGCCAGGCAATCAGCCTACCATCCACCCACAAAGGGGACAAGATGGCCTTTAGTGACCACTACACTGTCCACTTCCTCTTGTCCTCACATCAGGTCATTCCAGAGATGCACAGTCAGGAGACCTGGATGCCCTGCTAGGGTGAATGTTCCTGGTCTGCTCTAGGGCCATAGCTGCTATGCCAATGACGGAAAGTTGGCTGGGGTGAGCCCAGCAATGGCTTCTACGGACTGATAGTGAGAACAAGAAAAGGTTTGGGCCAAATGTGCTCATGAATGTGCCTTTGATGTGACACTATCCTGGCACCTGTGAACTAATAATGACCCAAGGAAGACCTATATGCTGTCCGAGCACAGACAAGCTCCACCAGTTAGGTGGGACCAAAGGGCACACTCTGCAAGTCCCTTGACCTACATCCTGATGGTGTGGCTCCCCCTGCAGGCAAGAGAAAGAGGAAGCACCCCGCCAAGGGCTGGAAATAACAGGGTTCCTTTCCATTTTCCCTTTCTATAGCCTTGGGTTTACACCCTGTGCTCCTCGCTATTCATTAATTCAACTCTCGTTAAATGCAAAGTTAGCCAGTAGATTGCAACCCTAAAACACAATGAATCCTATCTCAGGAGAATTATACATCAATAAAACTCCCCCAACTACTCAAGTTTTCTAGGTGTAAGTGTACATGTCTAAAATCCCAGCCCTTGGGAGTCTGAGGCAGGAGGATTGGGAATTCAAGAGAGACTAGGCTACATAGTAAAACCTAGCCTCAAAATACGTGAAGGGAAGAAAAGCAAGGGAAGGAGAGAAGAGGGTGAGGGAAAAAAGAAAGGGGGCTAGGGAGATGGTTCAGCGGTTAAGATCACTTCATGCAGAGGACCCAGGTTCAATTCCTGGCACCCACATGGTGGCTCACAGTCACCTGTAACTCAAGTCCCAGGGATCAGTTTTTGTGGCCTCCCTGGGCACCAGGCACACATGTAACACACAGACACACAGGCAGATTTTTCAAAGAAAGGAAGAAGGGGGAAGAGGGGGGAAGGAAAGAGAAAAAAGGGGAGGAGCAATTTGTGATCCTGAGGATATAGAGATGTAGTAAGATTTGCCGAGCTAGCACAGATCTTACATTCAAATCCCAGCATTACAGAGCTGAATTTTTTTGACAAAAAACCGAGTGCATTTATCTTTAATGTACAGATTTCATTTGATTCTTCTCTCACTAAGCTTCCAATCAAAACTACCTACAAAAAGATCGCACAGCCATGTGCATGCATGAACACGCATCCCTAAAGCAAATGCCCCCTGAATGAAGTAAACCACAGAGGGCAGAACCCAAAAGGTATGGGTTCAGCAACCTCAGGCTCCTGAACCAAGACTGGCTGGGCCTTCATCCACTGCCATGAGCATCCCTCACCCTTGGGTAGCCCAGAGAGCCTCTCGGATGCCTGCAAGGATGGTTACTGGCCTCCAGAGAGCTCCTTGTAGCACGCACTTTAAAATTCAGCATCACAAGGTTGGGCAAAGCTAACCACACAACGAAGCCACTGGTGCCTGCTCCCCCACCCTGGCCAGCTCCAGCCCAGCAGCCTCCAGACTAGCAAGTCTGCGGTGGTTTTGGCAGTATTTCCACCAAGACCATTGCACTTGAAAACTTCCATGGCTTCTCTATCCAGTCCTCACTAGGGTGGAGAGGTCTTCCAGCTTCAAATCTTTTCCCCCCGAGTTTCAAAAAGAAAACCTCTCTACCTGATAATTTTCTAAATCCAGGGACCTTGAACCTATGGAGGGGGAAGAAAAGTTCCCGAAGTTTCTTTTCCTCCTGCTTTTCTACGTGGTTTGGTCAAATCAAACACTGCCAATAGAAAATGCTCCAGCAATTGATTAGAGGAGTGGGGGTGGGTGGCTGCATTTTCTAGGGATACCAGCTTGCAAGAGCAATTTCTGAACCGCTGTCATCACAGGGCTGAGCTCAGCCAAACACTGGGACCATGACTCAAGGTGGAGGTGGGGGCAGGGGAGCCAGGGATCCCACCAGGAGAAGATCAGATCAGCCGGTTCATTTATTTTGACAAATCTTTTCTTTTTAATCATCTATAATGAGGCTATAGTACATTGTGCCGTGTATGATATATTTTGGAAAGGTAATGAAGTCTGGGGAATAGGCAGCATAACTCAGCTCCCAGCTATTAAATCTCTGCTTAGAAGTAGGATAAAGTCAGAGATTTGTGTGTATGTGCAGGGGTGAAAAAATTATAAGGTTGGCACATTAGCAAGGGGCAAAAATTAGCCAGGTTCTACTACTCTATTGAGATTTAGAGCATCGGAGTACAGTGACTACATTTTCCTTAGAGATCTTTACAGCTATTTGGAATTATGAACCCATAATATGCAAATGCACGGGGCTAAGAAATACGCATTCTTGGCAGAGACTGAAGATGTTATAATGTGTGCTGTAAACGGCCCCGCGTATGTGTATAAAATCAGCACGCACATACTAACTGGTCGATTATCCCCTCTAAAACCGCACATAAATTCTCCTGACAGGAATTGGAATTTTGCACACATCCCAAGAATGAACAGACTCTCAATGTGCTGTGTGTGTGTGAAGGACGGAGCATGGGAACCAGCAGAAAGGGTCACTACACTAAGTAAGAGACCTTTCTCGTCCTGGAGCGTGACAACAAGGTTCAGGGCTACGTTTTCCTTTTGAGCATGATAATTATAGTATTAGTCATAGTCAATAATATTTTTTTGAGTGCTGAGATTCAAGACAGACTGGGCTGGGAGCTTTCTACTTACAATCCCAAGAAGAGGAAGCGGGGGGGCGTGGAGAGAGAGAGAATATGAATATATGTATATGTGTAACTATGTATACATGTGAGAGAGAATATGTATATGTAAATATGTTTACATGTGAGAAAGAGAGAGAGAGAATGAGAATGTGTGTTCTATTCAAATGTTTTACCACCCTGGCAAATGGTTATTTCCCAAAGGAGTGCGACAATTTTTTTATGGTGAAAATGTTAATTTGTTCACCAGGCAAGAAGGAGAACTCAGTTCACAGGTTACCAACGACAGGGCAGAGGCCTCCTAGAAAGTCCTGTCCTTGTGTGGAGTGAGCCAAAGTCTAGGTACTTGCCATTTGTGAGAGAAGAGTAGGGAGTGAGGAACTGCAGCCCAGAATCTGAGAAGAGGTAACAAATACCCAAAATAGAAAGTCGCTGAGTCAGGTCTTCACAAATGCAGGGCTGGAAAATTGTAAGGAAGGAGAAGAAAAGCCTTTAGTTAAACAATGGCTTTTAATGACTTCTGCAAATAGGTGCTCTCTGCAAGGCGGCTGAGCCTGGAGCATCAGAACCGAAAGGCATGTGGAGTGCCGGCACAGCTAAGGAGGGAGAGCAGAGAAGAATCGGGTTTCTACACTGTACAGAGGAATATTATCTTATCAGATGATTCACTTTACAACCTCTCTCTCCATCCCTATTCCCTGGCAAAACAAACACACACACACACGATAGATGATAGATAGATAGATAGATAGATAGATAGATAGATAGATAGATAGATGATTGATAGATACATAGATAGATAAATAAAGGTTAGAAACCATCAAAAATAACAGATAAGCATGCTTTCTTAAGTGGTTTGATTTATTATATATATTATATTTATATATGTATATTTATTTGAATATTATATTTTATATATTATATATTGTGTGTGTTTATATCTAAGGACCTTGGTACACAAAAGCAAGCACACACTTTTCCCCAGTAGCTGGCAAGGGAAAAACCAAGGACTGCCCCTTCAGCATCTAGAATGTGAGCAAGATTTCTGAGTGCTTGACACTAGCTGAAATTAGAATTGGAACACACTTTGCAAAAGCATGCCCACATCACAGCTAAATCCCAAATACAAAGCATTTTCCTTATCCTCCATGGATATCCTGCAAAACTCAAGGCAAGAAGACTAAGGTGGGAAAGGGGGTATGGCTCCGTCATAAAGTGATTGCTATATAAGCATGAAAGTTGATTTGGACCTCACCTCCAGCACCCATACAAAAGCCAAGGGCAGCACCACACAGCTATAAGCCCTGGGCTAGCTGGGAGGGGACAGCCATCACCAGGGTTCGGTGACCAGCTAGCCAGTTTTGCCCAGTTGGTAAGCCTTGGGTTTCTGGAGAGACCTGTTTCAAAAAAAGTAAGGAGAGAGAGTGATAGAGGAAGACACACAACAGCATGCATGTATGTATGCATGCACACACACAACCTGAGATGTAGACACCCAACAGCACACATACAGACAGCCTGAGATGAAGGCATCCAACAGCACATGCACACGTGTGCGCGCGCGCGTGCACACACACACACACACACACACCCTAACCTGAGCATGATCTCATTAGGTGAGATGCAGATATTCTACCTACTAGTTTTCACTGAGATAGATTAACAAAGGTTAGAGACCATCAGAAAAGTAGCAGGCCAGCATGTTTTCTTAAGTGGTTTGTTTTATTTGCAACAGTTCTAGGACAGAGAAACCTTGAGATTACAAAGACGGACATAAATCTAGTGGAGGGAGCGTATGCAAACTGGGACCTTGGGATGGGGTCCTTGAATCTCTATGCCACATCTAAACCTGATCACTATGTGCAAGATTTACTATCCCTCAAATCCTTTGCTCCAGTCAGCTCTCTACCCCAACAGTACACACCGCTGGGTCCACGCCACCCAGCACGGCTCCCGTAAGAAAGCAATGCTTACCCTCTGCCACGGGCTTTGGCAGTGACAGTAAGTGATGGGATTTCACAGAGCGGAAACAGGATTTTCCCTCTGCAAATCATAAAACACATACAAACTTCTGTGGTGTCTTAACTCCTGAATTTAGTAGCCTGATTTTCTTTGTGCTGGTAGTTCTATCTTTACCACAGGGCTTGATGTGGTTGCAAAATTAATTTCTCAAAATACTATAGGAAAGAGATATTAGCTAGTGACCAAAATCATTCCAGGGCTAACAAGGTGGCTCAGTGAATAATAAAAGCTCTTACCACACAATCCTGATGCCTGGGTTTGATCTCTGGAGCTGTGGGTGGAAGGAGAGAACTGACCCCTGAAAGCTGTCCCCTGGACTTTACATATAAACCGGTGGTGATGATGATGATGGTGGTGGTGGTGATGATGATGGTGGTGGTGGTGGTGATGATGATGATGGTGGTGGTGATGGTGATGATGATGATGGTGGTGGTGGTGATGATGGTGATGGTGATGATGGTGGTGGTGGTGGTGATTTTTAAAAATCATTCAGTGTGGTGCTGGACTGAAATGTTTAGTTTTACTTCTTGATATCTAGTGTTTTATTTCTTCCTAAGTTCCTTTATGGTTCAAATTCAAACCATGACACCTCTCAAACACAAAAGCATTCAATGATCCAGACAGGGGGGTCCAACCAGGCAATAACTGAGTGTTGCAATGACTTCCACAGACTTGATTCCCTAACTATTTCCTCTTGCTTCCACACACGCTTCTTCTGGAGGGACACATTATCACTGAGCCTGGCCCGTGTCATGTTGGTCCCCCTACTACTCCCTTGCCCAAGGTTGTCTTCCAACCCTGAACACTCAATTTTCAGTGTAATAGATAAAACATGGGCTGTGGAATTAGCTCTGTCACTCCCCTAATTGCTTCCTGCCAGATACACCACCTCGAGCAAGCTAACCTAAACATCCCGAGTCTCAATTCTTCATTTGCTAAATGGGGATGATAATGTTGAGCTGGATGCCTTTGTGAGAATTAATGGGCATGTCACAACTAGGAAGAGCTCACAATGCAGCAGTTTCTCCATAATGTCATTTCCGTTCCTCCTCCAAGCTCCCTGCCAGGGGTCAAGACTGCCCGTCTTCAAACTACATTGTATCATGCAGTTACCCACATAAGCATTGCGTATGTCCTGTATGCGTCATCATCTTTCAAAGACATCTTTGGATCCTTGAACACAAAACCATGTCTTGGATTTCTCCTGTGCCCTGAAGAACCAAACCCAAGACTACAGATAGCACAGGAGCCCAAATATACCTGGGTCCCACAGCGTCACGGCTTCCTTCTCTTGATACACAAAAAGCGGTGAAGATGATTCAAAAACAGAAGCTCTCTCAGGACTGATCTGTAACTCTCTGGCAACTTCAGCTCACCCGATCAGAGTCTATCCTCACAGCCTGGGGCTGTTTCAGAGAGCAGCATTAAAGTAAGGCAGATCACCCCAAATTTAAGAGGGGAACAGCAAGTCTCTGACACACAGAGGTGAGCCACAGACTCCAGGTCAGACAGGAAAGTGTGTTTCCTGCCTTAAAGCGTGGTCAGTCTCTCACTAAAGGTCACACTGGCCACCTGTGTCTACCATTACTGCCCACTCTATGTGAAAGAATTGGCCAGAGTAACACTCTTGCTCTAGACTCTGAAACCAGTCCTGATTGCTTTAGATACAGAAGGGTTCCAAAGACTCTCAAGGCAAAAAGGAAACAGAGACCAAGACACTGCCCTCTGGAGGATTGTGAGAGGCAGCTGAGGGGGACCAAGGGCAGATAGTAGGCCTGGTGTTTAGAGAACACTGGTGCTCACCAACACCCAGCCACTGCCCTGGGTGAGGAGACTCACAGCTGTGAGAGAAAGACATTTCACTTCAAATACCCTTTTGTACCTTTTGAATTTTAAACCATGTAAGTGTTGACCTATTCAGAAAAAAAATTAAATTAAAAATTCAAAGCAAACAATGTGGGGAAGTAATAAAAATGTAGTTTATGAAAACATAGGAGAGAAACCCTTATTTTACAAAGGTTCAGAGCAGCCCAAAGAATTGCCTGTGAACCATGGAAGGGACAAGTCCTACAGGTCCAGGCTTTGGGGGAGGAGAAGGCTCCAGTTCTGGCATCCAGTCCTCTGCTGCCTCCTGAGGTGGATTCCAGGAGTAATACAGTCCCTCTGAGCCTCAGTTTCCTCATTTGGTCCAGCTTGCTTGGGCCTCTTTTCTGTATGGAGGATGGGGTTTCCTCGGAGAATCACAAGTTAGATAGTGGTAACATGTTTAAAAAGATGGCAGAGCTCTTCAGAGAGAGAGAGAGAGAGAGAGAGAGAGAGAGAGAGAGAGAGAGAGAGAGAGAGAGCTCCTCCTTTTAGAAGGGCATGGTAAGGAGATAAAAAACCTCAAGTGCTCCTCCCCAGGGCACAGGAAAAGCAGTGGCTCTGACTTCAGAAGCCAAAAATACACAGGTCGCACCCTTCCCTCCAAGCTGCCTGCCCCATCCCTCCCTCTTCCACATCCTCTCTGGACAGGCCGGGTGCCCATTAATGACAGAGCTGAAAAAGTTCCCTTTTCTTGTGTCTTGATATTTCCTGCCAGGCCCCTCCCATCTTGCAATGGTCGCTGTTCACAGCCCTCTGGGATAACCAGGGACAGAAGGAAGCTTCAGAATTGTAGCACAAAGAAAATGTCACTGTTTTAACATGGCAACGCCCTTGTCCATCCCCAAAGCACATTCAGTAAAATTCTTAGAGAGCTGTACAGGCATTTGAGCCATGGGCCCCCAAAGTCACCACCGCTACCAACCTGCTCTCACATTCCCCCTGCACCCTCTTCATACTCTACTGGCTTTCCAGATTTTTCTCTCAGAAGCTAAAGGATATTACAGCAGGAATGGCTCTTGGAAATGATCTGACTTCATAGACAGATGGGGAAACTGAGGCCTGTGAGAGTGGAACACCCACCTCAGGCACCCAGCACACACCCTCCACTGAGGCAAGATAAAAGGGAATTTCCTGTCCTTTGTCTCCCTTGTCATCTGCTTGCCTGGGACACCCTCCCTCCACCCCAGGGCTGGACGACTTTTCCTCACAGCACAGCCCCCAAATAGCCATGCCTCCCCAGGACTAGCCCTCCTAACCTGTGCCCCAGGCTTTCTTTGCTGTCTAGAAACTACTGCGCACTTAAGACAGATCTAGTGACCCATGTTACAATGATATTATTTGGGCTATAATGAGCTAAATAAAATACATTACTAAAATTTATCTTACCCATTTTTTACTTTAAAAAATGTAGCTATCAGAAATGTTTAATGTATGTAGACGGTACATCATAAATTCCTATTAGTCTCTGCTGCTTTCTGACTTGACTGAAGGTCAACAAAACTGACCTGTTCCTGCCTGCAATTAAAGCCAAAAGTCTACACTGTGAAGAGCAGTGGGCGCCCATGCGCACAAGGAAGCAGTGTGCCCCTAGCAGTGCTGAGGAGATTAAGCTCCTTGCTGGAATGAGTGTGTTTTTCCTCCACTCGAGGTGGAAAAGCAGAGAGGGGCAGTGGTACCACGTGAGTGATGCTAACTCTGCCCATGTGTAGAGCAGGTGCCCCGAACATCCTCATTCTGAAACAGGAGACAACAAAGTCTAGGATGTTTGAGAGTGTCTATATGTCTCATCTTCTCCCTCCTGCCTCAGGCCAGAAACAAATTTACGAATTGACTGAGGGATGGTGGCTTCCTGCATTGGTCCTTGGTTCTTTTGTTAGGCTATTCGTGTTCTCTCTCTTTCCCCCCTCCCTTTTTCACCCTTCTTCCTTCACCCTCCATTCCCCCTTCTGAGCATGCTCAAGTGTGTGTGTGTGTGTGTGTGTGTGTGTGTGCACACGTGTGTGCAGGCATAAGTGTGTATGTGTGTGTGCGCGTGCATGCGTGCTCGTGCTCACATGTACATATTAAACATCACTCTTGCCTGACCACCCTGTCAAGTTAGCACTGCCTTGATACAGTGGTGGGGTTAAATAACATAGCACGTAATCATGACCCTGGAAAGCAGCAAAGTCACGGATGTGCTGTCGGCTCCAAACGTTCTACTCCTCTCCTCCCCTAGCTTCTCAGCCTCCCTCTCCTTTTCTGCTAAACTAGAGGTGAGGAGGGGCCTCACCATCCCAAGGACTCCCTTTCTGCTGGGACTGGGTTCTGGGCCCTGGCAAGCACCAAGCTGAAGAGTTGTTTGCCACCCTAAAGCTCTGCTCTGTACCCTTCTATGCCTCTCGCCTGGATCTCTCTGTTTATGGTCTCTAAAAGTTGAGTCTTCAATGCTTTTACACAAGATTTCACTAAAACCTCTCTGACGCCCGGTGCAGTGTGCATCAGGTTACTGTCTCAGAAGTCAGTCTCCCTGCATGGCTACTCTCTGCTCTTCCCCCAGCCTCCCCGCCAAACACACTCGGAGGAGACCTTGGCTTCCATGGACCTCTTGAGGATCTCCCCTCCCACGGGGTTTTTCAAGGCAGGGTTTCTCTGTGTTACAATCCTAACTGTCCTGGAACTAGCTCTTGTAGACCAGGCTAGCCTCAACCTTACAGACATCCACCTGCCTCTGCCTCCCACATGCTGGGATTAAAGGCATGCACCACCACCACCCGGTATTTGTATTTTATTCATGCCAGCCATGTTTGCAAGCCATGAACCCACCAGTGAGGAAGAGGGTAGCCACCAGCCCTGAAGGACCAGTGGACACCCCCAGGGACACCTTCAGACACTAACGGAACAACACAGGTTTCTATTTCTTAAATTCTTCCTGCCTCTCTTAGCTCTCGGTCATAGGTCATGGGCACTTAAAAATCTCTTCTAGAGCAGACAAATAAAGTATGGTACGGTCCTGGAAAGGAAGCTACACATCCATGTTGAATACGTTTCCAAACATTCTGGAGTGTGTGTGCAGTACCACAGACTCCTTGTCCTTAGCATGATGGTATGGAGGGGAACATGAGAGGTTTCTCTAGTGTGCTGGGATGCTGAAAAATACAGCAGTTTTCTGTATACAGAAGCTAAAACTACCCAAGGTCTTTTTAGAGTGTGTGGGGCCTCTTTCTCCTCCAGGGTCAGTGATTGACAGTGGGAATGTGAGTGTTAGGTTCCCAGGGGAAAAGCAACCTTTCTGGTTAGGGGAAGATGGAGTGGATTTTTTTTTTGATGGAGTGGATTTTTTCAGTTTGGGGAAGCCATGCATATGTGCATTTTATGCATGCTCTTCTGTTTCTATACGCCTCTTTGTGGACATAGGAAAAGACTGTAGTGAAATGCAATGAACTTAGGGTGTTGCAGCAGCGTTGTTTTAATTTTTGCACTATTCCACACTTTCCAGGTTTTCTACCGTGACAACTAGTGCTTTGATGATCAGAGAATAAGTAGCAGTGAATGAAACGCTAACCATTTCTTTAAGTTTCCTTCCGCGCCCGTCTTTAGAGGCACTGTGTAAGCGGGGTTTGGAAGTCAGTGGGCTGTGAAACACTAACGAAATCCCCTGCTCCTGTGGGGCTAAGTGTACCCCTTGGCCCTGGAGAGGAACCCTCCTTGTGTCCATGCTGGCAGACAGCTGTCCACGGCTGTTCTGAAGAGGCTGCCAACGAAGAGAGCTGGTGGAAAAACACAACTCCTCATTCTCCAAGGGTGGCATTATGCTCGCCTCTTATTCACCAGAGTGTGTGTGAGTGTGTGTGTGTGGGGGGGGGTGAGTTAGCTCAACCCTGCCACCGAGAGGCTCCTCTACCCAAGCCAGCCTTGACAATGGCCCATGCTCCTTGAATTCCACATCCCCTTCTTGCCATACATCAGAACACCTCTAACAAGCTTTATTTCTGTCTCTGGGCTGAAAGGACCCTGGCCACCTCCTCTGTACACATCCCAACAGCTCTAACAGGCGCAGTCAATCAACTGCTTACTCCAGCGTGCCAGCATAGCTCTGAAAGCGGAGGAAACAATGACAGACATCTAAACAGAGTCCCTGGCCTCCTGGCACTAACACTCTGGTGGGGGAGTCAAGCAGCAAAGGACCAAAGTCCCACCCCAGTATCACCGGGTACAGTAAAGAATGCACTATGACCCAAATGACAATGCAAAGCCAGCTGGAAGATGCACAGGGAAGACTAGCAAACCAGGATGGGAGCTCCTTCAAGAAACGGAGTGGGTGTGCAAAGCGCAGGGAGTGGGGGAGGTCTAGGGACCAAACTCCTGGTGACCACAGGCCCAACTTGCCTTCCTGCAGAGCCTTAGGGCATGCCTCCTGGGTGACGCTGGCTAGGCCATAAAAAAATCAATGAAAGCTGCTTCTAGCATGCCTGGTGGTAGTGAGTGGTCAGTTAGCTTGGGCTCAAGGCCCTCAAAATGCTGGCCGGACAACCCTCCCCTCTTTCTCGCCCACACTCTGCTGCTACATCCTTGCCCTCCCAAAGTGCCCTTCTCCGTCCCACACCGTCTGTAAAGAAGTCAATCTGATTCCTGTTCACCCATGCTCAGCCCATGGTCTTAGTTCAGCAAACTGTTGCAGCAGCCAACCTTGAGCATATAGAGAAGAACGAACCAAAAGCCCTGCCCTGGAAAACAGCAGCTCATGTGCCTGCCCCTGCAGCCCTATGCCACCAGCTCTCCTTTCTCTCCAGGGATTCTCCTGGGTCTTCCCACCTAAGTGAAGCCTGCTGTGAGCCCCTGACATGGCTCTTCCCGCAGGTCAATTCAGACACAACAGAGTGGTTCTCCCACCTGTCCTCCTGCCACTGCCACCAGCGCAGGCAGAGTCTGGAGTCTCCGGAATAGAGATGTAAGCAGCATCGTGGCAGGTGCTATTGATCAAGGACAAAAGAGGATTTGAGATGGTGTGGAGAATGAGTGGGAGGGAGGAACCATTAGGATGGGGGTGGGAGCAAGCGGAGGAGAGCAAGCCTGGGACCTCCTCCAGCACCACACAGAGCCAGAGAGGGCCCTGTCTAATCTGCCACTTTCCAATGTCCTGCAGAAAAATAGTTACTACCATTATTTTTAAAGGCCAGCTACGCTTTCTTCAGCAGAGCAGTTCTGGGAGGGTTCTGAGGTAGCCTCCTATGCAGTGTTGGGGATAGCACCTAAATTGCAAATATTAACTCTAGGGAATCCTTGGAACTTAAATCCCCAAAGGCAGTAAGACTCAGAGAAGCCCTGAGGGATCTTTTTCCCAGATCGGGGTCAATCTGACATGGTTGGGTGGCAGGCTTTTTTTTTCCCAGTGGGGCACAGTCACCCCAGAGAGAAGTCAGTATTGCAGATGGTTCCAGACCCTTGAGTCTCTTCTTCCAGGAGCGGAAGGGCGTTTATAAATAGACCGACTCCTTCAGTCCTGCACAGACAGAGATCCCACACCCCTGCCCCAGACTTAGCCAGCTGGCTCTTCAGTTCCCAAGTTCCCATAGCCTTCTACAGGAGGGAGGATAACAAGCGGACTTCAGAGGGGGTAGAGAAAGTGTCCTGGTCTCCAGTCAACTGTAACTGTGGCATCCCCCTGTAACTTCAGTGCTGGGATGGACAATGGTCCAGAAGCCTTGTTGGAGAGCCTCTTGCAGGTGATTTCCTGGAAGCCCAAGCTGAACAGCAAGCTAATGCACTAGAAACCATTTCTGCTCACTCTGCCTCAGTTTCTCTATTTACCTAGCTCTTGGGGATTCTGATGGGATTAGCATGCAATAGGAGTGAAAGACATTAGCAAAATATTCCAGATCTTGTTTTTTTGTTTGTTTTTATTTTTTTCTACAGTGTCCCAAACATGGGGATGGGGATGGGGACTTTGATCCTTGCCTATGTAAGAGACCAGAGAAATTACATACTGTATTGGCCTGGAGTTCTTCATACTTCATGTCCTTGAGGGCAATAAAACTTAGAGAATGTTCCCCCTTTGAGTAATTTCTGACTAATACAGATTGACACAGACCACACCCAGTCTCATTTTGACTTAATAAGGCTGTGCCTGACCATGGACAACATTACAGACTGAAGGCTAAGTCTTGCTCTAGAATATCTTGGTTTGAAGAAGACAAAATTCTCTTGGTCATCATCACTCTACACTCCCCACCCCACCCCACACATACCACATCCACTGGGAAGGGAAAAGTGGCTAAAGTATAAGCGGCCAACTCGAATCTCTTTTTAATTAAGACACTTGTTTACTCAATAAAATACAGAGTAAAAAAACATTTACTGAGAACCCATTCATTGATGCTTAATAGCTATGTCAAATACTCATAACAACATTCATTCCAACACCCCCAGATAATTGCTCATCTCTCTCATTTGGTATCCACAACAGCACTGAATTTGTGCCCAAGTGTAATTGATCCAAAATTGGGCTCCTTTTCAAAAATATCTGTAAAACCTAATTACCGGGAAAACAGTTCTGGCATCCTACAGAAAGTGGGTGCTTTAGCATGACAAGCTGTACACTCATCTTGGCTAATCAAGCCACATTATGTTGCCCAAGGAATCTGGGAGATTTGGGGCAATGAGGGTGCAGGAAAAGTTGGGACCATGTCACACTGGACTTTTCAGTGACAGTCCTGCCTTAGTGAGGTCAAGGATGGGGGTGGGGGGGGGGCATGAAACCGAATATCTTTGCTGAAAAACATGAATTTAGAAAGTACCAGATAATAAGCCCATAATAGGCTCAGGGTCTAGGGGTGGCGTTTCTGTGACAAGTCCACAAGACCTTGCCCCAGGGCATTCTGTCCAAGCTGGCCTGGGCTGCTGCTGTCATTACTAGTTTCTTTGCTCCTTTACCACTCCTTTCCTCGGTCTTGGGATTGCTCATTATAGAATGAGTTCTCTTGATGCCTAGAGTCTGTTCCCCCAAATCTTGTGGCCTCCTTTAAAGCAAAGAACCCCCTTTCCTGCTCGTGTGCTTCATGGGTGTAGCAGTAGAACAGCGACTGTGAACAGGACCAAGGAGAATGAAGAGCTGAGTGTTTCCAACTCTCGGAGGGTTTGTACCTACTTGCAACACCCAGGTATCAGACTCTCTCTGGAAATAATGATTTCTTTCAGCCTAAGCCTGACCTACCCTGGTGGTTCTACCTGGCTGCCCTGGATAGCCAACCTGGCCAATAAGGAACTGAGCCAAGCCACAGAAGCTCATACTTTTTCTTTCAACGTTGGACACAGCACATCCTCTTTTAAGGCTTTTTCTCAACCCGGTTCCATGCCCCCCCCCGCGCGCGCGAAGGCCCCCTCGTATCAGAAGCCCCAGAAACCCCAGCCCTAGCTTGGCAGCACGGACCTCAACTGCTTCTGCCCTGAGTCATGGGCTCAGGCTTGATTTAATGCTTGTCTATACAGTTATGCAGATTTAAAGGGTAAGGGGACCTGCCAGCTCCTTCGGGGCTGCCCCTGGCCTTCCTCCTGGCAAACCAGACCAACAGCGCGAATAACAAAGCCTCACAGCGGACGGAGACAATTCGCTGCCAACCCAGCAAGAGACGCGCACACCGTGAGCACAGACGCGCACGCGGTTTCGGCGTTTGTCGCTAAGAAGAGATCTCCACCGCGTGTGTCGCTAGGAAGAGATCTCCAGACGCCCAGTGAGGGTGACAGGTTCCCGGGCAGGCTATGTTTCGCTTTATCAAGACCTAGAGGAATCATGAGCCTGTGTTCATTTACCTCAACTTCCTCCGTGTGCCCACAGCTGAGATGCTCATCTGAGTGGCATCTGGGTCCCAGCAGCCAGGCAACCCTTGGGCCTCATTGAGAAGTATGGGATCCCCTCCACTTTTGACAACCCTTTTCTAATATTCAAAAAAGACGGTGCGAGGTGCGGATGCCCAAGTACCAGAACACTGTCACTCCCCAAAATGTTCTCCAGCCTTCCCGGCAGAAGTACAGCAAAACTTTTGGCAGGAACCACCTGTGGCTGTCGAGAGGCCCGCCCCGCCCCTCCCGGGCCCGGAGGCGCCGCGGAGCCCGGGACCGCACACGCCGGCAGAAGTTCCCTCCGAGCCCCGCGCGCCACTTCGCTCCAGGCCGCGGTGCCAGCCAGGAGGCGCGGCGCCCGCTCGCTGGCTCACTCTCCGCTGGCTCTCCCCTCCCTCCTCCTCTCCCTCTTTGCCTCCGCCCGCCTCCTTCGGTTGCATGGCTGCCGCACGCACGGAGCCCCTGAATAGCCACCGCAGCCCCCCGCCTCCTGCCCAGCAATGGAGCGCGCCCCTGCCCCCGCCGGCGCCCCGGGACGCGCGAGCCTCCCGCCTCCTAGCAACGGCCCCACCATCGCTTCGGGGCCGCCGGGGATGTACAGCCACCCTGTCTGAGCCCCGCGACCTCCCGACCCGCCTAGGCAGCCGAGGTGCAAAAGCAGACCCCTGACAGCCCGCGCGCGGAGCTGCTCACCTCAGCGCGCCGCCGACCCCGCGAGCCTCCCTCACTTGGCTCCCGGCCGCAGCGCTCGCGTCCTCCTTCGCCACCGTTGTCCGTCCGTCTCTGCGCTCCCGAGCCGCGCGGGCCGCGCCGCTGTCAGAGTCTCGTGGCGGGGCTGCTCCAGCGGGTGTGCAGCCGAGCGGCGGGCGCGCGGGCAGCTCCTCCCTCCCGGGGCCGCGCCTCCGCCCTCCGCACGCCCCGCCTCCCGCACCGCGGCTGGCAGCCCCGCGCCCCGAGCCCAGCGCCCGCGCCCACGGCTCGGGGGGCCGCACGGGGCTAAAGGGCCCGGATGTGTGCGGTCGCCTCTCTCTGGCTCGCTCACGCCCGCCCCCTCCTCGCCCTGCCACACATGCACTTGCTGCGGCCCGGCCTCCTCCGGGCTTCGCTAATTTCTATTTTGACAGTCGCTGGCGAGTGGGCGGCGCTGCCGAGGACGCCCAGGACCCGCGCGGACAGCGAGCGGGAGTCAGGTTCCTGCGCAGGGGCGGCGCAGGGGACCCGGCAGAGCCACCCAGTGCTGGGGGCTCCGCGTCTTTATTCTTTCTTTTCTTTTTCCTCTTTACCTCCTCCAGGATTTAAAGGGACAGCCCCGACCGAGGCGACGGGCCAGGCGGCCGCGGTTTCTCCGGTCTCCAGACGCCCTCTGCGGCCTGGCTGGACCCGCTCACACCGGTGCGCTAGCTCGGAACTGCAGGGAGTTTTTAGGCGCACACCAGACTCGGGGCAGTTGGACTGCAGAGCTTGGCTCAGATTTTCGGTGCACGATTTTTGCAGAGTCCGGTTAGGACAGGAAATTAAATTACTCGACCGCTGCTTTCCTACCCGAAAGCAGGGAACAAAAAGGGGTGAGAAGTTTCTCTATTGCTCCCGAAATTTCAACGAGCGCCCCAAGATGCCTCGCAGATATCAGCGAAAGTAGGCTTGCAGCAACCTAGACCGCCCAGATGCCTGGGAGCAAGCCCACTTTGCAGGACGCTCGGGTCGTGCCCCCAAAACCTGCTGGGGGTGATGCATACCAGTAACTCCCCAGAACTAAAGGGGGCTTTCAACCAAGGGGATGGTCCAGAGAGTACTTGGCTCCTCCCCCTTCTGCTAGGTTACAAGCATTTCCAAACACAGGAGGGGAAAGACCCAGGAGGTACCGTTTTTTGCAGTCTAAGGCTAGGTGACGCTGGGGCAGAGGTTCTCGACCCCAGCCGACTGAAACACTCGGATCAGCTTTGCTCCCTAACTTTGTGCAACCCAGATACGATCCCTTGCCCCCCCTCATCTGACGCTGTATTGCCTAGTCATCAGCTGGTCATTTCTGGGGGACTCTTTCCTCAGGCTCAAGAAAGTTTACTTGCCTCAAAGTCCTGAGCTGCGAGGGACGCCCAACAGTGACTCAAGGAAGAATCGCCACTACCTTGCCTCAAATCTGACTACCCATCAAGAGAAGACAGTAGCGCTGCGACTCTGTCATGGTCTTCTAGTGCTGCAAACCCTCGTTGATATCCTTTAGGGATTTCCTATAGTTTTGCTTGCTGGTTCTTCTTAGCCATCGAGGTGTTCCTATTCATTTTATTAATTCACATACTAAACGTATATTGTGAGAATATATATATAGCAAGGGAAAGCACACCTGAAATAGGATGTGACTGGAGAAAGCCAAGGACAAACGATGAGAGGGGGCATCTAGAACACTGGGTTGGGTACACTAGTCACATGACACTAGTGAGCCAATGAGACCTGGCTCTTCCTTCTCAGAAAGTTGTCCAACTCAAGTTCAGACAGCCATATCCAAATCAACCAAAGACCCAGGGAAGTCTAGAGAAATCTACTGGAAAAACGAAGAGATTGTCTAGGCTTGGGAGGTTGGTTTCCAAGTTAATAGATCTTCCAGTGTGGCAAAAATAATTTAACCCTTGCATTAAGTAGCCCTGGGAACCACTGCCCTCCTGACCTAAGTTCTGTGTCTCCTTGCTAAACTACGCTGTGTGCATGGCTTACTTTCATTTAAAGGGTCTTCAGCAATGGGAAATATTGCTGAGCCAGCTAGATGCTTTCTTCTGAGCCATAAATCTGACTGTACCCCTGTCAAGTGTGTGGATGCCTTCAGGAACTACTTGGAAGATCAGCCCCAAAATGGCAAGAATGCTGGTCTGGGAAATAGGGTGGCTGCAGCCAGGGGAAAGGTGTCCATCCTATTTAGAAAAGTAAATGGTTCTCCCTTCTGTGGTGCAGAGTAGGTGACTCACAGCTAAACAGCTCACCAGTCCAGGAGCTCGGGACTCGGCATTCTCACACTCTCCACAGTAAGCCTCAGTGGGACTGGACCTAAGCACTGAAGGCAAAACCTCCCTAAGTGTGCACACAATGAAGATGGTAGTGGCTTGCAACATGGGGTGTGCACAAGTATTCCTCAAGGAAGCAGCTACCCAGCACATCTGTGATTTTTGCTTAGGTGTCTCTTTAAGGCATTCAGCTCCAGAGTGTCCAGCTCATGCTCACACCTGATAAGTCTTCATGAAAAGAGAAACTGAATAGGCAGGGTTATTTGGTTTGGAGGGGGGGATTTTTGTTGTTGTTTTTATTTGTTTGTTTGTTGTTTTGATTTTTGGTACTGGAGATTGAACCTAGGACTTTTACCGCCAAGTGACCTATGTCCCCAGACCTTCCTTCATTTTTTTTTTATTTCGAGTTACTTACTAAGCTACTGGCGTTGGCCCTTAAGCTGGCCTGGAACTTACCATCCTCCTTCCTTGGCCTCCAAAGTAGCCAGAACTACAGCCTTGCACCACCAGGCCTAGCTAACTCTTATTTTGTTTATTGATTGTATTTGCATTGCTGCAGATGGAATCCAGGGCCTTGCACATGGCTAGGCAAGAACTCAGAATCCCATTTTAAAATCCTGGAGTGAGTACGGTCACATAATGACGGTGAATTTTGCAAAACTTTGCATTTGCTTGTATATAAGTGCAGCAGTAACTTCACTTTGCCATAATTAATAAGATTTACCGTTGGATTCTACCATTTTGTTGTTTGTTTGTTTTTCAAAACAGGGTTTCTCTGTGTAGCCCTAGCTGTCCTGGAACTAGCTCTGTAGATCAGGCTGGCCTCAAACTCACAGAGATCCACCTGCCTCTGCCTTTCAAGTGCTGGGATTAAAGGTGTGCGCCACCATCGCCCAACTCAGATTCTGCCATTTATCAGCTAACCTAGGAGAACTCATCATTCAACTTCTTGGGGCTTCCATTAGCAAATCTATAAAAGACGAATCATAATGGGACGTTCTCTGCTTATCCATAGGGATGTTGGGATGACCAGATGAGACAAGATATGGGCAGGAGTTGCCCCATGGATAACATACTCAAAGAGGGTGAGTGTGTATCATGGGTGTGGAGTTCTGTGCGAACAGTTAGTGTGAATAAATTGTGAAGTGTAATAAACTGCAAGGACATTTCTGAGAACCTGATTTAAGATTTAGCTATTTCTCAAAGATATTAAGATGCATTCTTGGAAAGGGAGAGAACTGACATTTGCAGAAATTGTAGAATTAGATCTCATAAATGTCTTTCTATTATGTGTCCCTTGTGATAATTGTCTATAACACATTTTGTTGTGACCATTGTATATACAGAATTTCTGATGTTAACAACATCTGGGGAATAACAGAAAAAGCACTTGGGCCGAGGTTTGTGATGGCAGTTCAGTTACCCCTAAGGTGAGAGGAAGAGAGAGGGAGAGACAGGAGAGCAGGAGGGAAGGAGAGAGGATTCCAGGAAACCAGGATCCAGGTTCTCTCCTCCCCTACCCCATTGTTTTGTTAATTTTCAGCAAATTTGAAAAAATAAAACCACAATTGCTGAAGCAATTGTAAAAAGAACAAGAGGCTCTCTGGGGCTGACTAGATGCCCCAGCCTAATTGGTGAACTCCTGGCCAATGAGCAACGATGTCTCAAAGAAGGAGGATGCCATTCCTAAGGATGAAACCTGAGATTGTGCTCTGCCCTCCACTTGCAACCACAATAACAAACTTTCTCTCTGTGTCTCTTTCTCTTCTCTCTTTCTCTCCCCTCACCTCCCTCCTCTCCCCACCTCTAACACACACACATATACCAGGCCCCAAATGCTAACATTTGCCAAGTGTGCTTTACCATGATGGCCCCTGTATGTACATATTACCGCTTTCAAATATTATTTGAGAACAAGACATGATGTTCCGTTATTGAAAATTCTTCAGTGAGTGTTTTCTAAGAGAAAAGACATTCTCGATCAAAACAATCAAGCTTAGAGCAGAGCCATCAATTACAACACTATTATCTAATCTAAACATTTCATCAACTCTCATTGATGGAAAAAATTAAAAAGAAATAAATTCTGGTCCAGAGCTCACCCAGAATTCCGTGTTACATTTCTTTGTCATACCTCACAAAAGGATATTTCCTGTTAGTAAAGATAAATGTTATAAATTTTTGGGTTTTTTATTACTAATCGTGTATACATAACCCATAAATGTCCATTCTAATTGAGCATTAACAAAGATTCTTCTAGCCAAACTGTCTCTGTTGAGGCAGACTTGCCCTTCATCCTTGGGTCCCCTCTTCATCCTGCCCAATGCAGATTGCAAGAGTCTTACTAGGTCAGTTTAGTGACAGCCCACCCGCCACCCTCTACATTTGAGCATCTCAGAATCTGCTCAAATTCTTCCTCTACTTTTGATATCTGATTGCTCTTCTGCCTTTAACCAAAGTCCTGCCAAGTCAGTTTAGCAAGAAGCTGCCTACCCCTGACCTTGCCTCTTAGTGGTTTTCCATATGCTCACTACCTAATTCCCTTCATACTCCACCCCATGGCTGTAACTCCCCAATTCTTTTTGTCCCATATCTCCTGATTGCGATACTCCCCGCTACAACAATCTTGAAAAATCCTCTTTACCGTTTTAATAAATATCAAAACGAGTTTCTCTTTCTCAGAGCTAAAGAAGGAAGTAGAGACAAAAGGGTACCGTGGCTTCAAGGCAACCTAGCCTAGGAGAAAGTTCCAGGCAATCAGGACAACACAGGCAAACTCAGTCTCAATCTCTTCCCCACAACACAGAGCCAAATACAAATATAGAAAATATTGAAATCCTCGCATATACCAGTGTTAATTATTGATTTGTTTAACAGACATGTGTAATGTCCCCCGGGGGCCAGCTTCCCCTACAGAATACTATGGGTTTAGAAGTTCTATTTCTAGGTTTTTCCAATTCTTTTTATGGTGTCCTGTATTGCTCTTATTACTCCATCCCAGTTTGGCTCATCAAATCTCATGGTTTGTCACTAGCCCTCCTCCAGTTACCATCTCCCTAGAGAAGGTGCTGCGTCTCCTATAGAGAAGCTGGTATAGGTGGGCTGTGCTGCTCTACCCACCTGCTCCTTTGTTTACCACCAGACCCGACAGAGGCCGTGGGTGACAGCTTTAATAAAGGGTAGGAATAGCTCAAGAAAATCTGAATGGAAGCCTAGACAAGCTGAAGCTGTCCATGAGCTATGACTGGCAAGAAACTCAGCCAGTCACAGTGGGACGTGTCTGTGTCTAACCCCGTTCCTCAGCTTTTAGAATTTCTCCCTGTCTGTTTCACATGTGATTTACTAGCCTTTTACTGTGACTCTCCACTGAAGAACCTCCCCCTAACTCCAGGGAAGTTCTTTCTCATAACCCCCCTTCCTCCTTTCCCCAAGGTTCAGCCAGACATACCACTTACAGTAACATCCTAAGATGGGTGACTGCTTGTCTTAGTCTCTGTTCTGTTGTTGTGAATGATGCTGTGACCAAGGAAATTCTTAAGTAAAAAAAAAATTAATAAATAAAAAAGCCTTCAATTGGAGGCTTGTTTGCAGTTTTAAAAGGCTAATCCATTATCATCATGGTGGGGAGCATGGCGGCTCCCATGGCACTGGAGCAGTAGCTGAGAGCTACATCCTGATCCATAGGCCAGGAGGGAGGGAAGGAGAGAGAGAGAGAGAGAGAGAGAGAGAGAGAGAGAGAGAGAGAGACAGAGACAGAGACAGAGACAGAGACAGAGACAGAGACTAGGCCAGGGGTAGGCTTTTGAACTTCTCAAAGCCACCCCAGTGACACACTTCCTCCAACAAGGCCACACCTCCCAATCCTTCTAATCCTATCAAAGAGCTCCACTCCCTGGTGACTAAGTCTTCAAATATATGAGTGTACAGGGGCCATTTTTATTCAAACCACCACACCACTGATGTTCCCAGTGTGGGAGAAGAGTTGAATCTGCTCGGGTAGAGCAGATGGAGTCTCAGTGCAGCACAGCAGCAGATGTCTTCCCCTGAAGTCGGAGGTGCAGGTGTGTCTCTGTGTCTTTGTGGACTTGCAGTAACTAAGGAGTAACCATTGACACACATGTGTGGGTTCTTGTGCTTTATCACCACGTCCCAAGACCTCTTGTCTGAGGAAATCTATCTAAACCTATGTGGTCGCTCTTCTTAATTGTCAGCTCTTCTAAACACAAGCAGCTGGGCACACCTGTGAGGGCCTTTTCCTGATTGAATCCTTTGAAGCAGAAAGACCCACTCTAAGCCAAGTCTTTTGAAGAGGGAAGATCTACCTTAAATCTGGCTACACCTTCTGGTAACAGCCTATATAGAAGACATGGAAGAAGGATGTTCTTGTTTCCTGGCTAGCAAGCTCATTCCATAGTGGTATTAGAGGCTACTTCTTCAGAATTCCATTATACACTGAAGACCAGCTGAGATGTCCAGCCTCATGGATTGAACAACTATTGGATTCTTGAACCTTCCGTCGGAAGACAGCCATTGTTGGAACAGTTGACTATAACCTGCAAGCCACTCTAATGAATCCCATTTATATAGTGAGAGTCATTCTATCATTTCTGCTAGCAGCCAAACTTAACAACCTGAGTTTAGTCCCCAGAAATTACACGGTAAAAGGACAGAACCAGTTCCTCCAAGTTGTCCTCTGGTCTTCACACATGTGCCATGGTGTATGCATTCTCTCTCTCTCTCTCTCTCTCTCTCTCTCTCTCTCTCTCTCTCACACACACACACACACACTCACACATACACACACACTCTCACACACACATGCACGCACACAAAAATAAAAATTTAAAGTATTTTATAAGACTTTAAATATTTTATAAGATTGATTTTAAAACTACGTTTAAACGAGAGGCTGTAAGCAGAGTTTAGCCGCTGATTCTGATGGGAGCTCCGAGGTCCAGAATGCTAAGTGACACATGGACAGTAAACGCTGTGATCAGAAGGTCTCATGTGGAAATGAAGACTTTGTTGGAAATGGGAGTAAAGGTCACTCGTGTTAAATCCTGCAAAAAAAATCTACATTTTTACATATCCTTAGACTTTGAGTGCAAGTGCGTTTTAAAATAATGGACTAATTTATTTGGTAGCAACAATTTCAAGAAAGTAATACATTCAGGCCCTGCCAGGGTTATCAATGGCTAAGAATTAAGACTGCCCAAGCTCTTGGGAGCTCCCATCATGCCTCATGCTGCAGATGTCAGACAGGGAGCTATACGATTTAGTTTTCACCCTTCTAGGCTTTGGTCTTACTTTGGTCTAATTGCTTCTTGCTGTTCTCCCGTTATTCCATTTTTTAAAATGGGAGTTTTAGCTCTATACCATTATATCAAGCAGAACTCAGCCCAGAGTTGCCCTGACTCTCAGGAGAGACTTTGAATGTCGGCTTTTGAACAATGTTGACTCATGAACAATGGGGACTCGTGAAGGTGTCTTCTGCATTCTGCATGATGAGATGGACTCAAGCCGGTGGGTCAGGGGCAAAATGGCATGGTCTGAATATGAAATATCCCTATAAGATCATGCGTTAAGCATTTCTTTCCTAGCTGGTAGGTGGTAGAAACTAGGAGATGGGGCCTTCTTGAAGGAAGTAGGTGACTGGAAGTGTTTGAATGTTGACCTGGTATCCAATCCCCTCTTTGCACTGTTTCCCGGCTACCCTGAGGTGCTTGGTGTTGTTTCACCACCTTGATGTTCTGACTCATGTCAGATCTAGAACTGTGACCTGAAATCTTTGAAACTGATAAAAATAAAATTCCCCCCTTTTTATGTTGTTTCTGTTAGGCATTTAGTCACAGCCAGAAGAAAAGTAACCAAAGTGTCCTTATGTATCAGTTACTTCTTACTGTGACCCAATACCCGACAAGAGGCGAGTTAAAGAGAAAGGGCTTATTTGGCTCACAGTTTAAGGAGATACAGTCCTCAGGGAAGGCATTACAGGAGGAATTGAGGCAGTTGCTTACATTGCCCACAGTGCAGTTGGAGAGTAGAGAGCAGGCAGGAAGTAGGGTTGAGCTCTCAAACCTCAAGGCCATCCCTCAGAGACTCCACAACCTTCCAAAACAGAGTCACCAGCAGGAGACCAGACACTCAGGGACAGGAGCCTGTGGGGGAGGGCACACTTCACATTCAAGTTACACTTTATAAAAAAAGGGACATTTGGGGACTCCACAGAGGTACACAGAGGAGAATTCTCTGTGAAGGTGGAGGCAGAGATCCAGGTGACACAGTTACAGATTAAGGAGTACAAAGGATTGCCATCAGAGAACCATTCTTCCTCAGCTCCGCCAGAAGGAACCAATGTTACTGACTTGGGGTTTCTAGTCTCAAGAACTGTAAGACAATAAATCACTGAGATGGCACCAAGTTTGGGACAATTTGACATTGTAACCCAAGAAAGTCAAAATACTTTCTAGAAAGCACTACGAAGATCCCAATCTTCGTAGTGAGGGAGAAAGTGAGGAATAATGTCTTTTTTTTTCTTTAAATCTAGTTCAGGAGATACCAAATATGGAAGTCATGATATCAGTACATTAATGAGAGACGGATGATATTAGTGAGAAAGATATGTAGGCACTACAGAGTCACTGCCATCTCCGCAAGGCTGCCGTCCCATGACATAGAGTAACTGAGGGCATGCTGTGGCAGTCAAACCTTGGCACACATCCTGTTTTGCCTTGGTCTAACTAGACAGCCCTGGCTAGCCTGCAACGCTCTGTGTAGATCAGTTTACCCTCAAATTTATAGTGGTCCTCTTCCCCCACTGGGAATACAGATGCACACCACACACTGACTCCGTAGCTTCTTGTAAATAAGAGCTCACGGATCCTCAGAACAAGTGTGTGGTTCAGGCATCATTGTCTCAACATCGTATAAACGGGAAGCTGGGACTTGCCTGGCATCACTGATAGCAGGGGACAAAAGAGTCCACAGCCTGGTAGGACCCGCACTGTCCTAGGGCTGCACTTTGAGAAACTCTCTCTAAGCTTGTTTTAATTTACATTTTAAGAGAATCGATGTGGCTGACATTTTTTTCATGCTCTCTCTAGCCATTTCATTTTTTTGTAATTGCATGTGCCCTTTGCCCAATCTCAAATTAGCTGTTCACTTTGTTTCCTGTGTCTAAGATCCTTTCACGCTGTGAAGGTATTAACCCCTCGTCACACACATAGCAAATATTCTTTTAAGTATTAACTTTAAATCGTGGTTTTGGAATGTTGATGCTTTAAATATTCCAAATTATACAAACAACATTCTAAGTCTTTGGACTTCTAATACATAGTATATCAGACGTTTTAAAACCTAAGCCCAGGGCTGGAGAGATGGCTCAGAGGTTAAGAGCATTGCCTGCTCTTCCAAAGGTCCTGAGTTCAATTCCCAGCAACCACATGGTGGCTCACAACCATCTGTAATGAGGTCTGGTGCCCTCTTCTGGCCTGCAGACATACACACAGACAGAATATTGTATACATAATAAATAAATAAATATTTAAAAAAAAACCCGAGCCCAGGGTCAGAGAAATGGCTCAGTGACAAATTGCACAAGCTGCCTTCGCAAAGACCCAGGTTCTGCTCCCAGCACCCATTCAGGCTTCCGGCCTTTATGTTTATAGACACATGATCAAAAATAAAAATAAATCTTAAAAAAACTAAATTCCCATTCACACCCATAAAACACAAGAGTTTTCCTTTACTCCCCCACAGTTACCACTTTTAACCACTTGTTTGCCAGCCTCCTAAGCCCTTTCCTAGGTGTCTCCACTAAGGTCCCTATGCGTGCACACCACTTCAATCTTTGTCTCTTGCAGCTTGATTGAGATGTCATCCATTCTATGATTGATGTCCTAGCAGAAACACCCTCCTGGATCTGGGAGCTATAAATACCCATATTTTCCTACCAATGTCTTTCTTGTTTCAATTGTTTTTCCACACTTAATCCAGAATTTATGTGGAGTGTGGCTTAAGGTCAGGAAACTTCTGTTTTGTTTTTCCAAGTAGGTAGAGCTGGTGAGTGTTGGAAGGAAATACACCTCAGAAGAAAGGAAAAGATGAGATGTGAGTGTGCACAAAGGCAGGGCGTGTGAGTGTGCACAGAGGCAGGGCGTGTGAGTGTGCACAGAGGCAGGGCGTGTGAGTGTGCACAGAGGCAGGGCGTGTGAGTGTGCACAGAGGCAGGGCGTGTGAGTGTGCACAGAGGCAGGGCGTGTGAGTGTGCACAGAGGCAGGGCGTGTGAGTGTGCACAGAGGCAGGGCGTGTGAGTGTGCACAGAGGCAGGGCGTGTGAGTGTGCACAGAGGCAGGGCGTGTGAGTGTGCACAGATGCAGGGCGTGTGAGTGTGCACAGAGGCAGGGCGTGTGAGTGTGCACAGAGGCAGGGCGTGTGAGTGTGCACAAAGGCAGGGCGTGTGAGTGTGCACAGAGGCAGGGCGTGTGAGTGTGCACAGATGCAGGGTGTGTGAGTGTGCACAGAGGCAGGGCGTGTGTGTGTACACAGAGGCAGGGCGTGTGAGTGTGCACAGAGGCAGGGTGGGTAAGTGTGCACAGAGGCAGGGCGTGTGAGTGTGCACAGAGGCAGAGCGTATGAGTGTGCACAGAGGCAGGGTGGGTGAGTGTGCACAGAGGCAGGGCGTGTGAGTGTGCACAGAGGCAGAGCGTGTGAGCGTGCACAGAGGCAGGGTGTGTGTGCACAGAGGCAGGGCATGTGAGCGTGCACAGAGACAGGGCAAGGACCTGGAATGTAGGAGTCCACACTCCACAGTGTAGGAGACCAATGCAGGACATCAACAGGTCACACTGGGAAGCACTGAACTCAAACAGGGAGAGGGTTTGTGCACAGCAGTTCCCTCCTGCTGGCGGCGGTGGGGGGGGGGTGAATGCAGGAGTGGGTGGGGGAGAAGATCCTCAGCGAAAGGCATCCTTTAGCTAGCAATGGAGTATGGAAGAGGAGGATGGGATCTACTATGACTGTCGAACTCTCCAGCATGGGTCGTTGAACCCACACATCTGGACGCAGCTGTTCTGGAATGTTTTCCACAGCGTTCCATCCATTTGCACAGATGGAGGATTTTCCTCTGTTACAGGTGGAGCACAGATTCTGTGGGTCAATGACTTGTTCAAGTGCAGCAGGAAGCTGGCTCCCTTCCTGTGGCGTTGACGAACTGATGAACAGCAAGGGCTCTGGACATGGTGAGCTCATTGTTCCCGTGTGTCCTAGATGGTGGTAGTGACAGGAGCACCCACTGGGTTGTCTTCAGAGTGTGGGCACCAGGCCTCCTTGGTGGTCCTCTCCTCCCAAATAAACAATGATATGACAAAATGTCTGAAAGCCCGTCTCTGTTGGCCTGGTGCCCTGCCTGCTGCCACCCCACCCTGACTCCAGTCTCCAGTGTCGGGACCCATGGAGCACTGTGACATCACTACCCCTGGCCTGCTTGGCAACAGCTGCATCAAGAGCTGGACTTTCTTCTGCCAAACAAAACCCAGCAGCTGAGCCCACACTCTGGACTCCTTCCAACAGACGGGTCTAGCAGCATCTCCACCTGGCGGCTTGGTCCTACTCCAGGGTCTCTTTTCCTGTTGGTGCCTCTACTTGAGGGGTTCTGGATAGGAGGTTCTGCTGCCACTAAAAAGGAAATCATGACCAGAGACAGCGCAAGTCATGAAGGGTGACTTGGAAGCTCCTAACCTACAAATATGCACTCATCCTTGAGGATGCAGGTCACAGGCCATCTGCTGAACACTCACTGCGCCAAGTGCTATGCTGTCGTGAACATTATAGCCCCTGTTTTCTGTGCACACATGTTCTGAGCCAGGCCTGACTGATGGGTAGCCAATGCCTGGTAGTTGTATCAAGAAGGAGGCAGAGGCCACAGTGGGCAGAGCAGGCCGCCCTCACCAGTGAGGAAGGATTCATGGAGTGAGGTCACACCAGCACCGTGCATCTGAATCTACCAACCCAGACTCCCAGATAGCACTGCCTTCCTGCCACCCTCTGAGAAGCCTGGGGAAGGTCACTGGCTTATCTTTGTGTTCCTAGGACCCTGCAATAGAACTTAGCACTTAGCAGGTACCTAAAATGTCCCATTGCATATACGTGTAAAGTCTTCATAATCCTTCCCACTGAGCAAGAAGCAGACGTGCTCACTCTGGCATAGTCTCCCTTAGCTTTCCACAGAGAGACCACAGTATGCTTCTCTGTCACTCATGGCTCCCTCCACCACCACCACCCCGTTATCTTATGCCTGGCAACTTCTTTGAAAATGCATATATTTTTTTTTAAAGATGGCTTTTTACTATGGAGTCCAGCTGTTTTTGAGCTCACGCTCTCCCAGGCTTGGGTTGGGACTGTAGGCATGTGCCGCCACACACAATGACAACATCTTTGCTTCTCCAAATTAGTGCCTTGAGATTAGGGATGGTGTCCTCTACTTTAACTGGCACTACCCCAGCCTATAGGCACCTGCTGGCACCCTAGGCAAGAATTAGGGTTTCTTGTGCTGAGATGAAACACCATGGCCAAAGCAACCTGAGGAGGAAAGAGTTTATCAGGCTTAGAAACTTCACTGTTCATCACTGAAAAAAGTCAGAGCTCAAACAAGGCAGGAAGCTGGAGGCAGGAGCTGATGCAGAGGCCATGGAAGGGTGTCATTTCCTGGCTTGCTCCCCCTGGCTTGTTCAGTCTGCTTTCTTATAAAACCCAAGACCACTAGCCCAGAGATGGCACCACCCACAGTGATCTGGGTCCTGCCCCATCAATCACTAATTAAGAAAGCGCCATGCAGGCTTGCCTACAACCTGATCTTACGGAGGCATTTTCTCAATAGAGGGTCCCTCCTTTCAGATTGTGTTGAGTTGACGTAAAACTAGCCTGGGCTCCCTATTACATAACTATGTCTGATTTTTCTCTTACCAACCTGTGAGCGTTTTAATTTTTGAAGATTTACAGGCTTCTAAGTTGGAATGTGTGGCACCATCTAAAACCCCACAAGGGTGGAAGGCCATGGATAGAGATAAAGGCTGTTTCACAGACAACAGTGCTGTCTGTCCGCTTGCTCCACCGACATACAGCGGTCGTTCATTCACTCAGCGACAATGCGTACAGGGGAATACTAATGATAATAATACTCCCGCCACCGTGATGTCCTGTCTTACCAAGGGGCCGGAACCAATGGAGCTGAGGACTATGGGCAGTGGGCTAGGACGAATCGCCTCTGTAAGCTGTTTGTCTTAGACATTGCCATGGTGATGAGGGAACGTCCTTACACAGCAGCCTCCTGACTTTGTGTCCCATCTCAGGAATGAGTTACCATCAACTCTAGTGATCAAGTGTGTCTCACTCCTTTTGTCTGGAGGGAAGCAGGGGTCCCTCCATGAAATGGTCTCATTGTGCCTGATGTTCCATAATCGTGTGATTCTCATCTTCCTGTATGCTTCCTCTGCTTCTCCTCTCCAGCTTTTAAATAGAACTAATTCAAGACAGTGAGAAGTTTGGGGATTTTTTAAAATTTATTTATTATGCATACAATGTATTGCTGCTTGCATGTATGCCTACATGCCAGAAGAAGGCACCAGATCTTACTACAGATGGTTGTGAGCCACCATGCGGTTGCTGGGAATTGAACTCAGGTCCTCTGAAAGAGCAGTCAGGGCTCTTAACTTCTGAGCCATCTCTCCAGCCCCCAGTTTGGGGGATTTTTATTTTTTAAATTTTTGCTCATTGTACTCATTGTGATGCGTGTATTTCTGATGCTGAAACTTCAGCTGACTAGCTGTGATTGTGGTCTTGGGCCAGTAGCTCAATTTCTCTGTCCCTCACCTCTAAAACAGGAATGACAGAAGAACTGCTCCCAATGCATCGATATCGGAGAAGCAGGCAGAGCAAGACATGCACCACATTGGAGCTCACTAGATATTTGCCATAATCTCACAGGTTGTAGGACAGCGAAATGCCAGCATAGAGACTGAGAAATTCAACGATGAAAGTACGGTATGTGGCTAGTGACCTAGGACCCACATCTCCCTATTTATATCTCTCACTTACTGGTCCTTTACATTGATTTCTCTCAGAAATACCCAAAGCCGTGTACGAAATGACAGAAGACCAGTGTTTCATGAGGTTGGCGTTGGGGCTGGCGCCGAAGGCCTCACCTTCCTGGGACATCGTGACATTCCACACTGAACGAGAAGAGCTAGGTTTCTTCTTTGAGCCTCCTGCTCACTGCATGCATGGCCCTAAGGAGACCGCTTCCTTTTCTTGCCTATGAAAGGAACCAACAGAAGCTTCTGTCTCCCCCAGAGAGCTCTTGTGTAGCAGTAGGAAAGTGGGTTCTCTGCTGTCCTCACTTCTCTTCATTACCCTCTCTGTCCCTCATATTCCCATCTCCCTGTGACACTCTGTCCCCTCACACGTCCACTCTTTCTCCTGGAAGCCCGCCTGCATGCTCCTGATAGACATGCCTGGATCATTCCCCAGGCTCCATTTCATCCCCCACCCGCATCCTGATCTGGGTCCCAGGTGTCAGACATCAGACCCTACTGATCTTCCCATCATCCCTTGCCACATTAGCACTGACCACCTTACGATGATGGAGTTTGGACTTCACATTGTGTTACCCTTTCTGAGCCCAGATTTGCTTTCCAAGGTGGAGGCAGGAGGACCAGAAGTTCAAGGTCATTCATGGCTGCAAAAGGAGTTTGAGGTGACCCAAGATTATGTAAGATCCCATCTGTAAAGAGAGGAGAGAGAGAGAGAGAGAGAGAGAGAGAGAGAGAGAGAGAGAGAGAGAGAGAGAGACCTGAAAAACAGGGACCTGTAAAAGTTTTTAAAAGGATACTAGAATCCATCAGGTTATGAGGATAGGAAATTGTGGGGAAATGGCTGCATATAATGATAACATATAAAGAACTAATGCACTTCTATAACTCATTAACAGATAATTATGACATGTAATGGAGAAAAATATGGTTAATTTTGGTATGTGATGTTCTTACTTGCAAGTTTTTTATAATAAAGCTTATAAAAATTTTTTAAAAGGAAGAATAAAAACCTATTTGCTGGAGAAATAAGATTTAGGAGGAAACACAGAGCTCCATTTACCGAAAGAGATGTATCCAAGACTCTCGTGAAAAAAATTGCAAAGCTCAGCAGTACTCTACCACTGTGGAGCAAACCTAACACTTAGTGGCTAGCAACAACCACCAGTTATCTGCACATGTCCCTTCCTTACGCTTGCTGGGCTGTTTCTCTGCTGGTTCCACCTGGTTCACTCATGAAGCTGCAGCCATTAGTTGTCTCAATGGGCTGAGAGACCTAATATGTCTGCACTCAAGTATGTGGTAGTTGGTACTGCTCACTGGGTTCCCTTTCTGCAGGAATGAAGTCACAGAAGAGTTCCCCAAAGCAAAAGCCAAAGCCACAGGCATCCTGAGGGACAGACTCCAAAGACATTGCAATGGTTTGGATGTTTGTATTGCTCAAAATTTCATGTTGAAACTTAAGCCTCAATGTAATGGTTTCAAGACCTACTGATACTTTCAGGTGGTTATTTGCCCATGATCAGCAGGGTTTTTGTTTTGTTTCATTTTCCCTGAGACAGGGTCTCACTACGTAGCTTTGACAGGCCTGGAACTTGGTAAGTAGATCAGGTGGCCTGGAACTCACAGAGATCTGCCTGCCTCTGCCTCCCATGTGCTGAGACTAAAGGTATGCCACCATGCCTGGCTTGATTAGTGGGCTTTGTATTTGGGATTGTTGTTTTTTGTTGAAGTTTTGGTTTTAGTTTTTGAGACAGGGTTTCTCTGTGTAGCTCTGGCTGTTCTAGAACTCAGGCTGTCCCCGAACTCAGAAATCCACCTGCCTCTGCTTCTGAGTGCTGGGATTAAAGGCATGTGTCATCATGCCTGGTTTAAGTAGTGGTCTTTTAAAAAGCAATAGGGGTAATGCGACCCTCTGTCCCTCCCACACAAAGAACAGTGTTGGATCACTCTAGAAGGTGTAACCACAGAGAGGTTCTCACCAGGAAGCCAAGCCGGCCTGTCAGCACTCTGATCTTGAATTTCCCAGCCTTAAAAACTTTGAGAAATGTCTTTTGTACCCAGTCTCAGGCACCTTTGTTATAGTACCAGATACACAATTGCATTGCTGCTGTCGTCTCCTAATCAAAACAAGCCGCAATGTCAATCCAGACTCAAGGAAGAGTTAGGAGCAGGTTGACAAACCCACAGTGTGAAGGGTTGTGCACTCGGGATGGGAACAGATACTGTGGCTCCCTTTGTGAACAATCTCTCACACAAATTCCTGTTTAATGTAAGCAATGAGATAGATAGATAGATAGATAGATAGATAGATAGATAGATAGATAGATGATAGATAGATAGATGATAGATAGAAGATAGATAGATAGATAGATAGATAGATAGATAGATAGATAGATAGATAGATAGATAGATGCATCCATTCATAAGAATCCATAGGTGTGAATAAGAATTCATTGATGTTGGGCAGTGGTGGCACACATCTTTAATCCCAGCACTCCAGAGGCAGAGGTAGGTAGATCTCCATGAGTTTGAGGTCAGCCTGTCTACAAAGTTATTTCCAGGACAACCAGGGCTACAAAGAGAAACCCTGTCTGGGGCCGGGGCTGGAGGGGAAGGGGAGTCAGGTGGTGGTGGTGGTGCATGTTTTTAGTCCCAGCACTTAGGAGGCAATGGCAGATGAATCTCTGAGATCAAGACGAGACTAGTCTACAGAACTAGTTCCAGGACAGTCAGGCTCCACAGAGAAACCCTGTCTAGGAAACCAAACAAGTAAAAAACAAAACAAAACAAAAAACAAACAAACAAACAAAAGAGGATTCGTCAATGTGAAAATTATGGGGGGGGGAGCCTTTTCTTCCCCAAAATTAAGCATTTAAATTTAAAATATGTTATAAAAATTCCAATGTGTCTCTGTGAGTTCTAGGCCAGCCTGGTCTACAAGAGCTAGTGCCAGGACAGGTTCCAAAGCTACAGAGAAACCCTGTCTCAAAAAACTAAAACAAAAAAAAAATTCCAATGTGTGTGTTTTGGTGTTGTTTTGTAAATATCGCATGTTGGAATGAGGTTGTCCCAGACCCAAAAGCCTGGGAAGAGCAGAGACTCAGAGGGCAGATTAAAGGTGAAGGGAGTGGGTGGGACAGATATGCTTCTGGTTTCCCTTCATCCCTCAACCCTGCTCCATCTCAAAGGACAGGAAAACAGTTTTAACTCTGTAAACATGAACTGGAAGAACAGGACTGAATTTTAGCAAGAAATATTGGAAGCTAAATATTGGATGAGAGAGTGATAACATTATCCACTCAGAAGGTCAAGAAAACTGAGTTCTAGGCCAGCAATAGAGAACACTGAGAAACAGTGACATTAAACTGTAGAAGTCCCCAAAGGCACAGGAACCAGCTAGCTCTGGAAGTAAAGGCGAGATGGTAATGAGAAAAAGCATTGAGTAAGAGTCATATAAAATAGTTCCCCGACCCCCTCAAGACTCACTCACTTAGAGGACTGGACCCTGAGAAAGACAATTGCAATGCTGGTTGATGCCATCCACAGGGGCTGTCAGGTCAAGGACAGACACTGAAAGCCAAGCTCTCTCTGTGGCTCTGAGGCCAGGAAAGAAATAATGTGGTCTGTTCAAGAAGAGACACCTAAACTATTGAAAGTCTCCAAGACAAGATCTTGCCAGCTCAGCAATCAGCTTAATGGGCCCCTTAAAGGTACAGACATCTCCAGACATAAGAGGAGAGTCAAGTATGATAAAGAGAAACTAAGTATATCCAGAGATGGAAAACTTCTAAAATACTACAATTAAAATAGATACTCCACAGGAGCTGGTCCTCAGAAATACAAGAAAAGAAATGGCCACCAGAGAGATTGGAGCGACTTCCAGGAAAATAAGCCTCCAGGAAACAAAGCATCTCAGTTAAGAATTTAAAACAGCAAAAGTGAAACAGTCAGCAGAAGTCTCGGAGACTAAATTGAGGAGAGAAAGCAAAGAAGAGGTGAAAGATAGAAAAGATAAGAAAAATGGAGGCGAGAGCTATAGGGGTAATATATACGCAATAGGAGCTCCAGTGAATAAGGAAATAAGGGAGAGACGGCGTGTGTGCGTGTGTGTGTGTGTGTGTGTGTGTGTGTGTGTGTGTGTGTGTGTAAGAGAGAGAGAGAGAGAGAGAGTCTCACAGAAATGATGGACTTCGGTTTACCAATTTAGAAGATCCAGTATAGATGTAATCAATGTAATGGATGAAATAACATAACTTTAAAAGCCCAGGAAGGTCAGAAAGGCTTAGTGTGATTTGGTAACTCTGCTGCAAGCCTAAGGACAGCAATGAATGCCTTTAAAATTCTAATACCGTTTCCCATCTAGAACTCCGTAACCATTCGGGCCAATCAGTCAGTTGGTTAAGAATACAAGAAGGTGTTTGCAAACTCAGAGAACCTCAAAACACTTACTTCTCTATTCCCTTCCCTGGGGTCTTCTGGAGAACCATGGTGCCCTAGGACCAAGAAGTATACCACCCAGGAATCCGAGAGAGCCCACTCAGGTTTTGGGAAGGGAAGAAACAGGCAGTTGCTGAAGCCTTGGGGTTGAATGAGACCTGTATAAAAAGAGAAACTAAGCAAACAGAGCAAGGTTATTGTTATCTTCAGGGGGAACAAAGAGCAGTGTGCAGAGAAATCATTGTGACTATGTGGCTCTAAGAAGGGCTTTGAAAGATATTTTATTTACTTTTGTTTATGTTTATGACTTTTGCAGCATGCATGTGTACCATGTGCATGCAGTGCCTGGAGAGGCCAGAAGAGGGCGTCACAACCCCCTGGAACTGGCATTACAGACACTTGTGACCTGAACCTGGGTCCTCTAACAGAGTAGCAAGTGTTCTTACCCGAGCTCTCTCTTCAGTCCTGCACAGGGCTTCCAGGCAGTTCTAATAATTGTGTGAACCCGAAAATAGATTTTTTTTTAATTATGATGCAACCAGATTTGGAGGAAGAGGGCTCACATGGGTGGAGGGGAAAGAAAAACTCAGGAGAACAAGGTTTCAATTTTCATGACGAATTGAAAAACTAATCAGTGACAAGGGAAGCTTAGAAACATTACTCAGAGAAGTAAGCTTCAAAATAATCCGAGCTGAAAATGGCTGTGCAGTGGGGAGAGAGGTGCAGAGGAAGACAGGGGACTACGATGTCAAGTCAAAACGCAGAAAGCACAGAAGGTGGCTTAAATCTCCAAGCTCTGCGTGTGTGTAGCTTTCATTAAAACGAACTTACAACATAAAATTTAAAAATAATTAAATGATAGCAATCATATGGTTTCTTATTACTCCGCTGGGTTTGAAAAATTGCCAGTTTCTTCTTCATAAGTGAAAGGCTTTCGGTGGCTAATGAGGCACGAGCGCAATTGTGCAGGTCAGTATTGATAACCCGCTTGGTATTCGGAAATGTCACGCTTCTGTCACGTGTGCTCAATCTTCTCCAAATTGTTTGTGCTTATTTAGCTTCGAAATAGAGACAATTGCTATCTTGTACACACACACACACACACACACAATGACATATACATATATTCACATACTTACACACACATAATCACTCACACACACCTGTACACACATACACATTAACATACACATTCACATACAGATACACACGCTCACATGTACACTGACATACACATACACACCCATACACACAGTCACTCAATACACACCTACACATACATACACATTAACACACATATACACATTCACATACACTCGCACACAGTCACATACACACCTACACATACATACACATTTACACACATACATTCACATACACACTCACACACATTCACACACTCACAGTCACTCACATACATACATATTAACACACATACATACATTCACATACACACATACACACACATGCACACAGTGCCAACGATAGCCAGGGCAATTGTAAACAAAAAATCAGAGGCTTGTTCCATAAGAGAGCCAGGCTTTTTAGAAAATCATAACAATTAAGTACAGAAGAGAGCGGTGCACCAGTGTTACTGGCCTTACAGATACCCTGACATAAGTGGTCTCTCAAGCAAAAGCACGCATGCTAAGGAAACAGGGGTGGAAACATTAACACTGATTATAGCATTTTAATTTCCTTTTTAAAAAGAAAAAAGAAAAGAAATGTAAAATGTAGAACAAAGCGCTAAGATTTAAGATCTGGGCCATCAAAGCCAGAGATGCACTGGCGGCTACAGGTACTTGCTGCCAGCCTGACAACCCGAGTTGGAGCACTGTGGCCTTCATGGTGGAAGGAGAGAACTGGCAAGTTGTCCTCTGACCTCCTCACTCATACTAGGCATGAGTGCACGTACGGGATGGAGAGGGGTTGGGGGGAAGAGGAGGAGATGGGAGAAGCAGCACACACATACGTGCACACACACGAACACACACTAAGTAAACAAATAAGTAAACACCAGTCCTTCCTTGGCTCTAACCACAGGAGGGATGCTCCAAACCCTTCCCTGTAGTGAGAGCTGCCTGTCAGGAAGTACTTCAGATGAACTAAAGCCTGCCTGGGCTGGCCTGTGGTGATAGCTCCCTGGAAGCCTAGATCACATGGGATCCCAGCCAGGGAAAGACACTCCTTTTGTGAGTTTTAAAAACATCTGGTGCTGAGCTGAGAGCCAGCACTTTTGTATCAAAGGAAAGTGTATGGCTGTCTGTGCAGGAGGCTGGGACTTCTCTGAAGGACATGCTCTGCCCTCCCAAACTGGCACAGGATGTCCGGCCTGGGCAGCCTCTTCCACCACAGCGGAGAACGCCAGTTGAAACATGGCCTCTTGCCAAGGCTCCTAGGCTGCGCTCAGATCCAGGCCCAGGGAGCAAACGGCAGGGCCATGCCAGGTTCTCCAGATCCAGCTCCTCTGGACTCTTGTCCTGCGAGGTTTCTGGCCTCCTCTCTGGAAAGAGAGCATCAATCTTTGAGGGGTCCCTCATAGCAACAGAGCCCTGGAAGCTGAACCGGAATCGACTGGTTTGGTTGTGGACTGCTTTTACAGCTGAACAGGCTCCAAGGGCCGCATTTCTGAGTGGCAGGCCCTCCACCAGCTGTTGCAAACAGACCCTCTCCGGAAAGGTGATTAGCGCACTGGACTCCTGGTGTTGCCCCCTCTCCTTTTCTTAGGACTCAAAAAATACCTGTTTTTGTGGAATAGAAAAAGAAAAAGCCTGCCCTAGGCTCTGAAGTTCTTCCTCCCGCAATCCTGAGGGCATGGTTTGATGAGCTGAAGAAAAACACTGAGGCATGAAGGAAATTGCTCTGTGAACTACTTTGCTAGCCATGTGCCTTCAGATACCATTTGTTCTGCTGGAAGCTTTACCTCAGCCCCTGGCATCCGTATACCCAAGAGTCTAGAATGTTCTGGTGAGCCCCCTCCCCCATCTCTCTTCAAACCCTGCCACATCTCAACAAATGATGACCCCTTTTCCAGAGATGCTCAAGACCACTCCCACAGGGTATTTAAACTGCCCCCCTCCCCAGGAAACAGACATGTGGTTTTCCGGTCTTCTTTTCCCATCTCCTTTGTGGGCGCGGGGGGGGGGGTGCTGGAAAAACATTAAACCTGGACTTTTCTAATTCGGTTTGATTTGGTCTGATTTGGATTGCTGAGTTGGCAGAGAGGCTTATCGGGGTTGCAGAAACTTTTTTATCACGTGCCACCATGGCCTTCTAGGAAAGAACAAGGGATCTGGTCTCCTTTCTAATATGCACGTGGGGAAACTGAGGCTAACGGAAGCCTCAAAGACAGTTATAGGGAGACAGGAAAGCAGGGCCGTGTGAGAAAGGCAAGCTCACCAGGCAGTCTTTCTGGCCCTGGGAACTTAGTCCTGAGTTGCTGAGACCTTCAGGGATGGAGGGTGACAACGATGAGGTATTTGAGGTCAAGTCTCTTTGCAGCCCAGCCTCCGTGGCTAGCACAGTGGCCGGCCAAGGTGCTCTTACGCCCTGCACAAGAGACCCCGGCTCTGGGAAGGCTTTTTCAGACAAAGCATCTAAGATGCTCTCTCCAGGTCCCACCCAAACCACTTTCCTTTCCCCAGATTCCCATTTAGTCTCCTCTCCCTCAGCTAAATTTTTATCCCCAGCTTCTCAGGGGCCCTGGCTTTGGAAACCTCCAACCCTGTTGGGTTTTCTCATTGTTTGCCAAATGATGGCATCACAAACAGCCGCAGGGTAGGATCAAAGAAGGCATCTTTCAAGGCTTAGAGGAAGTGGCCTTGTTTTCCATAGGAACAAATTTTCCCCACCCCCGCCCTCGCAGGGGAAAACCAAACACATGTCTGAGATGAATATTGGCCAAGCAGCCTGTCTTTCTCTTCTCGCCATGCCCGCAGAGTGAATCCAGGGTCACTCTAGGCACAAGCATGGGGATTTTCTAGCCGCTCCCCACCTGGAAGCTTCCATCTGTATCCAGACTCATTGTACCACCTTCCACAGAACAGCACCAAAGCCCCTCCCAAACTCGACGTTCCAGCCTCCATTCTGGGGGGTCAATTGCCATGTGTGACTCATAGGACTGAGACCACCAACCTGCTCCGTCTGTAACCTTGAACAGGTGTGTCTACGCGTTTTTGTCTTTGTTAAAAACAAGGGAATTAGACCAGCCAACCCATGGGGGTCCCTGCAGTGTGAACTAAGTGACAGATAGGATGTATGTGTGCTTCTCACATGGTTAATGTTCTTGCTTGAGTATCTTGACCCGTGCGTGGCCATTTTTCCCTGGAGCAGACAGTGTAATTCTCTACAGCCGCCCCCACAATGGAGAGTGACTATGCCCTTTCTCCCAGGGGTAGCTTGAATGAGTCTAGGTTTCCCAAGGGACAAGAAAAGTGTCTTTGAGCACTAAGAATTTCCCTTGGAAATTCACATAAAATGTGTACTTTTTTTCTGTGTTATCCCTGAGTTGTTTGAAATAGAAATTTTAGATCAAAGTGACCCTGGGGAGTATGTTCCATGCTCACATAGCCTGATTCCCCGCCACTGCCCCCCATGAGGACCTGCTGGCCATGCAGGGAGCTGGTTTCAGAAGAAGCAGTCTGTGTCAACCGAAAACTCATCTTCCCATCTCTGGAGTTTTGAAATAAAATGGACCCCAAATGGAGTGGCCCTGTTAGGAGGTGTGGCCTTGTTGGAGGAAGTCTGTCACTGTAGGGGTGGGCCTTGTTGGAGGAAGTGTGTCACTGTGGGGGTGGGCCTTGAGGTCTCTTTTGCCCAAGCTTTGCTCATTGTGACAGTCTACTTCTGTCGCCTGCATACCAACATGTAGCAACTCCATCTTCTGTGCTCCCAGCCATGATGATAATGGATTGAACCTCTGAAACTGTAAAGCACCACCTCAATTAAATGCCTTTCTTTATAAGACTTGCTGTGGTTGGGTGGTTGGCAGCACATGCCTTTAATCCCAGCATTCAGGAAGCAGAAGCAGGTGGATCTCTATGAGTCTGAGGCCAACCTGGTCTACAGAGCTAGGGCTGTTGCAGAGAAACCCTGTCATGTTGCTGTGGTCATGGTCATGGTGTCTCTTCACAGCAATAGAAACCCTAACTAAAACACCATCCGCTTGGACATTTCTCATCAGTTCCTCTCTTCTCCTGGTAAAATTCAGGTTTCCAGCAGGGCAGTGGTGGCGCACGCCTTTAATCCCAGCACTCAGGAGGCAAAAGCAGACAAATCTCTGAGTTTGAGATCAGCCTGTTCTACAGAGTGAGTTCCAGGACAGCCAAGGCTACATAGAGAAACCCTGTCTCAAATAAACAAACAAATGAATGAATGAATAAATGAACAAATAAACAAACACACATAAACATACATACACACATACATACATACATACATACATACTTCGGGTTCCTTTGAGAAGGGGCTAAACATTTGACAAACAAAAGATGAACTAGATTCTCTGGGAAGCCAGTTGCAGTAGACCAGTCAAAAACTGTTTGGGTTGGCTGGAGGTGGTGGTTTGCAAGAATAGCCAAGGATCTCGTGAACCCCAATAGAGTCAGCAGTGATGGACAGTGCTCTCAGGCCAAGAAGGGCATAGTCGCAGCCGTGAGTATGTTCCCTAAGACCGGCACACACAGCTAGGAGCACCTCAGTAGCACTTGGGCTAACTGGCTGCGTGAACAGAGGCCATGCATGGTCCAGCCACAGGGGATGAATGAAGTGTCGGGATGAGGCTTGAAGCAGGCTCTTTCCTGACAGTTTTGAAGGTGGGTTTGGGATTTGTGTCACTCCAGGAGGCAGAATCAGGCTAGTCCTCTGTGTTCCGAAGTATGGCACTTGGCTCAGCAAAAGGAAACGCAGGACAAAGTGAGCATCTTGGTTCGGGGACAGTCAGGTGGGAGGTGGGGGTAGGAACCAAATGGTGGGATTGTACAAAAGGCTGAACACGGAGATGTGGCTAGAGGGCCCTTTGCAGGACAGAGTGCTCTGCTGCCCAGAGCGTGGGCAGTAGGCAGCCATTTGTGCAGGTCAGACTCCACTGCAGGGAGCCTCTTATGGGTGCTCATGCCTAGTGTGGCTCAAGAAGCCTGGGCATCTGGGCCTGCTACTCACTTCCGAGCCAGGTCACCAAGGTGTTGTTGGGTCTGTATCATTGTCTCACATCTTCTATACCTCAAACTCCATCCCAGGGTCTGCTTCTGAGAACCCCTGCTGGAGACTCACAGATCCCACTGGAGACCCCGTGTGACCCAGCTTGTTTTACCGTTTCTCTTCTCTTACATCTTAGTGTGGATAACTTCCCTGAAATCCATACGGAGAACAAGTTGATTCACACGTAGTTTGAGAATTGGAGAGAGAAAACTCACAAGACTGAGGAAGTTAAGAGACAAGGCAGTGATGTGCATACTGGGGTGAACTGTGAGATATATGGATGATAACTCAACAAAACTGCATAAAATGTGGAGATAGAATGGTGAGCTGCGTAAGTTCTAAAGAGTTCCAGAAAACTCTCAGTGTAGCACAATAGCCAGGCCTGGAAAGACGGGCAAGAGATCCTTGGCTCCCCTGTGAGGCTGTTGATCCCTATGGAGGGGATGGGTAAGCAGCCCTGGGAGGAGATGTTCTGTGGACCCCGCCTTCATGCTGAAGTCAAAGGGCAGCAGACATTCTTGTGAGGAGCAAGAGAGCCGGGAGCTGTTTACCCCTTCAGAACTCTTCATAGACAACATGCGCATGTGCAGGCATGGCTGTGTTTGGTAGAACTTTGCTGTCTAGAAGTAGGCATTAGGCCAGATGTGGCCACATCCTCCATGTAGCTTGTTGACAGCAATCTCAGAATAGAAAGCCAACTCTTCGCAAGTTTTCCGCCATGTGAGACACTTCCAGGCATCGTGTTTCTTCCCTTCCAGGTCTGACTGGAAGTGGGCCCAGTTGGTCTCCATATGCTTTACATATATTTTATTTTAACTAGGAGCGGAGATCTGTAGAACACGACCACGACTCCAGAGCCATGAAGAGTTCTCATTCAGTGTGAGATGGGCATGTGAGCTGGAGGGGCACAGGACCACGTATGGATGAAATGCATCTCTAACCAGTGCTGGCAGGATTCAGATCATTCCGTTTCGTGGCCTAGGTCAAAGGCCCTCGTGGCGGATAAGGAAGTGGTATCTGTGATCTCTCTCTGACGTGGTTTTTGCGCATCTACAGAGGACTTGAGTTTTTGAAATTAATCTTGGAAACAAAGGCAAACATAACCCAGCCTGTCTCTGAGTTGGATAGGAGTGCATGAGCCACAGCCATGTCTACCAGTAAGGAGACATTTTAAGGAAAAGGTTATGGGCACGGTGTGTCTTCAGATGCCACACTCTTGTTCTGGACCCGCTCTGTGTATTTCAACTTCTGCTTGCCCTGAACAACCATACCCAGCCAGGCTTTCTCAGCTAGGGGCACAACAGGTTCGATGACTTTCAGGGTTCTGTCTTTGGGCGCCATCTGGTGGCTCATTGCCTTGTTACCTGGGGAATCAGGAGGGACCTAAGACAGCTGTAGACACAAACTCAAATCCAGCCCAGATGCTTGGGAACGCACGGAGAACTTAGAGAAGGAGCCTCTTCGTTGATGATCTGATACCCTATGTCCTTTCAAATGGGGTGGTTCATGTGCTCACCCTGCACAAGGAGCCTGGTATCCTGGACTCTCTGGTGTCTGGGGGTACAGTGGCTTGGAACACTTAAGATCTACAGGCAGCCGTAGCATTTCCTTCTGGAGAGCCATTCTGCATGGCTTCCCATTCTCCCATCTGGGCTCACTTAGTGTCTCAGAGCTGGGATCTTCAGGAAAAATCTGACAATGTCCCTGAAGGCCTTGGGACATCTGTGTCTTTACGTGATACTGTTGATGTCTGAGACACTGATCATGTCCATCCTTGGTCAAGCTGCAATGTTGGGAAAGCTCAATTTACTTCTAGGCCCCTTCCTTTGCCCCATGTCTGGTTTTTGTTTTTTTTACCTTGTACCCCATTGCTCCACACCTCCACCCTCTCCTTTCCCTGTCCACTCTCAAAAAACATGGCCTCTTCTCCCTGAAACTTAAAGGACCCCTTCTCCAGGAAGCCTTGGCTTTTCCAACCCACTTCTTTTGCAAAAACAAATCGCTGGTCTTAGATGCAAAATGATCTGCATTTTTATTCTTGTCCTGGCCCTGGAGACCGTGTGACATTGGATAAGCCTTTTTCGGTCTAGGTGACAATGGTGTTGATTGTAACTGACTTTTCTCAACTTGCCCACAAAATAGAATCACCAAGGTAAGTACAAAGTAATCACTTTGTAAGTAACTGTTGTTGCCTGGGGCTCATCAAGAGTGGTGTGGTGGTGGGACCCGGTCACAAGGATTAGTTATAAATTCTGGATTGTTCTTATGTATAGTCATATCAAGTCCTCATTCCGGGCATGATCGTCACACAGAAGGACAGAGAATCTGGATGAGTGGGGAAGGGAAATTGGAGCCCCTGGCACTATCTACTAGTATTTGTCTATACACATAGTCATCTGGAAATACTTGTGGAAGGGAAGCATAGCAGCAAAGAATGGAGGATTTCAGAGAACAGCTTTGTCTCTAAAATGGCTGTGTGTCCTTCATCAGATCTGGAATGACTACCAAGGTCAAACCCAGCATTAGGTCCACCCTGAAACCATTGGCAATTGCAGGAAAGTATATGTGCCAGGTTCATCTAGCTCGGCCCTAGCTTGCTTCTGGAAACACCATGCATGCTGTTCCTGTGCCCTGCTCTTCTGTGTCCAGAGACTTGGCAAGGCTTGGGGCTCAGTAGTTAACTGCCCAGAGCAGAGACCCAGGGTCTGCCATTCGTTAGCCACAGAACCTCTAACAAGTATTGACTCTTGTTCGTTTCCTTGTCTGTAAGATGGCTGTTTGGAAAATTAAAGCATTTGATATTGCAAAAAAATGTCCAGTAAATGTTTCCTGCCCTTCAGGAGAAAGTTCACATTGAACTAAAATGAGACCTGGCTTTGCTTTAGTGTCTAATTTATTCAGATCTGAGACAGGTGACTTCACTCACTGCTTAGCACCCTCTGATGGTAAGACTAGCCCTTAATCTAAACTCCTCCATAGCTTCCCTGACCTCACGTGGCCTCTAACATCCTTCATGCCCTTGGCTCCTGTCTTTCTTTATAACCTCTTCTCATGCAAAGCCCAAGATGCTCACAGCTGGTGAGGGGGCTTAGGAAACATCAGTCAGATGTAGTGCCTACACTACAGGATGGTTTGCAAGTCGGGCAAAGAGCTGGAGGTTGAAAAACACAGAGAATGCCCATTTTATTGTGTTCTAGGGCAGCTTATATAGGGCCCTCCTTGACTAATGGCCACGCCCTAACTCTCGGGATTTTTCAGCTGCAAGCCCACCAGAAATCACTCCCCTGACATCAGGAACTCATGAGGGTCTCGTGCTCAGAGCAGCTGCAAGCACAGGAAAACAAGCTGTTTACTCCAGCAGGCTAGGGGTCATAGAAAATTCAGGGTCTGAGGGTCTGCAGTCCCCAACAGTCAGACCCTGCCCCTCCTCTTCCAAGAGCCAGTCCATGCCTTTCCACATCACTGTCGAACCCAGAGTCATTTACACAACCTAGAGAGCCCTATAAGCTGACCTCAACTCCTTTGTTCACCACTGCTGCCGTATCCCTGCCTCAGAATGCTACCCTGGTCCTCTGTGCTTGCTGTGCTTCTGCCTGGGATACCTGGTGACTGTTTGGCTCATTCTCACCATCTTCTGAGCTCTGTGCCCAAGTGCCTCCCCTTCTACCCTATAGACCTGAAGCTGTCACTCCTTTGTCCTACATTTTTGAATGGTTCTTCCATGATCTGTCTCCCATGTTTGCTGTCTCCCATCCATGGTGTAACTCCAAGCATTGTGGGCTTGAACTGTTCTGGAAGCCCACAGACCAACTCAAAGACCACTTCTACCAGGAACCCCTCCCTGATTGCCAGTTGGAGCATCTATGACTGGGTACTTAAGCATAGTGGGGTACCTCCCTCTGGAACCTGCTGAAGTGGTAGACACTGGCTGTGACTTCATCTTTCCCTGAATGTCCCTCCATGGTGCTGCAATGGTCACAGGGTGGGGGGGTCAATTGGTTCAGTGTTTGGGTCTCTCATAGGGCCTTGCTGTAGGAAGAACCATATTGATCTGGGATGTTGGTAGGTACCACATGCCCAATGCCCAGTGTGGAGCTAGATGGGCTTTCAGTCCTGTATTGAACTCTCTCTGTTGGAATACAATATCCTAGATGTTCAGGGCCATCTTTGTCCCACAAGGTTCCCATCACAGAGTTGGCATCCTTTCTCTATTTGCTGTCTGGATGAATGAATCCAAGAAAATAAGGTGCACAGGCGCTTTTCAATGGAACTTGAGTTGAACTTACGAGGATGAGTTGAACTTACGAGGATGAACAATCCCAGGAGAAGATCCCATGGGAGCACACGATTCACTACCCTGGTGGTCTAGCATGTAAGACCTGTGCACCAATTCAGAAGGCCACCACAGGCATGACCTGGGTCTGCCCCAGCTATGTGCACACCCTAGGCATTCCTTAGATCCCCAGAGCCTGGCACAGGGCCTGGCATATGGCATTCTCCTGGTAAGTATACATTGGATTATCTCAAACCTGTTATTATTACTCAGCCACAAGACAGGGACATCCAAGACGTTAGGCTTTGGGGAACCATCCATATGGGCAGGGCTCCTTGCCAAAATACCCCCATCTGCAGGACTCAGTCCAAGAAGTAAACAGATAAAATTTTTTCAGTTCACTGAGGGATATAGGTGCTGCTGGCAGAGACCCTTTCTCCGGACCGTCTGCCAAAGTTCATCAAGCCTGGAGAGCTAGCCACAAACTAGACTGATGCAGAACCATGACCCACTTCCTGCTGGCACCTTATCAGGAATGTAAATGCAGACTGTGGGGCAAGCCTGGTAGAGCCACCTTGATGGCAGGACTGTGTCTTTGTCCCCATGCTCCTGCCTCTGCCAGGACTGGCTTGGTGACTGCCAGGATGTGCTGTCAAGTTCTACATGATCACCCCAGGGACTAGACACTCCCAACTCCCAGCCCAGGCAGGCCCCAGTCCTTGCAGAGCCCCTCTGGTGCATGCACCTCAGTTCCCTGAGGATACAACGAGACCTCTAATAATGGCCTCCTCTCGCCACTTAGGGACAGCTGGCATAGTGTAGGGAGACATTGGTCTGGAGAACTGGGAACCACCGCAGGCTCTAGGAACTCTCAAGGAAAGGAGATAATAGGATGTCACACGGTCAGACAGGCCTGTGGCATCTAGGGTAATGCCTGGCTGGAATCTGTCCTTCTTCCAAAGACCTGTAGCAGGGTAACAGAAGGGAGGTCAAGCTTAAGCCAATATTCAGGAGTGGGTAGGACAGGCTAAGGAAGGATAGGCTGCCATTAATAATAATAATAAATGCAGGGTTGGCATTTATTGGTCTGGAAAGCTGGGACAAACAGGAAACTATGGAAAACCATTGTTCCTAGATCTCCTGGTGGCAGGATAGCCTTGGAGAGGGCACTTCTCAGTATCTCAGGCTAGATCAGAGCAGTTTGTCTTCTCTGCTCCTTTGAGGCCTGTACACATTCCCTTTTGGAGAGTGGACAAGAAGTCAGTGTGTGTGCGTGTGTACAAGTGTGTATAAGTCAGAGTCTGGCATTAGGTGCTTTCCTTCCTGCTCTTATTTTTTGAGACAGTGTCTCTCACTGAACCCTAGCTTGTCTGTTCAGCAAGGTTGTCTGGACACCAATCTCTAGGGATCTACCTCTTGCCCACCTCCCCAAGGCTGGAACGACAGACATGAAGCTGACTGAGACACCAACCTCTCAGTCCTTGGGGACAGGAAGTATGTCCAATGAACTGAGAGGCTTCGTGAGGCCTGTTAGGAGCTGGAGTGTAAGGGAGCTGGACACTTCTCCTGCCCTAAGCACTTCCTGTCCTGTGTGGACAATGGGGAAGCAAGTGAGACCATGATGGGAAACAATGGATGTCTGTGACTGCCATTAGGGTAGATCAGAAAGGTTCAGGGCAGCAGAGTTCCAGGAACCAGAGACACAGGGCATGCGCACCATCTGTTCCAAGTTGGTGAATCAGAAAGGCCTAGGTAAAGGTATGACCGTTTCATCTGAGTGAGTCAGCTCTGGGCAGTGTTCATCCTTAGGCAAGGTTTTCATTCTTGATTCTGTCTCTCTCACAAGCAAGTCGTATGGAAGACTTCAAGCCTGTGAAATGGAAAAGAAAACATGGGGATACTCTTCCATGCACAACACATCCATGGGTCGGCTGGATGATATCACCTGCACGGCACTGTGCAGAATGTCTCCCAAAGAACAAGTTGTAATGACACTCTGTGATTAGGGGTGGACTGGTTTCATGTCAGAGACAGAGGGATGGAGGAAGACCAGGAGTGGTGACCAGCAGCGGAAGACCAATGGTGCCCCTCGGTTTCAGCTTAAACTATTTAAAGAGCAGTAATGGAAAAATATTTTGCAAAATGAACATTTCTTTAAAAAGTGAAGAATCGGGCTGGAGATGACTCAGAGGTTAAGAGCACAGGCTGCTCCTGAATTCACTTCCCAGCAACCACATGGTGGCTCACAACCATCTGTAGTAAAATCTAATGCCCAATTCTGGAATAAAGAAGTACATGCATATGGAGAGTTCATATAGATAAAATAAATAACAAGTGAAGACCCTGACCCTGCCTTCCCTCCTTTAAGCTGGGGCTGCACTCAATGTCTTAATTCCTTTTCTATTGCTGTGACAAAACACCATGACCAAGACAACTTATAAAAGAAAGCATTTAACTTGGGGCTCACCGTCCAGAGGGTTAGAATCCATGACCATCATGGGAGGGAGCATGGCAGCAGGCAGACAGGCATGTGCTGGTGCCATAGCAGAAAGCTTACATCTGATCAACAAGCATGAGGCAAGAGCAAGGGGAGCTAATTGGAAATGGCCCAGTCTTTTCAAACCTCCAAGTCCATTCCTAGTAGTATGCCTTCTCCAACAGGGACACACCTCCTAATCCTTCCCAAAGAGTTCCACTAACTTTGGACCAAGAATTAGAATATATGGCCTCTGAGGGCCATTCTCACTCAAACCTCCACACTTAATTATTTCAGAAGTCCTTATGGGGTGCACTGATAATGGTCATGGCAATCCAGAGTCACCAGGCAATCCCCAGCCTTGACAAGTTAGCTAGTGACAAGGGCAACTGTATGAATCCTGGAAGGGGAATCACCCACTTCTCAGACACCCCAGTGCTGGACGACCCTCATACTTCCGCTAAGATCAAGAACAAAGGAGCCACCACTTGCTGAGGTAAGCAAGTTGTAGGTGCCAAGGGTGAGCAATACTGGTCTAGAGAGAAATTCCAGCACCTACCAGCCTGCTTCCACTGCACTGGAAATCAACCACCCAGCAGCACAGAGCATTTGTTCCATATTCAAAGGGAAATAGCCTGGGAGGCTCTGACCTTGGCTCTGATCCTTCTCCCTCTGCTGCAGACCAGAGCCACAGATGCATTAACCTTCAATTGGAAGAAACACTGCTGTTTACGGAAAAGCTTCCAGACCGTCATGGGATTAGCAAAGGCGTGCAGTGTGTCATAATAAGCATGGACAGCCTCACACCCGTGATGTGTGGTGGCTTCGATGCATCATGAGCTGGAAGCGTGGGACCTGTAAGTGCAGGCTTGATCTTAGAGCACTTGCTAAGCTTGTGTGAGGCCCTGGCTCCCATTTCCCCCAACTAACACTCATACCTCTAAAGTGACATGAGTGAGAAAGGCCCATAAGCCAGGTCCTGTGCAGGAAAGCAAACAGGCACTGCACCCCCAAGCTGTGGCCACAGCCCCTCAATGTCTGTTGCTAAGCCATGATTTGTTAACTGGTGCCTCATTCTGTGCTGTGTGCATCGAATCCTTACAGGACTCTAATGTTTTTCTTTAGGCACTGCTGGGTCAGTATAGCACAACTGTAGCTTTCTGAAAGGGGCTAGGAACTCAGTGGAGAATATATCTCCTTCGAAGTATGCTTTATTTGTGGAAAGGATCATTTAAAACTAAGTTTTTGAAAATGTAAATGTTCTTAATATTTAAAACTTTTGAAGGATATATCTCCTTGGAAGTATGTTTTATTTGCTAAAAGAATCATTTAAAAACTAAGTTTTTAAAATGTAAATATTCTCAATATTCAAAACATTTGCCCAACTTGTATCCTACATCTGCTCCTTCCCCCATCTAAATAACTGCCTGACCACAGGGAGAATTTGAACCTGTGGGACTGGCATTATTCAGCCTCCCCCTAACCTTTTGCCATTATGACTTCAAGACTGGTACTCTGGGACACAATTTTAAAGGTATCCTGTATTCCTGTATTCGGTCCTTCTGTGAAATTTGAGCATCCCACCTGCACGGAGAATCCAGACTCAGTACACAGCAAAACCAATCTACCTCATAGCCTTCCCTTGCGCCACCAACTTTGCCTCCACCGACCATCCTGAAGAGGACTCTACAACCCCAGACAAAGGAGTCTGTGTTCCTGAAACCAGAAGACTACTGAGTGTGGGCAGCTCAAAGGGAAGCCCGCAGCCCGCTTGAACCCACAGGCTTTGCCAGACCTAGTACTCTACAAAGCCTGGCATTGACTCCGACCTCTGAGCTCAGGGCTGGGTCACTACCACCAGGCCCACAGAGCCAACAAACCCCAGGCAGCCCTACCCTAGCTTTTCCAGGCTTTGAGACCGTGCCCTCAGCAGGGCCTCGGATCTAAGAGAATGAAGTTGGCTGGCCCTAAGTGCCCTAGGGGCTGTGGGCACCCTTTGTTTATAGATTCCTAAATGAAATCTTGGGCAGTCTTGTTGCAGAAAACCAGGGGACAGCTTCCTGATGGGAACACACACACATACAGAGTGGGGAGGGGGAAGGAGCGAGACAGAGACATGGACAGAGAGAGACACAGAGAGACAGAAAGACAGAGAATTATGTTGGACTGGGGAGCAAGACAAGAGAAAGAATAAGAGAGGAAACCAAAGACAAAACAAACCAGTTCAAAAGATGTGGTTTTCTTCTTGTGGTTACATGCAAGAGCTTGGTGGTTTCAGTAAAGCTCTGAGCCCAGATTGTGGGATAGTTAAAGACTAGGTGTGTCTGGGAGAGTCTGAGAACACAGAGCCCATGGAGGGTGCACTGCCTTTGGGAGAGGCCTCTCCATTCACCTCAATCCAGGTCCAGCCTTGTAGTATGCCTGCCCCTTAGCCTGGCCTTCTGGTCTACCTGAAAAAACCTTCTGCAGCATGACTCACCAGGAAGTTCGTCTCTTAAGACACCAGCTGCCAAAACCTAAGTTCTTTAAGAGACAGTTCCGAGACATTGTGAGCACATGGGAGAGCCAGACCTGAGGATTAGAAAGGTTGGCCCTGGAGGAAAAACCCTAAAATGAGGATTCAGCCTGGGATCTTAATCCTGGAGCCATCAGCAGCCCTCTGCTGGCCTCAGCTTGCTGTGTGGTTGAAGCTTCCTGGGATCCTAGACCCTTTCTATGGGTGTGACCTTCCTTTCTCCCTTTTGAACTCAGCAACAGCTAGGGCCTAATGTAGGGCATAATAATAACCAAAAGCACAGGGCACTTATTACTTGCCAGCCACTGACTTAAATGATTGCTAGTAACCATTTAACCCTTGCATGTCTACATAGGAGCTCCTAGCAGTATGACTTTGGGAGAGAGAGAAACAGAGACAAAGAGAACTTAAAAGGGTCTTGCTGAGTTGGGAAGCCAGGCAATGAGTTCAGTGTGAGTGTGTGTGTGTGTGTGTGTGTGTGTGTGTGTGTGTGTGTGAGAGAGAGAGAGAGAGAGAGAGAGAGAGAGAGAGAGAGAGAGAGAGAGATCCAGAGCCAAAGGACAATCCCGAGTGTTGTCCCTCAGGGGATGTCTACCTTGTTTTCTTTTAGAGACCTTGAGCATGTTGGGGATCCACAGGGATCCTCTTATTTCCACCTCCCTAGCACTGGGACTTCAAGCCAGCACCACCAACCTGGATTTCAATATAGGGTTTTTATCTAAGGATTGAACTCAGAGCTTCAGGTTTTCAAGGTCATCTCCCTGGGTCCAAGTTCAGCATTTTAATCATTAACAATGTGCCGGCTCATCACAGAAGGATGGGAATACTTAGATAAAGGCCCGTGTGAGGTTGCCAAAGCACCTGGCCTTTTCCTTCAGGCCCCAGCACACACACAGAAAAACAGAAGATGATGATGTTCATTCCCAATGGAGGCCAGTGCCCTAGCTTCCCGAGCCTGAGGAGGATAGAGAGGGTGGGCCACCTGGCTCCTCTGATCTCTGAGAGATAATGACCAGCACCACAGAGAGAAAGTCTTGACAAGTGAGAAGTCCCATGGTGTGGAAAAGCTTTAGAGTAGAATCCCCACAGTTATTACACTGCCCAGGATTGGAATTTTCTGGTAAGATGCAACTTCTGGGTATCACAAACTCTTCTGACGTTCACCGTCATGTCTAGAAACCCCTGAAAATGGCTGTGTGTGAATCATTGCAGAGGCCAGCGCGGGGTTTGAATGAGCATTGCAGAGGCCAGTGAGATGGTGCGGTGGTTTGAATGAGCATTGCAGAGGCCAGTGAGATGGTACTGTGTTTGAATGAGCATTGCAGAGGCCAGTGAGATGGTGCAGTGTTTGAATGAGCATTGCAGAGGCCAGTGAGATGGTGCGGGGTTTGAATGAGCATTGCAGAGGCCAGTGAGATGGTGCGGTGGTTTGAATGAGCATGGCCTGCATAGGCGTGTATGCTTGAATACTTGGTCACCAGTTGACAAAACTGTCTGGGAAGATTCAGGAAGTGTGAACTTGTTGGAGGAAGTATTTCACTGGGTGCAGGTTTTAAGGTTTCAACACTCATGGTATTCCCAGTGTGCTCTCTCTGCTTCCCACTTTTGGGTCAAGGTCTCAGCTTGTCCTGCTGTCAACCCTTTGCCTTTGCTCTATCACTATGGACTGTAACCCTCTTAAACTGTAAGCCACCATTAAATGCTTTATTTTATAAATCACCTTGGTTGTGGTGTGTTCTACTCATAGCAACAGAAAAGTAAGACACACCTCCTCCAACAAGGCCATGCCTCCTAATTCTTCCCAATCAGTAACACAAATTAGGGACCAAGTTTAACCCACAGGACCCACATGGTGGAGGGGGAGAAACAACTGGAGGTTTTCCTCTGACCTCTGCATGAACGCTGTGGCAATGCATATACACAAATAAATAAATAAATAAAATGTAAGCAAGAGAAGAGAAAGAGAATCCTAGGGCTTTCATTAACTCATCCAAAGCAGCTCCCCTCAGATCCAGAAAGAGGCAGAAACCAAACATAACACATGTTTATTGACTTTCCTTTTGGATGAACCAGATGTTGTGGAAACTAATCTGCTTTCTCCTCATTGGGCACCTCACCCGGCCTCCGCTCTATGAGCTTGATGCCTTCTCTCAGATCATAAGGCCTGTTGGAACCCCCAGGACTTGGAGACCACATAGGGTGTTGAAAGTAGCTCCATTGGTGGAAAGAGGACTTAGGAGTCCCAAAGGCCAGCAATTTGGAGACCTTCATTAAGCTCTCTGAAATTGCAATAAAAAGTACCCTCCTAAGAGGCTACTGTGAAGACTGAAATGGAGCCCTGCTCACATGGAACAGAGCCCCGAGTCTATCCCAGAGGTCTCTGTAGGTGTCAACTATCTGCCGGACCAGCATTTCAGTTTATGCTGGAGAAACTTCGGCTAAAAGTGCCTCACTGAGCAGTGTGAAGCTAGTGCCTTCAATGAGCACCGTGCATGTGCTTCTGTATTTATCCTGTGAAATCAGCTGAGGAATTGTTTCAGATCCATGGAAACTAAGGAACTTGTTCAAAACTATCCAAGCTAGTAAGTGACCAAGATCAGATTGCTGGAAAATAGTCCGGAGGGGGCATCTCTGAGGGATCTCTGCCTGTGTGACACCCAATAGATCAAAAGAATGTAACAGATGTATGAAAGAAGGAACTGAAGAGATGAACATGGCAGGCCTGAGTTCAGATAGACAGTTAATATCTTGAAATAGTCTGCTGCCATAGTCACCGCTGCCAAGGAAACTCAGAGTGGTGGCCATTGACGAACGCTCTATTTCAGCGGGGGATGGGAGTATCTGGGTGAACCACCCATTATCTGCATGGCCAGACATTAAGCATATTCCAGCATTCGGGATGAAAGGGACACAAGAAAAGACCACCCAGCCCTGTTCTCGACATCCAGGGAGGAGATTAGGGAGAGAAAGGAGCTAGGACAAGGCTGAGTTCTGGGTGTAGAGGAGAAGGCTGTGCCTGGCACACGCCTACAAGTGTCTGTGTTGAGCAAGTGTGCAAGACAGTGAACTTGGCAGGGTGAGATTTTAGTGAGGTGAAGGTGGACCTCACAGCTTACTTCTTATCCTCCTACCTGCACCATCTTGGCTCAGAGCCCAGGCCACAGGACATTGCCCATAGAGTTCCTGGCTTGTCTCAAACCTGGACTTCCAGGAATGAGATAGTTTAGACTTTTAGGCAGGAGGCATTCCTGAAACTGAAGTTCCTCTATGAGATAACACAGATAACACAGGAAGTAAAGCAAACAAAGGGATAACAATATTCAAGGTTGAAAGGAAAAAAAATGCAGACATTAAAGCAAGGATCCTAGATTACAAATAATATTGATAACAATAATACAAATATGCAGGGAAGACCCCAGCGGCCACATAAAAATTAAATATTTGACAAAATTCTTTAGTGAACTACATGGCCTTTTTGCTTTCTCCTGCAAAGTCTTACTTACTGGTTCCTAGTCTTTAATACATTTTTTCCTATTCAAATTATTGAGTCCTTGTATGTATTGGTAGATTTTATTTTTCAAAAAAAAATGCTATTTCAATTAGATCGTAAGTTTGGGGAGCAGAGAATTTTTCATATTTTTAATATACTTTTTAGTGTCCACGGGGTCTGTAATCATGTCTCAAGTTGCATGTCTTATATTAGTAATTGTTCCATTGGAACCTTCAGCTAGTTCCTGCATAATCCAGAAAGCCCCATTCCTGTATCTCTAAACCCTGCCCACTCCAAAAATCTCCAAACAAAGGGAAAGTACAAAAAAAAAAAAAACCCAGTTCTGCATTCTCAGCAGCTATGACTGCTTTCTTCCCTGGAGTTGCCAGCCACCCAAGTCCCCACCTAAAACCGTCAGTTTTCAGCCACACTTGGAACAAACCCAGCTTGTGGCAGACACGTCATCACCCCTAGCCTACAGTCTATAAAGTCTCCCTGCTTTAGTTAAGGCATGCAGCCTCCCCAGCCTCTATCTCTGGGCCTGGAGAGCCCTCCCAGGAGTTGCTTTGCCCAAATAAACCTGTTGTTATACCTTTTCAATTCAGCTTTATCTGGCTTACTGGTGGAGAAACCTATTGAGGGGGAGGGGGGAGGCAGAAAGCCTATTAGTAATGTGTATAGTCTCTCCCTTCTCTCATCCTAGGCAATTGCTTAACAACTTTTTATTTTTTTATTTATTTTTTTATTTTTTGAGACAGGGTTTTTCTGTAGCTTTTGGTGCCTGTCCTGGAACTAGCTCTTGTAGACCAGGCTGGCCTCGAACTCACAGAGATCCACCTGCCTCTGCCTTCCGAGTGCTGGGATTAAAGGCGTGAGCCACCACCGCCCAGCTTGCTTAACAACTTTTGAGCCAGTGTTTGAATTTGTCAATATTTTCTGTTGATTTCTAGTTTTCAAATTCCCCGATTTCTGTCTAATTCTTATTAATTGTTTCCTTCTGCTAATTTTAGGTTACATTCTCTTTCCCTGGTTTCCTAGGGTGCACACTTCGCTTACTGCTGTTAGTCTCCTATAACAGAAGAACTCAGAACTGTAAATCTCTTTCTAAATGCAGCTTTCACTATGCCCCACAGACACTGGTAAACTAAGGTGTTCCAAAAGCCGTCAGCTCAAAATGACAAAACCCTGGAAGAGGTGGACAGCCACACTTCAAAACGTAAGAATGCAGCAAGCCGTGATTCCCTCTAGACTCTGTAAGGCCTCGCCATCTGACAAAGATCAAACTGTGCTGTGCTGGTTGGTCTGATGTCAACTTAACATACCAACTAGAGTCATCTGAGAGGAGGGAGCCTCATCTGAGAAGGTAAGATGCAGCTGTAAGGCATTCTCTTAATTCATGTCTTCATTAAGGTTTCTATTGCTGTGAAGAGACTCCATGGCCATGGCAACTCTTACAAAGAAAAACATTTAATAGGGTGCCTTACAGTTCAGAGGTTCCGTCCATTAACATCATGGCGGGACATGGCAGCACACAGGCAGACATGGTGCTGGAGAGGTAGCTGAGAGTCCTACATCTTGCGCAGGCAACAGGAAGTCGTCTGAGATACTGGACCTGGCTTGAGCATATATGAGACCTCAAAACCCACATCCACCGTGACACACTTCCTCCCAGAAGACCACACCTATTCCAGCAAGGCCACACCTCCTCATAGTGTCACTCCCTTTGGGGGTTATCAAAATTAAAGATGATTTTCATTCCTACAGACTCTGATTCAGGAATGGGAGCATAAGACTTAGGTGCCTGTGTTCTTCAAAGCTCCCAGGCTTGTTCTGATGCTTCACTGAGTTTGAGAGGAACCAAATCAATTGTAATATGAAACATATGTGTACAGACTTACTCATTGGCTTGCATGACTCTCTGCTAGTCTCACAGTGCCTGTCTGAATGCTTGTTTGCTGGAGAGCAGGAGAAACCAGGAGCTGCGTGGTTCAATGATTTGGATGCCTTGGAACAAGGGAGACCTATAGTGTAGTCTGAGACTTGGAAATTCCTTGCAGAGTTACTGCTGTTGTGGGTCCACATTAAAAGCTGAAGACCCTGGAGCCTGGCGTCCATCACTGATGGCAGCAACAGACACTCAGGAAGGAAGAATTCCTCTTGTGCACCTGGTAGGCTCCCTTCCACTTTTGTCCCATCAGGCCTTCCGTCTATTGGATTTACACTGAAGGTCCATCTTCTTCATTTTGCTGGCTCACATGCATTAGTCCCTGAAACATCTGCACAGACAGCACTGAATGCTTGACTAATTTCCTAGCTATCTCTCAATCCAATAAGGTTGACAATTGAGATTTAACCACAACAAAAGCATTTGAGACAGAGGCTCTTCTGCCAGGGTCATTCCGTCAAGCAAGAGGCAGAGTGGCACGGAACAAGGGAAAGGAGAAGTTTGAGGAAGACTGCAAACTCACTCACCAGCTTGTCCAAGGCAGAAAGCAGGGCTCCTTGCCACAGGGTCTCTGCTTTTCCTCCACTAACACTGACACTTTCCAGGCCTGAAGAGTTCCGCAAAGCCCAGCCCAGAATGGCAAGCTAGGAGCCATCTCATGAGACAAATGTTCGCCCCTCAATGGCGTGAGAAGCAAGAGTAGATCTGGAAGCATTTGGCTTTATTCCTAGTCAGTAGAAATTCCATCTGGCCTGGGCAAATGATGAATTCGATTTTTGAGATCAGGCTGCAACATTGGGTAGCATGGACTTTTAAGAAAGTCTATTATGTTGAAATTAAATTCTTGTTAGCTCACTATTATTGATCACAGGAACCCACACTTTGTGGAAGGCCCCTCAGGATGCACAAGCTCTTCTATGTTTTCAGCACCGGAGTAACTGTGTGAAATTAGGCACATCTGGTTGTTTTCATGGACAATCCATTCTTAAGTTGTAATATATAACATGTAGATCCCTTATGAAACAAAATTGCATTCAATTAAATTATCTCAAAGGTAACGCTTATTGAGTAACATGACCTTAATTGGTTCTTATTATCATTAATCATAACTGTCAGACACAGATGCACCTCCTTAGATTACTGTAGGCAGAGACTGCACATTCATTTCCCAGCCTTCCAGACCCGAATAATCACACAGAAACTGTATTAATTCCAACACTGCTTGGCCAATGTTTCATGCATATTTCTAGGTAGTTTTTATATCTTAAATTAACCCATTTATATTAATCTGTGTATCACTATAAAGCTGTGGCCCACTGGTAAGGTTCCAGTCGGCATGTCCTGCTCCTTTGGCAGCTACATGGCATCTCTGTGACTCCACCTACTCTCTCTATCTCTGTTTTGATTTCCTGCCTAACTTTGCTCTGCTAAGCCATTGGCCAAAGTAATTTCTTTATTAGCCAATGCTAATAAAACATATTCACAGCATACAAAGGGGAATTCAACATCAGATAACTACCCCTGGGTTCCTGAGTTCCTGCCTATCTTATGAAAACTGCTGCCATTCCTGGTAATAGACTCCCCAAGATGGCAAGACTCCAGGACAAACACAGACCCACATGGTAAATGTGCCCTGTGTACCACACTGAAACATTCTCCACTTCCAGGCTCAGCTAGACCATTCCACTCAGTTCTTGTGGTGTGTGGCATTCTGAGCAGTGACCATGGAGCCAGCTAAGATAGCATAATGGCCTCACATTCCACCTGTAATGGAAGATGAGGGCTGTGTGACAATAGGCTCAATTCCTGTTCCATGAACGACTCACAAAACTGAAAATATGGCATATAGCCAGAGCACGTACCAACTGATGCATATGCCTCTTCAGGACTCCTTGTGGAGGAATAGACAGCTAACAGCACACTTCATTGTCTAAATATGCCTTTGTCTTGCTTTCCATTTTTCTTGACCATCATATGCTTGTCCTTACACCTTGAAAACGTAAAATCAACACATTAATCTAAACAATTGTCCAAGAATTTTTAAAAAAAGGTGGCCCTTCCCGTGTAGGACATTGCACACAGTATTTCATAAGGGGACAGGCTCAGATCCTTTCGAGAGGCCATGTAGGTTCTAAGAAACGCTATCAGTACACACTTGGTCCAAGGCAATCTAATCTCTAGGATTCATTTAGTAATTTGACATTTAAGGCTCTGATCCCTTCTCTCAACTGAAGAAGAAGGGTGCCAAGGAGCACGACAGTCCCTCTTCAGTATTTAAACTCTCTGTAATTCCCCGCAATGGCTACGGCTGTGTGGGTCTAGATACGTTTTTGACAAGGTCCAATCGTAACACAGCTCATTCTAAGATATCCCAGTCACCCTTCCAGCAAGCAGCACTGATGGAGGATGGTCTCTGCCTTCAGAGGGCGGGTCCTCTACAGCCAGTTCATTTTCAGCTTCTTCGCCTTAGGTGTTCTGTGACATCCACCTGGACGCTTTGAAAAGGTCTCATTCCCTGAAGCCCTCCCATCCAGGCTTTGTCTTCTCATCTTTTTGTTTACCTTTCGTCAGGTCACACATTCCCCAGGTGCCTGCTTAGCAATAGGGTTGACCCCATACAATGATTGCTTTTAAATATGTCATCAAATGTCCCCTATGACATCCCTTCTTGCAGGGTTAGAATCCAATCTCTGAAGACTCCGTAGCCTCTCAGATCAAGAGGTCGGGTGACTAATCGGGAATCCTGTTGCCCTCCTGGAGAGCTGTCCTCTGACCCCCTCTTACCCCACTGGCTAGGCTCCCACGCTTTGTTCGTTCAACACCAGAAGGATAACTCTTCCTGTTCTGTCATCCTGACTTCTGTGTAATATTTACACAAAGCATAAACAAAACAACCAAAACATTTTAATAAATAAATGAAATAAAAAAATAAATCTTCATTTTTGTTATGACTCAGTTTCCCCAGGTAATTAAAAATGAGCAAGAACTGAGTAATTATCTTGATTTGACATGCACTCCTGTCCTCTGAAGACAGCTACAGGTTGCCATGAGTAGATCAACACAACCTTGGGAGTTTTCAAGATCTTTCCACCATCACACAGCTTTGTCCTTAAGTTCCATCCTCTGAAAACCCCACACGGCCTACATAGATCTTCTGTCACTTGGCTTTAAGGTATCATGGCTTTGTCCTTATCTAGTGCTTTCCATTCTTAGGAAAAAAATCTTATTTTATCATCCAAAATATCCCTTTATTTTTAATTTTTTTCACCAAAAACTGTGACCTCATTTCACCGAAAATGTAAACAAACTTACATCGCTCTCAACAATTCCTTCCATAACTTCCTGTTTCCTTCTTATTTCTGCAACTGGCAGAACGTTCACCTCTTCCTTTCCTATTTGCATCCCTCTAATGTCTTCCTCTTGTTCATCTCTCTAGTGCTTCAAGCATCATGTTGAAAAGGAGGGCAACCCTATCTCAATCTTGATTTTCGTGGGATTGCTTCGTGACTTTCTCCATATAGGACAATGCATTTGCCATTTGCCTTTGGTATGGGGAGGAACGTTTCCTCCTCTCCCCAGGACTTTGGTCATGAACGCACATTGGATTTTGTCAAAGGCCCTTTCTGCATCTATTGAGATGACCTTTCTCCTTCCTAAACAAGAGATAAATTCCAGTTACACACAAGACCCACTCAAGAAGTCGGGATTGCCTGTATATTAACTGTGAAGATTTTCTTCCTGTTTTAAGCTTCAAGCTTCTTCTCTGCTTGGACTTTCACACCTTTCCCCCCTTTCCTGTGGTCTCGTGGAGCCTGAGAGTTAAAAGAAGTTTACATTCTAGGAAGAATCTTGGAGCATTGTCAATGACCTTGAGTGGAGGAATGGTTTCTGTAAACAAGAAATGGAAAAGAGTACACAGGGAACCCCAGATCGCTCCTCATTGGCCCTGTAATTGTGGTTTTAGATGACAAAAAACATCCACTCCCTTGATCTAACTGGGATGGAGGGGAGCATTCAGACCCAGAATTGGCCAGAAAAGTAATTTCTTTTCCCACCAGATCCACTCTCAATCTTTTGTGACTTTCTCACTCTGTCTGGCCAGCTGTCAGTTACAAAGTGCAGTTTTAGCCTCTCTTGTCCCAAGGGCCCTTCTGTGTGTAATCCTAAGCTCATTCTCATCAAGTCCTTCAGCCTTTCTGGGGACTTAAAGGCTCCGCTTTTTGGCCCTGTTGGGTGTTAAAAGCTTTATTCACACTCTTGGGCCAATGAACTAATTCCCTTGGGCTTGCTTGTAGTCAAGTTCAGAAGACCCTCCACATGGTTTTGATGAACCCCACTGTTTCTCTCCTATACAGGTTGCTGATGAGAGGACTATTGGGGGACCCTTTTCACTGGCCCCAGATCTATTATCCTTCCCCTCATGTCAGAAGCCTTCACAGAACCTCAAAATTCACCCTAATGGATTCTCAGGGAGTGACAGAGGAACACTGTCATTTCTCCTTTCTCTGTCTGCCCTGGAGTTACACACACCACACACACACACACACCAACACACACGCACATACACTAAGACACATATACTCACACACACCAACACACACACACATACACTAAGACACACATACTCACACACACCAACACACACACTAACACACACACCGAGACACATATACTCACACACACCAATACACACGCACATACACTAAGACACATATACTCACACACACCAACACACACACTAACACACACACCGAGACACATATACTCACACACACCAACACACATGCACATACACTAAGACACATATACTCACACACACCAACACACACACTAACACACACACCGAGACACACACACACATACACTAAGACACACATACTCACAAACACCAACACACACACTAACACACAGACCGAGACACACATACACTCACACACACTTGCACTGGAGGTTTCTTACACTCCCCTGGACTTTTTGTTTCCTGCTTTCAGTATAATCTTGTAGCTGACACCTCTGCTATATCCTCATCCTTCAGAAACCCCCAATCACCATGGCAGTGCTATAGTCCAATTTTCTCTGTTTGGTTCCTGCATGGTACTTGTGTTGGGCTTTTATCTCCATATTGCCATTTCCAGTATTCCTGGAGGCAAGGTCGCCACCACAAGGCAACACAGTGCCCCTCTCAGGATGGGACTCTGTCCCCAAAACCCTCAGTCACGAAGAGAAAGCCCTACATTAGAGGGCAAGCTATTAGAAATGGAGCTGGGGACTCAAGAAATCCAGAACATTTTGACAAGATACAGAACTTTACTTCTGCTGAAGACCCAGCCGGAAGGGACTGCACTGGCGGTAATCCCTAATACACAGGAGCCCCACAACCACTCAAGGGGTCAGAGCCCAGCCTAACGTTTTTATTCCATGGCTAGTACAAAGCATGGCATTTGATCATCAGAATGTAGCCCTAAGCACGTATTTCAATCTTAGGAAACACTGACTCAGGAGAGACTTGACAAACGGCATTTTTATAATTTTTTGAAATGAAACTTTCTTGGTCTTATTTAGACTTTTGGTTGAAAAAATGGTAGATTTCTTCTATATTCCTCACAATTACTCTCATAGAGCAGCCAGGCACTGGTCAGATACTGGTCAGTCACACCTGAGACTCTTTCACTTCAGAGTGTGTAGCAATTCACCCTTCCCAGAACTAACACCAGCTCCAGAAGAAAGCCTTCTCCAATGGCTGGCATTACAGACAGACACACACACACACAAATATACACACATATATACAAACACATAAACAAATACACAAACACATATACATGCACAAATATATACACATATATACAAACGCATACACACATCTATACAAACACACATACACACAAATACACACACATGCACATAAACACACACACAAACATACCTGCTGTGGCAGGATGCCCGGGGCATTATAACAGTGTGTTGGCAGATGAATGGAGAAGTCAGCGAACACTAGAATAAGTGTGTGCAGCTCAGAAAGTTCGTTAAGTCTCGCCAGTCTTCTTCAAGCCACGCTGGAGGGCAATCCTTTTCCTGCACCACCATAGCTCTCTGATTTCAGACACACCCACATCTACATGCTCTGATACCCACTTCCTTCCGTGTTTCCCTCCATTCAGACACACCCACATCTCTACACTCTCATACCCACTTCCTTCCGAGTTTCCTTCCATTAGACACAACCACATCCACACACTCTGATTCCCACTTCCTTCCGTGTTTCCCTCCATTCAGACACCCACATTCACACGCTCTGATACTCACTTTCTTTCATGTTTCTCCCAGGTTCTCTGCTGGTAAAGCAGAACCATAGCATCGTATCCCCCATCATCCCTCATGATAGGGGTGTGGAGAGATGCTGTTATTTAAGTCCATTTCTCAGCTGACCTAACCTAGCACAAACGGACGGAAACCAGCGTCTGCCACGTCCCTCCTGGTGTGTAAGAAACTCTTATGTATCTCTCCTTCTTGACTTAGGGAGTCTTTGTGGTCACACAATGTCCAGGGCAGCACCATAAGGAGGAAGAGAGAGAGAATCTTTACAGCTCTTAGTGCTCCATGGAGCAGGGGCTCTTGCCTGGCTTGCGTCAGACTTGTACATAAACAAGAAAGGTTTCCATCTTGTTAAAAACCACTAAGGGTTTGGGATTGTTCTAAAACAGCTGACTTAGCCTGAACACACAAGAAGACGGGTATGCACTTTATTAATTTTTAAATTTCCTTATTATTTATTTTATGTGTATAAGTATTTTGCCTGTATGTATTTCTGTATACCACTTGCCTTTCTGGTTCCTGAGGCGACCAGAAGAGGGTATGGGATCCTCTGGAACTGGAGTTGTGGATGACTGTGAGTCGTCCGTGTGTACTGGGAGTAGAACCTGTGTCCTCTGGAAGAGTAGCCAGTGCTCTTAACCACTGAGTAAAGCCTCCAGCTTAGGTGTATATTTATTATGAAGAATGTGTAAAACCCAAGAATCGAAAGAAAAATACATGCATGCATATATACATACATACATACACACATACATACATACATACGTGTGTGTGATGGGGCTAAAGTGATGGCTTGGTCACTAAGAGCATATGTTACTCTTTCAAAAGACCTAGGTGTGGTTCCTAATACCTACATCCATTAACTCCAGTTCCAAGGGATGCAACAGTGTCTTCTGGTCTCTGAGAGCACCAAGCATACATGTGCACACATACAGGCAAAACACTCATACACTGAAAAATTAAAATAAATACATCTAATTTTTTTTTACTGTATAGGTAATGAAAGATCACCTAGTTTGTAGGCAAATTCATCTAGAGAATGTTCCGTGCCTCAGTCATCGCTGTCCTCGGTCCTCCGTGCCCACCACTAAACATCTCTGAGCATCTGGTTTTCTATCTGTTAAAATGAGGGTGGAAATAACCATTGCAAGCTGATTACGAGGATGAGAGAATGCTTACAGCGACCCAGTGCACTAGCTGGCAGGCAGCGGTGCTCAGTGAACAAGCACCAAGTCTCATTAGTTCACAGATTCGCAGGATGAGTAACATCAGAGGCGGGGTCAGAGACCGGTTTTCCAAAGGTGAGCCCAAATTGGCCCCTACGGTGCCCTTTGTTTCCCCCGGTGCTTCTTTGTGCTGCTGCCAAACAACCACCTGTTCATCATAAAGGAGCCCTTGTTAGGTTCCCGAGACCAGGCCGCAAACCTCTTGTGAACGCTCTGCCGGCTCATTTTATAAAGGCTGGGATTAAATCTTGGGCACAGCTAAAATGATATGGAACAAATTCTGTTGTCATAAAATTCTGCTGCACTTGGAATAAAGGTGATGAAGAGGACACAGACAGAAAAAAGAAGAAGAAAAGGTATTTCAGAAATTAGGTTTGTTTGTTTTTGTTTTTTGTTTTTTGTTTTTTTTTGGAGGGCTCCATAACTGACTTTAAACCTTGCCTGGTCTCACTGCGCCCTCTGGTGACTGCGAGTTGAATTGGGTTTGTTTGTTCCCGGACTATGGAGGAGGGATGAGAATTCTCATGCAGGATAGAGCGTGGGAACCTTTCCTGGTGAAAGATGCCAGGAAACAGCTTTCCATCCACCGACTCCATAAGGAGGATCAGGGCGGAGCCTGCACAGTGCAAGGGCAAAGACTAACCCCAGCGCGCTCTGCCTGGAAGGGTCTCCCCGAAAAGGTGTGCAGGTATAGAAAAGAGGGCCCTAAGCAGGCAGGAATATAGAAATGAATACAAACGAGAGGAAATGGAGACAGAAGAAAGATACGACATCTTTCCTGGCTGCAGAACCTTGGTTACATTAAGACCCCTGTAGGCCACTCATCTTCAGAAGATACTGAGGACCAACCTTCACCAGGCCTGCTGTAGACAGTACCACCCACTGCTGCCAGGCTGCTGAGGCACACTTTCGTCTTCATCCAGTTCTGTCAAAAAGGTGAGCAGACTAGTCTGCAGGGCAAAGGACATGGTACAGGTGAGGGCAGCCTAAAACCCTGTAGCCACTGCCCTGATGTGTGAGCCCCCTGCAGAAGCTCACTCGTGAAAGGAAACTGTGCTGGGTCCCAAAGGAAGCGCAAGTAGTCCGGAGATAAGGGGACACTTTTAAAGAATTTTGAAACAAAAAAACAAACACTGAATTAAGCCAAATTAAATAGCTTGTGTTGTAGGAATTCTTTGAGTCTCTTCCTTTTGCTTTATTTTTAATTTTATGGGTATGTTTGACCCATAAGTGTATTTGTGGGCTGTGTGCTTGCCTGTTGCCTGTGGAGGCCAGAAGAAGCTATAAGAGGCTCTGGAGCTGGGTTACCAACAATTGTGAGCCACCCTGTGGGTCCTGGGAACCAAACCTGGATCCTCTGTAAGAGCAAAAGTGCTCTTTACTGCTGAGCCAGCACTACTCCTGGAATTCTTGGAGTCTTAAGGACACTGCTGGGCCATCAGAGTCACTATAGGGGGTGTAGGAGGTGTAGGCTGCATTTCCAAATTTGCTCTCACACTATTGCCTACTGTTTACAGAATTTCTTACAAGATGTGGCCCAAGAGTCACTTAAAGTGTGTGTTTAACCAGCGTGTTAATTCCCATGACTGTAACAAAACACCTGGGGTATTCAACTTAGACATTTTAAAACATTTATTTTGGCAGTTTGGGAATCAAGAATCAGTCCATAATTACTGTGCCCCAGTGTTTCAAGTTTGTGGCAACATCATGACGTCATTTGTAAAAGACCAAAGCTACTCACCTCATGACCAGGAAGTGAAGAAGAGTGTGAGTTCTTGGGTCCCATAATTCCTTGGGTCCCAGTAACTCAAGGAGATTTCTGCTAAGTCTCCGCCTCCCAAAAGTTCCACCATCCCCTAGTGATGTCATCTGGAGCAGGGCCTTTAAGTGTGTTAGAACCCTTAGGAGGCTTTCACACTACAGCCACTTGTTTCCAGGAGGTCCTGCCAGCAGAGGAGGCTCTCGTGGTAGGAAGAGCACTGGTTCCCTCCTTTGGGACACTGGAGAGACCTGTGATTCCAAACTGCTTCAGGTACACTTGGGCTCCTTTATGATATTCACCAGCCATGGTGCCCATGAATGAGGAAACGGGAACTCCAGGCCCATTCATCCCTTTTCGTCTAGCCTTTTTCAATCTCCCTATTAGCTCTCCTAAACACCAAGTAGACCAGCTATAATATCACACATACACACGGGCACACATGCACACACACAACAATACACACACACACATACACGCACCCAAACTTAAAACATGTAGAACCTCGCAGACAGTTTCTTACCTCTTCAATAAATTAGGTGACAGGAATCTGCTATATGAATGTCCTAAGCAGCAGCACCTGTAGCAGCAGGACCTGGCATACAAATCAAAGCATCCCTGCAAATTCCCAATACCTCTCCCGAAAGGAGAAGACAATTCCTAAGAAGAACAAGAAGAAACCTTGTCAACAGATCCAAGAGTGTAGAAGAAAGTCCCTTGGGCTCAAAGGTGGGGGAGGCTGCAAAAGGAACTCTGCAAAGATGTGGGCAGAGCTCAGAAAGAAGTTCTGAGCTAGTCATGCTTGAAGGAAAGAGCCTCCTGAAGAGAAATCACCAGATCCGGAAACCACGCCTAGCAGGACAGGGAAGTCCTGACTGAGTGTTGGTATTGGGGGTAGGGTGGGGGAGCTGGCAAAACACTATCCAATCACCACGTGAAACAGCATCGCCTGATGAGGGCCCTAAGTACTCAGTGGGTTTTCCCTGAGCTGCACTACGTGGCTACAAGGACAAACTTGGAATTAAGGGAGGCAGTAACCTTGAGTCTTAAAGTTAGGACTTGCCCAGGTCCTCTCAACCTTCGTTTTCCTGTGCCTGCCTAAAGGAAGCTTCTCCAAGCCTGGAAAATGCACCAACTTCCAGAATGAGGAAGAAGAGGCGCACCACTTTCCGGCGGATGCACTCAGATTAAAACCAACCAAATGGCATCAGAGACAGAAGCACATTGTGCATGGTGTCCCATTGGCCATCTTCCCCGAGCTCAGCCCCAGCCTATCTAGTAGTGGTCCAGCCTCCACTGTCTTCCAGCATCCGAGCAGCTCAGGGCTGCAAGAACACTAGTGACCTTTAGCAAACCACGGCTAAAGAAGATGTCAGCTTCCCGGCCCTTGTCTTTGTTTCCAGAGATCTGGGTAAAATCAAGGCTATTGTTCATCCTGACACTACATCTTCCTTTGGTCTGCTTTCCTCCCAACACCCTTCCTCTTGCTTCCTGAGGTCAGCATCTGTAAGCAGTCTCAGAAGTCTAGCTCCAGGCAATGTCTGTCACAGTGGCCCTAGGAAAAAGATCAGAGCTGAGTGTGGAGTCACTGACCTGTGATCCCAGCACTTGGTAGAGACAGGAGGATTGCCCTTAGCTTCATAGTGAGTCCAAGACTGGTTTGGCCTATATGAGGCCAAGAAAGAAAGAAAGAAAGAAAGAAAGAAAGAAAGAAAGAAAGAAAGAAAGAAAGAAAGAAAGGAAGGAAGGAAGGAAGGAAGGAAGGAAGGAAGGAAGGAAGGAAAGAAGGAAAGAAGGAAGGAAGAAAGGAAGAAAGGAAGGGAAAAAAGAAAAAAGAGAGGAGTGGGGGACTGGATGCTGGAACTAGGACTCTGGTGTCAGAATGGTGCAGAGGTCATGACCCCTCACACGGTCAGATGCCACAGCACTAGCTGGATGGCAGCAATGTAGTGGGTCCAGAAGGTGCAGAGCAGGGGGTGTGGGGTTCTGAAAGCAGCTAGCTTACACTGACAGCTTGAAAAAATAGGATGGCATGTAGAGGCTGGCCTTGTTTCAGCTCAGAGAATACTGTGAATAGAAGACCCATGGCAGTGTTTAGAGAGATCCTTAGACCCTGCGAGGATGGCTCATAGGCCCCAGGATTACTGGTAAGCACAACAGAGCTATGAAGGGGCTTTCTTTGCTGACAACTCAGCTCTAATGGGAAAGGAGTAAGGTGCAGGGCCTGGGATGATGACGTTGGAAAGATGCTCTTGAGAACCTGGACCTTATGAGCTGCCGTAGTACCGCTCCCTTTGTAGAGGACAGCCCCTTTCTCTTGTTCCTGCACTATTCATCTGTGTAGCCTGAGATGGGCTGTTCACAAAGTGAAGCTTGTCTGGCCCAAGGTCTTTCCCTCTCCTCATGCTCACTTAAGGATGAGAATGAGCCAGGTGGCACACCTGTAATCCCAGCACTTGGGAACAGAGGCAGACACAGCCTGGTCTGCATAGTGAGTTCCAGGAGAGCCAGGGCTATGTAGAGAGACCCTGTTAAAAGAAAAAAAAAAAAGATGAGAATGTAGTGGTACCACATCCCAGCTGGAGTGAGGATCCAGATGTTTTGTGGAAACATTTGCCGTCTATGAGGCATTTCTGAAGGATAGGAACTGTGGACCATGAAGATGGCGTTCAACAGATGGCCCTCCCTCACGTGGGCAGGCCTCACCCAACCCACTGAAGATCTGATAGAAAAAAAGGCTGAGTGGGAGACACCTCTGCCTAGCTGGCTCTGTGAACTGATGCGTCAGTGTTTCTCTAGGTCTCAAGCCCTCTATGTAGACAAAAATTACATGTTGACTGTCCCAGGCTTTCAGCTTGCTGACCATGGGTCTTAGAACCTTTCAATGCCCATAATCCCGTGAGCCATTCCTTAGAGTAAAATCTTTCTCTTCATATACACATCCTCCCACTGGCTCCAGTTCTCTGTGCAGCCTTGGCTGAGTATATGAGATAAATGAAGTGAATATTCTCTTGCAACTTAGGACTTAATGGCCTGGTGAGGGCTTGGAATCAGCTCTAATGTGTGACTGCGAAGCCTCCATGGTGTTCAGGCTTGATGTTGGCAAATGGGATGAACACACTGGAGCCCACTTGCCAGCCTGGAATATAGAGTGGGTTTATTATGTGAGGCTGGAGACAGATGGTGAGGTGGGCAGATGTACTGTAGTCAGGGCAAGCAAGCCTGCACTCTGAATAGACATCTCTGCAGGGAGGGAGGTCCGACGTCATCTACTTACCATTGGGAAGTTTCTGGGGGATGTGGATGGTACCATGCTCAGGATGGGCGTTTTGCCTCTGCTGTTGGCATATTCAGTTGTAGCCATAAACAGCCTTCCTTAGCAAGGGGAACCTTGAGCCCAGGCGTAGCCTCTTTGCACACCATCATGCCCACTGTATTCCTAAAAAGCATATGAGGCTGGGAAAGGTGGTGACATCCTTTGGTCCACCTGATTGTTAAGCCTCTGATGCAAAGGAGGTTGTTGATGGGAAATCACATAAGATACAAACATATTGTCTATGGCCATGCTGGGGTGGTCTGTTTCCAGTTACCTGGATCTGGACCAGATATTTCCAGGTTCTTGGCTTCTTATTAGAGGAATTGAAACAAAGGTTCACACAAATTTACAAAAGAGCAATTTAACTTTATTCAAAAGTAAAGCAACAGCACAAATTGACAGTGGGCCACATGAGTGAAGGTACTCAAGGGTCCCCATAACTGTTTGGGGCTTCCTTTTATGGAGTTCAAGAGATGCTTGGTTGCTAAAGAACATAGTATGCATTGTTTTGATTCACAGCCTTATAAGTCATATCTATTCTCTACTGTGCATGTCCCTTCTCATAGTGTGCCTGATTTTAACCATATACAGAACCCATTATGCGTAAGACAGCAAACAGGAGACTCCCCTTAAAATTTCACTGACAGAACACTATTTGCCTTACTGTTCTTGTACCCCAAAGTAGTTCGGACCCAATCAGTCCTCCTGCTCTCTCACCAGAAGGATTGGTGATACATTTGAATAGGAACTGTTCAAGTTTGGTGATTATTAAAGGGAGCTTATTGCATTGTTCAGAGAAGTATGAACAAGCTACTTCCTGTAGGGGTAGGTCCTAGAATGCTGACAATTTGCTAGGTGTCGTTCAGAGAGGAATATGTGTTTAGTACACACAGGTAAGAGTATCAGACTGTCTCCTGGCTCACTATGAGAAGAGGCATGTGTGCATAGCCCAAACCAAGTAGAGTCCCAATTTGCTAAGTTACTCCCTGTGCTTGGCCGGCCTCACAGCCACATTATGTTCCCAGACTACCTTGTCACCAATTCTCAAATCCCTGTTCTTTCCAAGTTCTTGGCATGTTGCTAAACCATTGCCAAATACAAATCAGTGTAGACCCATGTTATGAACCATGTGTCTTTGTCTCTCTAACTCTAACATGTTGCAAACTTGATTTCGTGTGTTGGGTTATATTGAGAGGTGCAACATCTAAGGAAGTAATCAAGGTTAAATGCTGGCCTCTGGGGTGGTAGGATGACTATAGACATTGGGAAGCCCAAGTCTCTCTCCTCCCCTCCCCTTTCTTCCTTCTTGCACACACACCGAGGAAGGTCCACATGAGGACACAGTGAAAAGGAAGCCATATGCAAAGACGACAGAGAGCCCTCCACAAACCCTGAAGCAACTGGAACTTTGGCCTTGGAATCCAAGCCTCCAGAACGGTGAGAAAATCTTTCAGTCGTTTAAGCCACCCAACGTGTGGTATTTTGTTCAGGCAGACAAATGCAGACACATACTCCACGGTGTATTTATATAAAGGTCTGAAACATGCAATGCTGCCATATGTTGTTTGGAATGAACACATATGTAGTAATAATATAAATGTATGCTGGGATGGATCAATGCCACGTGTAGGAGCGTGGTTCCCTTTGCAGGGGAGAGTGTGGAGGGAACTGTGCTTGGGAAAGAGCCAGGAATCATCAACTGTGTTTGTTATTTCCTAGACCGAATGCTATTTTGCTTTTAAAAACAGGTATATTTGGGGGTGGGCTATGAGACCTCACTTGCCAACAGTTCCAGAAGAGGTGATTTATTCCCGAGCTTTTTATCTGTTAACCTCTGGTGTGGAATAGGGGTGTTGCTACCTCATTATAGGATAAGTCCATTTTAGCTCTTTTTGTTCTATGTGCATTGTGCCGTCTGAGAGGAGGGAATCTCAATTAAGAAATGCTTCCATAAGGTCAAGCTGTAGGCAAGCCTGTAGGGAATTTTCTTAATTAGTGATTGATGGGGAGGGCCTGGATCATTGCGGGTGGTGTCATCCCTGGGCTGGTGGTCCTAGGTTCTATAAGAAAGCAGGCTGAGCAAGTCATGGGGAACAAACCAGTAAGCAGCACCCTCCATGGCCTCTGCATCAGCTCCTGTCTCCAAGTTCCGACTCTGAGTTCCTGTCCTGACTTCCTTCAGTGATGGAGAGTGCTACAGAAATGTAAGTGAAATAAACCCTTTGCTCCCCAAGTTACTTAGTTCATGGTGTTTTGTTGCAGCAATAGTAACCCTAACTGAGATAGTATGCAAGTGTTTTAGGAAGTTTCTTTTTTAATATTTATTTATTTATTATGTATACAATAGTCTGTCTGTGTGTATGGCTGCAGGCCAGAAGAGGGCACCAGAACTCATTACAGATGGTTGTGAGCCACCATGTGGTTGCTGGGAATTGAACTCAGGACCTTTGGAAGAGCAGGCAATGCTCTTAACCTCTGAGCCATCTCTCCAGCCCCTGTGGGAGTTTCTACAACAGTAAGTTTCTATATGACTTTTGTTATGGTTTTTAGAGACAGTTTCTCTGGGTAACAGTCCTGGAACTCACTTTGTAGACCAGACTGGCCTCAAACTCACATACAACTGCCAGCCCTGAGAGATTAAAGGCGTGCACCACCACCACCTGGCTGATGGGACTTTTTAAAGGGTCTTTAGTGTTATTTATTCCTCTCCTAATTCCCTCCTCCATATCCTGTCCTCCTTCACTCATTTCGATTTAACCCCACCCCCAGTGACATACTTGCTCCAGCAAGGCCATATCCCTAAGGCTTCCTTAAGACATTACCAACTAGGGGAGGACTAAGTGTTCAGATGTCTGAGCCTATGGGGACATTATCACTCAAACCATTACAGATGCTTTCTGTCACTGTGTGCTTTCTTCCCACCAAGAAGCTGTCCTCATGGCCCCTCACCTCTAGGTATTCCAAATGAAGCACATATCTGAAGATTCAAAGTTAACATTCACAAACGAGAAAAGACATACAATGTTTGTCTTTTGGGGTATTCTGGGTTATCTCACAAAGAACAGTTGTTTCTAGATCCATTGGTTTATCTGTGAGTTTCAGAACTTCATTTTTCTTAACCGCTGAATAACATGTCATCGTGTAAATTACCACATTTTTATTACCCCTTCTTTAGCTGATGAATATCTAGGCGATTGTGAACAGAGCAAGCACCCCGCAGTAGAATCCTTTGGGAATGTGGCCAAGAGAAATGTCTGGAGTGTGTGATAGATCTGTTTCCAGCTTTTTGAGGAGCCGCCACACTGGTTTCCATAGCGACTCTATCAGCTTTCACCCCCACCATCAGTGAATAAATGTCCCCTCCCCCATCCACACCAGCATTTGTCATAATTTAAAAAACTCTCAAAGTAGTTTTAATTTGCATTTCCATGATGGCTACGGATGTTGAACATATCTTTTTGTTTTAATTTTTCATTCATACTTCATCTTTTGAGAACTTTCTGTTTCATTCTATGGTCCATTTTTAAATTGGATTTTTTTCCTTGATGTTTGTTTTTTATATATATTCTTTATATATCTTAGATATTAACATTCTCTCAGATATATAGCTGGTAAGGCTTTTTTCCCATCTGTAGGCTGCTTCATCCTTTGCTGGACAGAAGCTTCTTAGTTCTGCGCTATTTATCAACAGCTGGTCTTAATGCCTGTCCCCCAAACCCCCAAACACAGCAGGCCATGGCCAATGCCCTTGGTTATGCTCCGGAACTTAAGAGTCAAACCCTATTGCTGGAGACACCACATTCTTGCACCACAGAACACAGAGAAATCAAGCTGCTGCTCGCCTGGAACTCATCCCCAGTGCTAGCTTTCACCGTGCTGTGCATCCTACCAGAAGAGAAAAGGAATCATGAGCCTTACCCATTTGTAGACCCTGAGCGCTACATTAACAACGGCCCAGTGCAGCAGTGGCATGGGCACTATGGGAGTAACAAACCATTTTCTGATTGGATTTAAGTCCTACTGCGCAGGATAAGCCCATACCTGGCACCATTATCGAGCCCAAAACTCATGGCTAGATGGGTCATAGGTCCTAGGAAAGAACCTATAGCTATTATTCTGCTAAATAAACATAGTATTAAACCAATTGCTAATGACTTATTGCTATACCCATGGATTAGTACATCTCTCAGCACGCATCAGAGAAGGTTTTATTTGCAGTAGATGGTGATTAAAACACAGACCTACAAGTAGTCAAAGGGCAAAGACTAAGAGACGACGGAATGCCCGGACTCAGATGGACATCTGTATGACACTCTGTCATCCAGAGGCTCAGGGATCACTGTGGACAAAAGAGCAGGAAGGGTGTGGGAGCCAGAGGCCGTGAATGACTACAGGGGAGTTGTGCGCATGTGCTCAAGCAGTTGAGACAGCATGGACAGTGCACAGCGCCTGTGTGGCTCACGCTGGAGAGAATCTCAGAAGTTCCACACCTAGGGAGGAGCTGTTGGGTAACTGATAGCTGCTGGGAGGAGAGTCGGTTTTCTTTAACACTGTAGTCCCCGGAAGACTGGCCTTGCTTCCGTGGTTGGCCACCCATCTGTGAGTATAAGGATAGCACAGCTTCTGTCTTCTTGATAGTGGAGAGAAGGAGGAGGGAGAGGAGGAGGGGGAAACAAACTTGGGTGGAAGGGGGAGAATCTTCAAGGAATTGGGAGGGGGTGAATATGACCCAAACCCAGTGTATGACATTCTCAAAGAACTATTTAAAAACGAGAAAATATATATGCTTTACATATCACAACTTTTTTAACAAGCAGGGTTCTGGATCAGTCTTACCAAGTTAGACAAGCCAACACACCCCCAGAGAACCTTTAGCCTTTGGAGTTTGATTGTTTTGTGACTGCAGTCAGAAGCTCCTGAAGGTTTCCTTGCCTAGCCCAGGCACCCTGGAAGAACCCGTTTCTTGGCTCCTAGACCCTGTGGTGAGTCTGTCAGTCCCCAGTTAGTTCACGTGCACCTGCCACCTCTTGAGTGCTTTCCTGAGCCCCCACGGAGCTTCACTGTCTGGTCCTCAGCTCCATCCTCACTGTTGCTGACCCCATTTTACAAACCAGGAAACTGGAGCTCAGGGTTGCATTTTACTCTTTCAGGATTGCACAGCAAACTAAGTGTGTTAAGCTCATCCATATGCTGCCATTTCTGCAAAGGCTGGACCCTGGCTGTCTTCTGTATCCTCCACTGTCACCCAAGACAGTCCAGCAGTGAGCTGAGGCTGTGCCATACGGATGCTCTATCCTGAGCACTGTAGAACAGGGCCTTCTGTGGAAAGACCGGGACACAGGACGAGTGGGCAAGATGGTACTGGTGAAGGACACACTGGCTGGCTCTGCACAGGTCACCACAGCAACCCCATGCCCCAGGTCTCCCAAACCTGTTCATGGCCTCTGGCGCTGACTTCCTGCGCACTTGCTACAAGCTGCCACTAGGAGTCACTGTTACTTTATTTATCTGGGACCCGAAGGCCTTCCAAAGCCACTTAAAACTGTTCAAAGCAGGATTCAGGCTGCCTAGAATTCTGTGATGGCTTCAGAGAAATCAGACTCCCCCCTGCCAGCACCAATGGACCTGACGGGAGGAGGGACGAGAACACACTTCTAGTGGGGCTTCTGTGTGCCATCTAGCTTGTATGTTTAGATATTAATTACAGTCAATAATAATGCGGAGCATGCGTAAGGCAATTAAGTAACATATGTCATTTACAAACCAAAACTCATATTTGAGATACGTGCAGAAGCACAGAGAAGTTAAATAACATGCCCAAGTTCACACAGTTAACTTTTTCTGGGATTGCTTCAAAGAAGAGAGGAACAATCTGTCACTCTTGCGTGCAACAACCCCTAAGTAGCATCGTGGGTCATATTCAGCCAGAAACATTGAAGGAGACACCCACAGAGCATAAACTACACAAAAACATTTTAACAGAGAGGCCCTTTATTGAGCAGAGAAGAAAAGTGGCTGCTTTCTGACATCAGCAGCCAATGACCTTGCAGGTGTCATTTTTTAAGAAGAGAAAAAGGGGAGAACCGTGTTAGAATGGGCTAGGACGCCATGGGATGCTTTGATTGGGCAAGTTAATTAGGTGAACCAAAGGTGGCTTCTGATTGCTGGACATTGGTACTCATCCTCAGGAATGAGTCTGGCATAAGACAGTGTCCAAATAAGGGAATAGACAATGATGGCTAGCTTTAGGGCTGCCAGGCATTCTAATAAACCCTGTGTGTGTGTGTGTGTATGTGTGTGTGTGTGTGCGCGTGCATGCGTGTGTGTGTGTGTGCGTGTGAGTGTGTGTGTGTGTGCTCTGTTATATCAGCTGTGCTCCTCTAGAGGAGCCTGACTAATACAAAGTATGTCTGTACAGTCCTGAACTAAAACTAGGTCTTCACACATGCCAGGCGTGTGCTCTAGCACTGAGCTATAGCTCAGTCCTTTTCGTGGGTTCATTTTTATTATTTTATTAATTTTAATTTTTGAAGCAGGATTTCACTAAATTTCCCAAGGCTGGTCTTGAACTTGTAATATTCCGGCCTTATCGCCCAAGTGGCCAAAGTCACAGGACTATGCCACCAGACTGTGGATAAGTGTTCAGTTTACAAAGATTGCTGTTTCTGTGAAGCAGGAAATAGATGGGTATGCCTGGAGGTTAAGAGGCCACTGGGAACTGTTAAAGTCCAGGGAGATAGTAAGATGTATAGAATTTAGTGTATGTAGCCACTCAGTAAGTGTTGATCAAGCCCAAATATGGCCCGGGTAATTCTTCAAATTATTACTGACAACATAAAGGGTATAAATCTTATTATGAGATTTTAAAAATTTTTTAAATTTATATATATGCCATGTGTGTGCTGTGTGTGGTGAGGGGAGGGAGCCATTTGGACGTCAGAAGAGATTGTCAGATCCCCTGGAACTAGAGTTCCAGGTACATGTGAGCTGCCTGGTGGGATGCTAAGATCCAAACCAGATCTTCTAGCACAGTATCAAGTGCCTGTGCCTGCTGAGCCCTCTCTCTGGCCCTGTGTTACTGTCTTCTGAAACTGTTGCAATTAGTTTACACCTCGGTGCAGCTAGTTTTCCGTTCCCCTTTTCTGTAAATAGGAGTTGGGCTGAATCAAAACAATACAAGAGCTTGATTCCTACTGCTCTTCTGTGGATGACTAAGCCTGGGACAGAAGAGCTCTAGCAGATGTCACTGAGAGTGACAGGAAAAGCTCCCATGTCCTGGATCCAAAAATACCCAGCAGGACCAGCACAGTGTCAGCCACAAGAATCCCTGTAGCATCTGTATGCTCTTTTTAAACGTTCTCAGGCAGGCTGGGAGGATGATTTAGCTGGTCAAGTGTTTGCCGTGTGGACTGAGCTGAACCCCAGAACCAATTAGTGCAAAAAACTGGGCATGATGACAGCTCCTTTATAACTCCAGCACTCGAGACATGGTGTAGGCAAGGTGGGCTGGGCAACCCAGGTGGCATGTCTAGAAAATTCCAGGTCAGTAAAAGACTCTGTCTTCAGAAAAAGTGAGTAGAACCTGAGGAATGTTGGTCCAGGTCTTCTGGTGCACATGTACGCGTGTGCACACACACACACCCCACACAAAGAGACCCACATACATGTGTGCCTGAACATGCATAAACAGATACACATACAAGAAAGAAAGAGAGAAAGAAAGAGAGAGAGAGGGGGAAGGAAGAAAGGAAGGAAGGAAGGAAGGAAGGAAGGAAGGAAGGAAAGAAGGAAGGAAGGAAGGAAAACAGAGAGAAAGAAAAAAAAGAAAACTCAGGCTCATAGCTAGCCTTGCTGAAGCTCAAGGCAGTGGGATTTTCTGGTGCCCCTCATTTTCAGACCACATACTACACTTCTTGATGAAGCCCCCAGAAGCTTTAGGTTTTTGAAAAGCAATACTTTCCAAAGAAGGTGAAGGCAGGAGGAAGGCTAGCTTAACAACAGAGATGGGAAAAGAGGGAAACACATTGTTCTGAATGTTCCCAAGAACAGCTCGTTCACAGTTATTCAAACGCACAAAACAATCCAAAGCTGATGCCTCTTCATTCCCAGAGCTTGCAGGCAGATGGAGCGCATCGCCTTGGTTTGCATAATAGTGCAGACAACAGGTGACCCTCTTCCTACACAAAATAGGCTTTGCAGGGTGACAGGCGTGTTTTGACACAGAGCAACTTAGACTAGGGATTGGTGTTTGCCTGTGGGTGGGGAGGAAAATGAGCCACAGAATCATAATGGCGGCATCAGCCGGTTGTTTGTGTGTTTGTGTTTCACTTGTTAGCTTGCCTTCTCATCTCCACTTCCAGAGAGTGTGGGAACTGGCCTCTGCTGTCCGCTGATACTCAACTGCCAGGGTCTCTATGTCTTTATCTGCCAAACGGGAGTAGCATCTTAGCCCATTGTGCTATGAGCATTTCTTGACAATATGGTTGTTAGTGTAGTTCAAAAGTTTTAAGTAACTTTTAAAACCCATAATTTCTGATGTTCAATTTATCATCTATTCCTCCCCAGTCTGTGAATCCACTGACCACCTCCTCCCTCCCTCAAACACAAATGATTCATTTATCTGATTGCTCAGTCAACAAACATTTTAGAGTCATGTGTGCAAGGCACTCTAAGCATTGGGACTACGTCATAAACAAAATGTCCCCTTGGAGCTTAATATTTTGGGGGAGGAGGGAAAATAAATAAATGTATTAGGTAGTTAGTAATATACAGAAAATATTCGCTAAAACCCTGAGTCCAAATGCTATACTAGTAAAAGATAGATGGTGTGTGTGTGTGTGTGTGTGTGTGTGTTTATGGCTGTGTTTGCTTGTACAGATAAACTATAAAGAAGAAAAGAAAGAGGGAGAGAGGGACCTGGGGATGGAAGCTGAGTGTCCTACATATTTGTGCATGTGTATAATCTGGGAGGTAAGAATTAGGATGGAATTGTTTTGACTGTCTGAGGAACATGGCGTCCCAGGCCTATTCATCCTGTGATTCATTGTTCTGGCTCTGCCTGCACGAGGTCAGGGAGAATGTCTAAACAAAGTGTCCTGTGGAGCTGGCGCAGATGACCCAGTTGTGGGAGGCTGAACAGGACTGAGCCTGGGGATGCACCTATCCTCGTGAGCTGAGAGGCTCGACTGACCCCCCAACCCTGACCCTAGCTAGAGCTCAGTGCACCTGGGCTGCACCCACAGATCCTAGGACACTGATCCCCAAAAATGCAGCTTCCAAACACTTCAGGAGATGGTAGCCTTCTGTGTAATGACTAGCGCTAACAAAAGCCGTCTGAGTTTCTGTCTCCATACCTATAACATGGGCATAATGGTGACAGCTTTGAAGATCATGAATAGTGTTCATGCTAACAGTAGCACACACCACACAAAAAACGTAACTGTGTGTCGGGCACAATATTAATGACTTCACATTTGTGATTTCATCTATCTTAACAAAACTCCATAAATACTATTTTCATGCCCATTCATCTGAGTCATTTTTTGTTGTTACAATAGATATCAGAGATGGGTAATTTATCAAGAAATGAAATTATTTAGTTCATAGTCTTCAGAGGTAGGGAGTCCAAAAATAGGTTGCATCTGGTGGGATAATCTTTTTATGTACTGTGAAGATGGTGCCATTGTGATTGGTTTAAGAAAAAGCTGGATGGCCAAAAACCAGGCAGGAGAGAGTAGGCAGGACTTCCAGGCAGAGAGAGGAAGTCAGAGGGATGTACGGTTACAGAGATGAGGTAATGAGCCACATGACAGAATGCAGATTAAAAAATATAGGTTAATTAAAGTTATAAGAGCTAGTTGGAAACACGCCTAAGCTAAAGGCCAAGATTTCATAATTAAATAAGTCTCTGTGTCATTATTTGTGGTCCTGATAAGAAAGTAAAACTACATGCATTTGGCAAGAGACTCATGTTACATTGTAGCATGGTAGAAAAGTAGATGGGGAAGCAAGCACTGCAGAAAATGGAAAACATGGGGGGGGCAGACTTGCTTAAAAGCAGCCCTTCTCATGAGAAAGAATTCGGCTCTGGAAGGAAGGCATTGAGCTCCCTAGAGACTGCCTCCATTAGCAATCAGCTTTCAACAGGAATTTCAGAGGGACACACCATACTTAAACCATAACACAAGTTGAGATGGGAGATCTCGAATGATAGTTAGAAGATATTGCCCAGGGTCTGGAGAGATTGCTTAATGGTTAAGAACACTGGCTGCTCATCCAGAGGACCTGGATTTGATTCCCAGCCCCCGCGTGGAAGCTCACAACCATCTCTCTAACTCCAGTTTCAGGAAATCCAAAGTCCTTTGCTGGACTCTGTGGGCACTGCGCATGCACAGTACATAGACCTACATGCAGGCAAAATACTCTTACATATGAAATAAAGATCAAATAAGGGCTGAAGAGATGGCTCAGCGGCTAGGAGCACTTGTTCGTTTTGCAGAGGACCCAGGTTTGGTTCCCAGCACCCACATGGTGGCTTACAACCATCCAAACTATAGTCTCAAGAGACACAACCTTCTGACTTCTGAAGACACCAGGTATACACATGATATACTTATATTTATGCAGTATTTATGCAGGCAAGACACATACACTTATGAGTTGCTCTAATATATAGTCCAAAGTCACAGGACTCAAAATCAGCTGCCTTCAAAACTAGAGTGCTTAATTAGTTTATAAAGTATATCAGCTGTGAAGGGCAGATTATTTAGTGACCAACAGAAAACAGATCATCCTAAAGTGTGTTCAGACAATTAATAGTTTTTATCCCAGAGTTCCATAGGCCAGTGCCAAAGGCTATGCTCAGTCTTCCGGATTCTCTCATGCTTCTGTCGTCGGTGAAGAGAGGCTGTGGGGCTTTGATGAGCTGTGGACTAGTGTTTCAGCTGCCTTCCGCCTAGCATCTCATCCTCCCAAAGGTCTCCTTAGGCTCTCTCTTGGTGGTGACCTTAATTTAGGACTTGTACATCGTCACTTCTGCTGCATCCTCCTGTCCAAGGTAAGTCATAAGCCATTCCAGAGTCCAATGGGGCGTGGACCCCATTTCTTGCTAGGAGCTGCTGCATGAGACACAGAGGACGAAGAGGGAGGTTACTAATGGAACCTGCACTGTGCACAGCCCACAAGGGCGGGCATTCAGGAAGTAGCAGCCAGTGTTGCCATGAGTGACTTGGGTACATTTATCCATCGGACAATGCCAGAGAAATCGGGATTCTTGGCAACAGTTAGTGGAATTACAATCATCAGGAGTCAGGATTCTACCTTTACCATCCTTTGCTCACACCACCAAGAGATGACCGAAGTGACCAGGAGCAGCCCCAGGCTTTCCCTCTTAGTTCTCTTTTGGTTGAAAGAAATTATCTTGACCCTACACCTCAGGGAAAGTCCTAGAACTCCCGCGGGACATTTGTCAGGTGAGAGTGTCCCGGGAGTGTCATGATCTTCCATTTACAAGCTGACTAGATGGTACCCAAGCCCCATCCCACAGATGCTCTTGGCCACCAACTGGCCAGTTCTGACAAAGTAAATGCTTTCACCATGAACCTCACAGGTACTGTCACCAAGAGGAGGAGAGGGCGCTGGCAAGCTACTCAGTGAACGTGAACTGTGGGCACCTCCACTCTCAAAGGATCCCCTCCCAGCTTCCCTGATGCCCTTGCATTGATCTGAAGTTTCAGGCCCAAATGTACTGACTGAATCATAAGTAATTTTTTGCATGTTTGGAGGTCTAAGGATACTTATTTGAACCTAAGCAAGGTTGCCTTTAGATGCTAACTGTGGAATCCGAAATGAGGATCTTGTGCAAGGTTCAGAATGAGAACCAGAATAAAAAACAAAAGACACAGAACAGGACAGACAGAAAGTCGATCTGGAAAGAGAGAGGTCTTCTGCATGCAGAATATACTGGATGCTTTATTCCCGGTTTGGGGCATGTCAGCGAGTGAAGTCTGTGCAGAGGGACAATGAGAAAAAGAATCTCTGGCTCCTTCCCTGGAGGCTACTCTTACCTTTAACCTTACGATTCCTACAGTTCTAACTCAAATCCTGTTCCCATAGTGACTATGTGATCTGGGCAGGGTGGCACAGTCTGCTCACATACCAGGATCCCTCTGAAAGTTAAAGGAGACGCTAACAACTGTTTCACCTGGGGAACGTGGTGGGGCTCTTTAGAATCTCCCACTGCATGGTCAGTCTTGTCTGTAACTTTAATAAGTAGAAAACACAGGAAAATTGTCACAATTTTTCAGAAATGAAGATTTCTGAAATATGACCTCTAAAATGATTCATAAAAGAAAAATGTGGTAAATTAGGTTTTAACCGTGCTGGGAGCCTTTCTTGAAAAGCCAGTTGTAAACAAATGGAAAGATAAGCCATAGCTGAGGGAGCATGCAAGTCACACACCACCATTCCAGTCTGGGCTGTTTTAAATCAAACTGTGGTGAGCAACTGTGTTGTGGAATATTTGTTTAACTATGCAAAAATGTGTTGCATTTGTTTAACTACATAAAGATATGTTGCATTTGTTTATGTTGCAGAATATTTTTTAACTATGTAAAAATGTGTTGCTGTTTCACTGTCTAAGGCAACTGATTGGTCTAATAAAAAGTTAATGGCCAATAGTAAGGGATGATATAGGCAGGACTTCCAGGTAGGGAGAGTAAAAGAGGAGGAAGAATTTAGGAAGAAAGAAAGGGAAGAAAGAAAAGAAGAGATGGCAGGGACCAGTCAGTCAGACACAGAGGAAGCAAGAAAGGAGGACATACAGATTGAAAGAAAGTTAAAAAGCCTCGAGGCAAAACGTAGATAAATAGAAATGGGTTAAATTAAATTAAAAGAGCTAGTGGGACAAGCCTAAGACCGAGCATTCATAATTAATACTAAGTCTCTGTGTCTTTATTTGGGAGCTGGTTGGTGGCCCAAGGAAAATGCCAACTATACTGTTGGTTGGAGCTATTGGTATGGATAGATACCTTCATTTCTTCAGGGGTGCTTGTAATATCACTGGGCCACCATGTAGTAAATCAGTCAGGATTCCCCCACAGGATCAGAACCAGTGGAAAACATAAGTAGGCAGGTGGGTGGGTGGTGGAAGGATGAATAGATGATAGACAGCTAGTTAGAAAGACACAGGCATAAATTATAGGAACTGACTCACACAAGCATAATCCAGAAGTCCCACAATCTGCCATCTCCAAGCTGGCAATCCAAGGAAGATGGTGATATAATTCAGTCCACAACTGGAAGCCCAAGAACCAGAGTATCCAGTGTCTGGGGGCAGAAAATATGGGGGTCCCAACATAGGCAGAAGACCAACTTCCCCTTCTTCTGTATTCTGTTCAGAACACCAACCTGTTAGCTGAATGCCTTAGTTACTTGTCTATCACTGTGAGAAGGCACCATGACCAAGGCAACTTATAACAGAAAATGTTTAATTAGCTTATAATTTGACAGGGCTGGAGCCCATGAGGATGGGGTAAAAGCACAGCAGCAACAGCTGAGAGCTTACATCTCAAGCCCCAAGTGGGAGGCAGACAAAGAGCACTGGGAATGGCAGGAGTCTTTAGAACCCTCAAAGCCTGGCTGCAGTGCTACTCTCCTCCAACCAAGTCACACCTCCCAACCCTTCCCAAATGGGGACCAAGGTTTCAAATATCTGAGCCAATGGGTGGCCATTCTCATTCACCACGACCCTGAGGCCCACCCACACTGCCAAGGTAATCTTTCTCCTTGTTGGTCTGTCCTAGAAAACATACAAGACAGTCCTCAAAATTGCACCTTCTAGCTCTTGAGAATCCTGGAGCCCAGTGAGTCTGACCCCTAACATGCACCATAACGGGCAGGTGTGTGTGTGTAACTTCAGAAGCTGCCAGGCTTCTAAAAAGAGCTGAACCATATAACCCTTCTCTAGCAATGTGTGTGAGTCCCAGCTTCTCCACATGGTCTCAGGACTCCATGCCGATCATCTTTAGCCATTCTAGTGGATGGTATTCATTGATCTTGCTTTTTTTGTGATACACTCTTCTTTCCACACTGCAGTACTAGGGATTGAGCCCAGGGCCTTATGCACATCTGGCAAACACTGTCACACTAAGTTCAGTCCCAAGAAATCCCAAGTCTTCTTTCTAATCTTGGTGTGTGTGTGTGTGTGTGTGTGTGTGTGTGTGTGTGTGTGTGTGTGGTGTAGTGTGTATGTGCAGGTGCACATGTGTGTGAGGCCCGAGGTCAACCTCAAGTGTTTTTCTTTAGACACAGTCTACCCTGTTTTTGAGAAAGAGCCTCTCACTAACCAGGAGCTCGCCAAGCTAGACTGTCTGGTCAGTGAGCCCAAGGACCCTCTTGTCTCTGGGCTCTCAATCTTTAGTTGCAAAGCTAATGACCACGCCCAGCCAGTTTCTGGGGATCAAACAGAGATCCTCATGCTTACATGGCAAGCACATTACTAACTGAGCTCTCTCCAGACCCCTTTTTTGGTTTTGATTTTGTTTTGCAGAGACAGAGTCTCATGTAAGCCAGTCTGGTCTCAAATTCACTACATAGTAGAGGCTGTCCTTGAACTCCTGATCCTTCTGCCTCCACCTCCTGAGTGCTGAGATAACAAGTGTATGCAACCATGCCCAGCATTGAACATGTTTTCATGTGTTTCTTTGCCATGTATCCATATATTTGCATATAATGTCATTCATATGTTGTATTTTCTTGAAGGCTTTGTGTCATTGTCATTGGACCGCCTCTTTTATTATGTTATTCTTTATATAATGTGCATACAAATTCTTTATTGTTTATTTTAGGAATATTTTTCCTGGGTTTTGCTTAGCTATTAGTTCCCTTAATGGCGTCCTCTTCTTTTGATGAATACAGATTTTTAATTTTGACAAAGTCTAATTTATCTATTTTCCCTTTTATTATTATTATTTTCTGTGTCTTACTCAGGAAATCTTAGTTTATCCAAAATAATAAAAATATTCTCTTGTGTTTCCTAGAAGTTTGTAGTTTCAGCTATTCCCTTTTTCTTTTCAATGATATAAAGAAAAGATTCGGGTTCAGTTTCTTTCCCACATTAATGTGGTACTCCAATGACCTAGTACAGTGCCTGGTACAGACAAGGACTTCAAAAATGCAACCATTTGTAACGACACTTATCACACATACATGAACGCTCTGTTCTTCCGAGCATGTTCTGAGAGATCCTCACTGCAGTGTCAGCACCATTTGTTGAGATGATTTTCTTTCCCCTCATTGAACTTTCTCTTCCAGGTGATTTAGGCTACTCCAGGCTAATTGTGGGGTCTAGTTTTCCTTCTGTTGCTGTGATAAGCATCGTGACCGAAGCAGCTTGTGGGAGTGTGGGTTAATATCAGCTTGCAGATTAGAGTCTGCCATCAAGGGAAGTCAAGGCAGGACCTCAAGACAGCAGCATAAAACGGGGACCACAGAGGAGAAATGCTGCTTTCTGGCTTGCTCGCCTTGCTTTCTTGTAAAGCCCAGCGTCCAGTTATCTAGGGAGGGCGTGGTCCACTGTGGGCCAGGCCCTCCTTCATTAATTAGCAATTAGGAAAATGCAAATATGGCCACAAATCAAGCTGATGAAGGCAATTCTTCGTCGGAGATCCCTTCTCCCCAGGTTTGTGTCAAACTGATAGCTGAAGCTAATGATGACATTTTGCTTCCATATAATTTTAGAATAAACATGTCCATTTCTACTAAACACGCCATTAGTATTTTGATAGTGATATTGTTTAATCTGCTGCTCAGTTTGAGAGGAATGTTTATCTTAGTGCTATTGAGCACCCAATATATTTATTTAGACAAGTCTCTGCAATGTCTCATCAATTTTTTATAAAAGAGATCTTCTGTGTTGAAAAAAAAAATCCCAGAGCTGGAAAGGTGACAGCTCAGTCACTAAGAATAGTTGTGGCTCTTGCAGAAGACTGGAGCTTGGTCCCCAGTACTTACATCGATGGGAGATGTGAGCCACCCGAAAGCCTAGCTTCTGGACCTAGCTCTTCTGGCCTTTAATGGCACCCAGACTCGTGCACACATACCCACACCTACGTATATGTTCATAAACACATACTCCTAAATAAAAAAAAATCTTTATTTTAGGAAAACTCATAAAATATGGGTTTTATTGTTACTAGGAGATTTTTAAATCAAATAAAGAACTAAAGCATCACTCACCCACTTTATCAACAAATGATCAAATAACCAGTAGAAATAAAGGAATGTAACTGATACTCATCCAACAGATGAGAGTATTTGTTCCATGAGGATAAAAGAGAGTTTCTTTGGCTGGGTTTAGACAATCTGATTACATTTTCACACCGAGTAGAACTCTCACAACATTTTAAAGATTCGCTATATCCCTCAGCCGAGCATTAGTTACTCTCCAAGCTTCAGCTTAAGTGGCACCTTGCCTAAGCAATGCTCTCTGATGACCGCCTGCTGCCCAGGATAAGCCAGTACCTTCTAGGTCTCTGGTGGAACCCTGTCCTTATCTCTGCCTTAACTTGTGATTAGTTGGACTGTGAGTGGTCGGGCACTAAGTAAAACAGTGATTTCAATGCACGCATCGACTCACTTCTGCTAACAGCTGTCTGGACTGGGGCTGGGGAAGCCATCATTCTCTTTCTCCTGCAGCATCCTCACCGGAGGGTTCTCAGCAGCAAGGTCACCCCAGGATGCAAAATGGCAGCTGGAGATTTGGCTGCCTGGTCCAACCGTGGAGAAAAGAGGAGGGCACAAGGGAAAGGATCCCTTCCAGCCATCTTTCCGGGTGTTGTTAACAGCATCTCCCTCCATAGCTGACTGAGACCACAACCAGGCAAAAAACCCTGGGCACTGATACCTTGATCCAGGACAGCGATGCTGTAGCTAAAGGAGGAATGGATCAGGCAGGGAACCTTCTTCCTGACATTATTTTGATCACCACCTGGTTATCTGTGTGCTCAGAGGTCCCAGGACAGTGCTTGGCACATGATTGAGACTTCCCCAACTTTTCATTTGTATTGAAGTTTATCATATATATGGATACACTCACTGTTCTGAGAAATTTCCACATACAGATACACTGAGGGATATCAAGATGGGGATCTCTTTCTGAAGGTTTCTTCTTTTTTATTTTTATTTTTTATGTGCTTTAGTGTTTTGCCTGCATATATGTCTGTGTGACTGTGTCAGATTCAGGGACTCGAACCTGGGTCCTCTGGAAGAGCAGTCAGTGCTCTCAACCACTGAGCCATCTCTCCAGCCCTGTTCCTGAAGGTTTCTTACTGCCCTTCCTGGCCATTTCTTCGTGGCAGCCTCCATGGGTGGGTGGGTGGTGGTGGTAGTGTGTGTATGCCTGGTAACTGTGGAGACCAGAAAAGGGTGTCCGATCCCCTGGAACTGGAGTTGTAGGTGATTGTGAGTCACCATGTGGTTGATAGGAATCAAATCAGGCTCCCCTGGAAGAGCAGCCAGTGATCCTAACCACTGAGCCTTCTTTTCAGCCCCTATTTGAACTTGTTTTTTGTAAAGAGGTCTTGTTATGTAGCGTAGGTTAGCTCCACATTGCCATCCTCCTGCTACTCTCCCAAGGGCTAGGGTCACAAGTGTGTACCCGAACTCCTGCCACAATTTACTTTTAAAGGACAGTCAAGAACCATATTTTCATCATGGGGACCACATACATAACAGTGGACTTGTAAGCTGACATCACTGCTCCTTTGCTTTGTGCACACTGTATGAGGCTACACTCCAAGGGCAACACCTAATGGTGGATTTCTCAGAACATGTCTCGTGGCTAAGAAATGCATGAATGTCATGGCTCCCTGACTGATGATCCAGAAGCTGACCAATCACAGAGGCTATTGTGTTCATCTGAAGAAATTTCTGGGTAAAAATAAGTCCTCTTCTCTGTCTTCTCCTCTATCTTCCTTTCAAAAAGAGAAAAGCCTTAACCAGTGCCTCCATCCACCCTGCTGCGCAGGCTTGGGGGTGCCAGGGCAGTGGTGTGGGTTTAGTGAGGGGAGTGAACAGCGTGGCATAAACAAAAGCCAGCACTGGAGATCATCTGGAACACCTGCAGCCAGCCCAGTATGACGCTGCGTGCCAGTCCAAACTGCCCAGCTGGAGGGTGTCTGCCTCTGCCACCCCCTCGAGGAAACACCGCCCTCCTTGCAACACTCTGCTCTATCTTGGTTGGCCCAAACCAGAACGTGGGCTCTGGCTTTGTTAATTAGACCCAGCAGGATGTGGAGAAAGCTTGGCAGAAGTGTGAGCCCCAGACAAAAGGCCGTCAGAGCTCGATCTGATGGAAGACGGAGAGTCTTTTGTAGCAGAGGCAGAGCATCTCCCTGGAGTGTGACAATGACCCAATGACCCGACTCTTCCTGGAAGCCACCCCAGAAAGTTTGTCCTGCCACGTGTCAGCACTACAATGAGGATGCATTCCCAGGAAAATGCAGCTGTGAGAACGGGGTGTGAACCAGCAGCTTCTCTCCCTCCCCCTTATGGTTATTAGCTGCATCCCCCAACAGGTGGGGTGGAGGACAAAGCCCAAGCCCACTGTCTGAGTTACAGGGTGGCTGTTGGGAGGCAGGGTAACTCATGCTCCGGGGTAGGTGGCAATGTGAGGCTAGAACTCCCAGTGTAGGAGATCCCCCTTCCCTTATTCCTTCCCCTTCATACACTCCTGCTCTAGGACCTCCCAGGTCCGTCTCAGAGAATTAGTTAGCTTTGCTTTACTGTGACAAGATGTCTGACAGAAAAAAACAAGGGTAGAAGAGTTTATTTGGTTTGGGAGATGTGGCAGTTAGAATGTAACTGGCACTATTGGGAGGTGTGGCCTTGGTGAAGTAGGTGTGGCTGTACTGGAGGAAATGTGTCACTGTAGGGGCAGGCTCTGGGGTCTCTTTTGCTTAAGCTTCTCTCAGTGTCACAGTCCACTTCCTGTTGCTTTCGGATCAAGATGTAGCCAACACCATGTATGCCACCGTGCTCCCCGCCATGATGATAAGGGACTGAACCTTTGGAACTGTAAGCGAGCCTCCCTCCCCAATGGAATGTTTTCTTATAAGAGTTGCCGTGGTCATGGCGTCTCTTCACAATAATAGAACCCCTATGACAGGAGGATTCAGTCCATCATGGCGGGGAAGGTGGCAATGCAAAGTCAGCCATGTCATGGTCATTGGGGAGGCAGGAGAAGGAGAGGCCAGCCCTCTGCTACCTTTCTCATTTCCTCTTTTCAGCCCATTAGTTGGTGCTGTCTGCATTCTGTCCCCCCCCCCCCCCCCAGCCAGTCTTCTCTGTAAATATTCTCATAGATACATCCAGAAGCATGCTTCACTGTCTTCTAGGTGATTCAGAACCCAGTCACATTGACGGTGGAGTTTAATCTCCACAGATGTCAACATGAGCACTTTCCCTGGAGCCATGGTCCACCACCTCTCCCCTGCTGTGTTATGACCTTGTCTTCAGTGGGCAGCAAAACTCAGTCATCAGCTTCTCATTTGAATTCTTAAGCAGAAAAGCTTGGCTAATCCATATTCAAGGAATAATATAAGAACTCTCCAAAGAAATCCAGAAGTTAACAAGAAAAGTCTAGCTAGGGGTCTATTTAGAGTGTCCCTCTTGTCTCAGAGGCAATTCTTATTCCCAAGGCTAAGCAGGGAATTCTCTGCATTTTCCACCAAGAGAAACAAGGCAACTTACTCATCATGACGGTCCCCGATAACACCTCAGTGTGGACACTGGAGGTGGGGGATTCCATCCTAGGCCCTACTCAGTTACCTCACTTTTCTTCCTCGAGGTGAAGTATGTCACCCCAACATTCAAGTGTAACCCAAAGCACCTCAGACTATTTATTATGTTTGGAGATTGCACATTTCAAGAGATAATTAAGGCACAATGAGGATCTACCTACCTGTAGGTGGCCCCAATCTATAAGAACAGACAACGAGCACTTTAGGTTTTGCTTGTTTACTGTTCTGAGAGTTTGGATGCTATTCCTGTGTTCATTTCTGTCAACCCCACCTCAGTCGGTTAGCTTCCTCCACTACCCTGACAAGAGCAGCCTGAGGGGCAACAGTTGGTTGTTATGGTAATTCTACCTTGTTAGGTTTTCTGGATTTGGGCTGACCTAGGAAACAGGCCTCTGAATGCCTCTGAGGGTGTTTGCAAAGATGTTTAACAGAGGGAGGAAGCCGGAGGAGCTTGCCTCACACCTCAGCAAACACACCACAGAGAGTGCTCAAGTCAGAGCAAGGCCCAAGGAGACTGGCCCTCAGCAACCCGTTTTCTCCATCTAGGCCACACTTCTTGAAGGTTCCACAGCCTCCCTAGACACCACCAACTGGGAACCAAGTGTGGAAGCGCACGAGTGGAGGACAGGAGACATGCAAACTGCAACACCACCATGCATGCCTGACCCTATCTCTCACTGAGAAAGAAGCAGCAGTCTCGTTACCCCGAGGCTGTGGCTTTTCCGATCCTGTATGTATAGCTCTGCTTGCCTCTGCAGTTCTCTAAGAGCCACACTTAAGACTGGTTTTGCCATTACCTGGAATGCTGCCTCGTATTTCCAGTCACTAGGACCTTGGTCTCCTCTCTGAGGTTGGTTATTATTGAGCTTCACTGTTGCCAATCACAAAATACAGGTATTGGCTAGAGTGTGTGAGATGCCATGAAGTCTAAGGCACTTCTAAACTTTATGACGTGAACCCAAAGAGCAAGGCTTTCCACCATGCTTTTCCCTTAGTCTTCCTCCCTCGTTGCTGTATCCCAGGATCTGATCTCTCTAAATGTTGCCGTCACCCCTTCCTGTCACATTGCCAGCAGAAGGGTAGGTATAGGCAAGCTAGAAAACAGACAGTTTCCATGGAAATCTCCGCCGTGCCTTTAGTTAAGTCTTCATCAAACTGGAGCACATAGTGTCTCCTCATTCATCAGGACCATTGTTGATAGGCGTGAAGGCACACTCCTGTAATTTCAGCCTTCGGAAGCTGAGACAGGAGGATGGGGAGTTTGAGACCAGTCTGGAATATATAAAACATTCAAGGCCAGTGTGTGTTATTGTGAGGTCTTGTCTCAAAAAAAAATGAAACAGATATAAAACTCACATGAAACAAAAGATAAAATAACAAATACAGGCCTGAGACTAGGGGTTCCACAGCTCAGTGGCAGAGAGCTTGCCTAGTATGCACAAGGCCCTAAGTTTGAATCTCAACACCACACACACAAATGAAACAAAAATAGATACATTAATAATTATTATAATTATCTGTTTACCCATCTATTTTTGAAGAAGTCAGAGGACAAATTCTGAGGACAAATTGGTTCTCCTTCCGCCATGCGAGTCTTGGGAATTAAACTCAGGTTGTCAGCTGGTGGGCACCTTTACCCACTGAGCCATCTCACTGACCTGGGAAGAACTTCACTGAGGCCTGCCACTCACATGCAAAGAAATGTCCTGCCATATGGAGAATGCTTGGATCCAGACAATATGGTCTCTGTCTAGCACACTGGGTTAGTTGACCACTCAGGGGGATAAGAGTGATGTGAAACCCAGCTGACAACTGGAGTCCATTTCTATCTCCTTCCCCAGGGCCACATAGTGGCCGGAATGAACACTGAGAAGCTTTTGTTGTTGAGTGGATGAAGGTTTGTATTTAGGGCTTCAGACTGTCCTGTCAGAATCTGGAGTCTCGCTTGGAAGCCGCAGCAAAGTCACAACAGGAGCCAGTTTCAAACGTTACTGTGTTTCCAGGCCTGGGCTTGGGACTGACCAGTGCGTAAAAAGAAAAAGTAAGAAGACTTCACAGAGCTGAGCTCACAACCTAACAGTCAGCTATACCATACGGTCCAGATTTGGGGATGCATGCCTATGATCCCTCATATCTCTCACAGAGGCTAAGATATGGACTTCCTAAATGTTCATTTAATAAGAAACAAAGATAACCCTGATTTGTCTTAGAGTACCTCAGACTCAAAGACAACCAGCTCTTGGGGAATAAAATATCCTGGAGCCAGCCCAACAGCCCCTAAGACTTTGCTGTCCAAGGGACTTGGACACTCCTTCTGCACACTCAGAATAGCTCATGCCAGGGAACAAATCATACTCTAAGCCTGCTTCGGATCTCCCTGTATTCATCACGCAAGCCACTTGCTTCTGTCCGGTCTCATCAAATGTTGTGAGGAAGGGTTCGCCGATTCACACTGAATGATGCTCCTAAGCTTAAAGCCTCCTCTGGCCATCCTGGAGGACTCAGGATGGAACTCACTGATCACCAGCTAATCCCCACCGGCAACTGGGAACTTTACATTAGACACGGCTGATAGTTGTCAGGGCCACTTCCCAAGGACCTCTTGTAATGCCACACTTCTTTGATGTCTCCACAGTGCTTTCACAAAGGTAAAATTGTCTTTTTTCACCCTTACAAAAGAAATCAGCTTCAGTCCACCATTAGAAATCATAAATAAGGGCTGGCAAGACGGCCCAGCAGGCAAGCACACTTGCCACCAAGTCCCATGACTGGAGTTCCATTCATGGTGACCCGCGTGGTAGGAGAGAAGCTACTCCCACAAGCTGTCCCCGGATCGTCACATGCCTCCCATAGTGTGTGTGTGTGTGCATGTCTCTCTCTCTCTCCTCGCTCTCTCTGTACATTCCATGACATGCACACATACACACTCAAAAACATAAAATTTTTATAATAGAAATAAGATGGGGCTGGAGAGATGGTTCAGCTGTTGAGATTACTGGCTGCTTTTCCAGAGGACCCAGGTTCGATTCCCAGGACTTACATGGCAACTCACCATCATCCCTACCAAACTCCAGTTCCAGGGGATCCAATGCCCTCTTCTGACCTCCATAAACACCAGGCATAGGCGTACTACACATACATACATGCAGGCAAAACACTTATAAAAATCAATAAATATTTAAAAAAAATAGGAATGAGGTGTAAAACATCGGCATCACTGGTGAAGCTTCCCGAAAGACCTATAATCTCATACTCACCTATAATCAGAATCCCACAAATCGCTATCTGGCGAACCCATGAAACCTTTAAAATACATGGCTATCACGACTTTGCCCACAAACATTCTGGCTTAAGTGGGTTTGTTGTACCTGGGCATCCGTAGTTTTAAAGTCCCCACTGGTTTTAGTGCTCAGCGGGGGCTGCATCCCACTCCACCCCTTCCCTACTGCAGACTTTATTCATGAGACCAGGATGCGAGAAGGAACGAGACTTGCCAAGCAGTGTTAAGACTTGCTAAGCCGGTGTTAGAAACACAACCACTTGATTCTTACTGAGACACACCTGCTTCTGCATTTCTGGGAGGGGATGGCAGGCTCTTCCTGAGTGTGGCCTCTACTAGAGGAGAGCTGGGGGACAGACTAAGAGGGCCACATTCGTTGGGAGGAGAGTAGGAAGTGCATAGCTGGACACAGAGTCCATGGTCAAGTTTGCTCCATTCTACATGGGTGTCTACATGGGTAGAGGGTAAATGTGGGCTGGCATGTTTCAAGGTCCGCCAGAGAGAGAACGCAGCTTACCCTAAAATCACACTGGGGTCCTCCAGCTATGCATGACCATGACGGTCACCACAATCTCCAAACTTGGGTATGATTCCCAGTTCTAAAAAGGCCGCTCTGGGCTGATCCTACCTAGGGAAAATTGCATTCAACACACAAAAAAATGGCCACTCCCTGGGGATGGTTGTGCTGAAAGGGCCCTGTGTCTTAGAGGCTGCACATAGTACCCAATTATCCCCTGGCTCCCCTGGGGAGAGAATGGAGAGGTGAAGGCTTTTCAAAAGCCAGGATCCCTCCAGGATCCATTATGGGCAGCTCTAACACAGCCTCCTTTCTCTACACAGCCCGGAAGGTCCCTGGGACACAGGTTCCAGAGACAGCTCTGTGAATCTGGGTGAATGACACCCTGCCGCCAACCCAGCCTGAGCAGGAAACCCCATCTTCATTCTTTGCTACAGAAAGGAGATGGAGGACGCGGCTATGGAACAGTACCACACAGAGGTGTCCTGTGGCCTCCTCCTCCGGCTGGGGACAAAGCCACAGAGAAGTCGGGCGGTGTCACGGTCCTCCAAAGAACTCTGCAAGTCCCTTCCAACTGGCCCTGCCCTGCCCATAGCCCCACTTAGCTTGTCGCCTGAGCATCCCTCGCAGTGTTCCCCACCCGTCAGACTCTATCAGGAGCCTCCATCTCTGCTGTTACTGTATCCCAGCCACATTAGCAAGTCCTAGAGGGTGGGAAACACCATCCCTGTGGCTAACAGATACCAGGAGATAAGATATGTTCATGTCTCTGACTCTGAATACCTGGGCTTTATAGTATTCCTTTTTTTTTTTTTGGCCCCTAGAAATATTTAAGTTTCAATGCATACATGGCTCATGAAAAGCACCCATTTGTAAATTCCTTACCTATTTGCAGGAAGAGACACCTTGAAGTATTTGAGGGGATAAAATCTTAATGTCTGTCGGATTATTTTTTTTCCTTTTCATGTGTCTCTGTGTATGGTGTATGCATGTTTATACATGCATGTATGCCTGCTCACATGTGTAAGTGTGTAAAGTGCACACAGAAGCCTGAAGCTGACCTTGGGAACCCTCTTCAGTCTTCTGCATTATTCTTTTGTGGCAGGGTCTTTCTACCGGCCCCAGAGCTTGCTGATACAGCTACTCTTGCTAGTGGCTTGCTTCAGGGATCCACCTCTCAGAGTGGGCTGACAGGTAGGTCACCATTCACCTGGGCCCTGGGATTCTGCACTCCAGCCTCTTGCTTGCACAATTATCACATTAACCTCTGTGCTGTCCCCCAGCCCCTAACGCCTGGGTTTTGACTTCCAGTTCGTGCACTTTCTACTAGGTTACACTGGGCGAGTAGTTAGTCTTTCCAAACCTCTCCAACTTTCATGTGTAAAATGCGGACAAGATTAGTGCCTTTGATTTGTCCTAGCAGCTAAATGGCATCCTGACTGATTTGTCCTAGCAGCTAAACAATATCATGCAGCTAAGGTTTTTAGTGTACTGCCTGGCTTACAGCCAGCAATGATAAGAGTGAGGCCTCATCATTTACGGAGACTCTACATCTTTTGGCCAGCTCAATTCGTGGCCCTAGGCATTTGGAGAATAAAGTGTATGGTCTTTAGACTTATAATACAGGGGAAAGCAGATCATTAAGAACTTTTTGTTTGTTTGGTTAGTTTTGTTTTTTAAGACAGAGTTTCTCTGTAGCTTTGAAGCTTGTCCTGGAACTCGCTCAGTAAACCAGGCTGGCCTCAAACTCACAGAGATCCACCTGCCTCTGTCTCCCGAGTGCTGGGATTAAAGGCAGACACCTCCACTGCCTGGCTTCATTAAGTACTTTTAAACAACAGAGTTCTAATAGCAAACTGGAACTATGACTGCATATTTTAGGGAGCCCAGAGAAAGAATACTGATTAGACTTCTTGGAGGGGGTGGAAATTGGGTGTAACGTGCATGAAAGGCTGGGGGCGGGATGGACTTGGCCATCTAAATGGACTGACCTAGGGTACAAGATCCAGGGGTGAGAGCCAGCCTATTAGATGTGCAAGCAGGGAAAGGGAGCCTGGTGACTTGTCTCCGTTGGGACAGTAAACAGAATGCAGGAAGCAGCATGATCCTATGTGATGTTCTCTCTACCTCACCTGTCCCACATCACTGCTGTTGGTCAACAGAGGTACCCCAGAGTGAGAGATGCGAGGAAGAACATCTTGACATCTGGCTATGTCAGCTCACAGAGCTCCTAGCTTGGGACCACCTACCCCTGACCAGGAAACAAATTGGTTAATGGTCTGATAGGGAATCCATCCCTCAGTTGAGCCTCCGGCTTCCATGCCTGCTAAGAGGCCCATGTATGGAATTCAGTAGTCAACCATGCTGGTCACTGTGGACCTCTCCATACACATGCTGATGGAGGAATTCACAAAGTTGAAAGACCACTTGGCTTGGGGTTCCTTTTTATGCCTTTGTGCAAGGGGCAAAGACATACCAGAGTCTACCACCAATACCATATACGGATATTCTCCAGCAGCTAGTCTGTGTATTTCCTGGCTCTCTTACATATCTCATCAGGGGTCCTGCCACTCCCAATAGGAGTGATGTATTTGTGGATGCAGGGAAAGAAGAAAGTTGGGTCTTACCCTCTGGTACTGAGCAGTCCTGAGCTGGAAGCCAGACTCAACCTCTAATATGCCCACAAGTTAATAAGCTCCCCCCATCCTTGGTTTTCTTTTTTTTTAAAAAAAATATTTATTTATTTATTATGTATACAATATTCTGTCTGTGTGTATGCCTGCAGGCCAGAAGAGGGCACCAGACCCCATTACAGATGGTTGTGAGCCACCATGTGGTTGCTGGGAATTGATCTCAGGACCTTTGGAAGAGCAGGCAATGCTCTTAACCTCTGAGCCATCTCTCCAGCCCCTTGGTTTTCTTTTTTATAAAATAGAAATGATAGGAATTAGCAATCACAAGGGTCCTGTGAGGATTTAATTAAATAAGACATCAAGAAAGGCTAACTGTTATCATTGCTAATGTTACTGCAATGATAAGGGTTATCACTAAAATCCAATTCATGAGTTTCTCCTTTGATGGGTGTTGAAGGGACTAAGGAAAATAAAGACACAGCATTTATTTTCTGGAATTTATACTTTAATGGTGGAAAGAGATATATACAAAAGATGTCACAAACCAATCAGGACAGATGAGGGAACACTAGAGGGAATTCAATGTGGGGCTAGAGAGGACACAGGCCACAGCTTTTTGAGGATGCAGCCCGTCAGTGAGTCCTAAAGATGGGGTCGCAAACCCAGGGAAAGGATATGGGAAATGAGCAGGGCCATGTTGTAGGTGGTGAGAATGCACTGCTGGGTGGACTAACCTACAGACCATCTGACTCTAAGAAATGTGGTTTGGTGACCAAAGTACCACTACGACAGGGTAGTAATTGCCAGTGGCTTGTTATGCTGAGGGTGGCAGAGCTTGTCAGTCACCTACCATGTTTCCCTTCTTCCTCATCACCAGGACTCCCCACGATTGAATGTGACAAATGCCCAGAGAAATAGTTACTTCTGAACCTCTCTTGTATATGGAAATTTGTTTATATATTTTATAATAAATGATACAGCCATATGCAAAAATGCAGAAAACAGTGTGAGAATCTGCATGTACCCTTTGCATGTTGTATAGATAGCCTCCAACACTTTCCTATCATGTGTGTGTAGAGGCCTGAGGTGATGGTGGATGTCTTTCTCCATTGAATTCTATTTTATGTATCAAGGCAAGGGATCTCACTAAACCAGGGGCTCATTGTTTTAGCTAGTCCGGCTAGCCAGCTTGTTTTAAGGAGAGGGGGTGTCCCTGTCTCCATTTCCAGTGCCTTGGGATTACAGGCAAGCCACCATACCCAGCCAGCTTTTCACTTAGGTTCTAGGGATCTGAACTCTGGTCCTCACCCTTGGGGAGAGCAAGCCCTTCACTCATTGAGCCATTTCCTACAGCCCTATTGTACCTTCTACCTGCCGTTCCCCCTCTAGATTCTTTTAAAACAAGGACAAAGTGTCAACATTCTTTTCATTCATAAGTAATTCACTGTGTATCCCTAAGAGATAAACACTTAATTCTTAACATAACTGCCATATCAGCATTGCACCCAACCACACTGACAATAATTGCTTAGTATTCTCTAGTGCACAGACTGTGCTCAGTTGGGGAAAGTTACAGGTTGACCCTGGGATATCCCCCCAAATAATTACTTTGTTAATGGATTCATACAGAATGAGCTTTGGGAAGGTGGTTTGGTTGAAGGAGGTGGATCACTGGGGACATTTGAAGGGTATATTTTGTTCCCAAAACCGCACACACCCACTTTCTGGCTATGAGGAAGTGAGCAACTTTCCTCAGTCATTCCTTTGCGTCATGATGTTTCTGGCCTGTTATAGATCCGGGTGCAGTACAGCCAGCCATGGACTGAGCATGAGCAAAAATGAACTTTTGCTTTCTGATTCTGTTGGGTATTTCGTCATAGCAATACGTATGTGACAAGACACAGAGGCTACTCTGTACCAAACACGTGTCTCTCGGCCCTTCTCCTGATCCCTCTGTTGTTACATGATGGATGTTCAGCTGGCCAGTGTTCAGGTCACTTGGGAATGGTATCGGCATGGGGGATAGAAAACCAGAAAGCTGGCTAGATCCCTGAAACTCAGGCACCATCATCCCCACAGGAGACTCCCTAACTAGGGAATTTATCACTTCTCAATCTTGCTTTTTCTTACAAAAATTTTTTTTGAGTATTTTTAGATTTCCAAAATATTGAGCAGAAAATACAGGGATTTCCCCAAATTTTCCCTCATTGAACTTCATTGTTTTGCCTAGTATTAGCGCTGTGTGCTTATACATTGAAATTGATGAGTCAATATTAATATGTAATTAACTAGCATCTATAGTTTTCACTAAGCCTCACTTCTGATGTCATCTATTCCATGGTTTTTAACAAATGTATGATGATATCATTCATCATTATATAATATAGAATAGTTTCATTGTCTTACAATAAATAACTGTATATGATAAATAAATATTCATATTTTTGTGATCCTTGGAATCTAAATTGACCATAGATAGATATTTTTACTGGTTCACATTTTTGTCTTTTCTAGAAAGTTCTATAGTCAGACTTCTATAGCCTGGAGCTTTTTCAGCCTGGCTTTTTTCACTTATCAATATATATTTTAGGCTCCTCTGTGTCTTTTTGTGGCCTGATGACTCAGTTCTCAGATTAATGCTCCATTGCTTGTTTGTACTACAGCTTATTTACCCAGTCATCTGCTGAGGGACACCTTGGTTGCTTCCAAGTCTGGGCACTTAAATATAAAGGTGCTACAAACATCTGTGTGTAGGTTTTTGTTTGGATGTAAGTTTTCAACTCATTTACATAAATACTAAGGAACATGGTTAGTGGATTTTAAGGTATGTTTCATTCAGTAAGACTCTGCCAGCTCTGATGAGATGTCTCAGTGGGTGAAGATGCTTGCCAGCAAGCCTAGGGATCTGGACTTGATCCTTCGGACTTGCATGGTGGAAGGCAAGAACCCACTGGCCCAAGTTGTGCTCTGACTTCCACATATATTCTGTTCATGCCCCCATGCACATGTGAAAACAACCTCACCACACTACACCCCCCCCCACACACACACACGCGCGCACGCACACACACACCCCCATACACACCCACACCCATACACACACACACACATTAAAAATTAAATTACTTTTTGGAGATTTTAAAAAGAAGCAGCTAAACCGTCTTCCAAAATGATGGCATCAATTCTTTTAGTCATATCTTTATTTCAAAATCACTGTAACTTGGGTCTGTACTATTAGCAGTGAAATGTACTTCTTAACCAAAAGAGACAGAAGAACCTGTCCCTTGATCATGTGCCGTCTTGGGAGATGTCAAATGCCCTGTGTAGATCCCTGGTTCTCTCCTAGCCCAGCTCTCAACATTTACAAGATCAGAAAAGTTGGGCTTGGCTTGTAATGACCTTGTTAAGGAGTCTTCTGTGCTTGTTCCTCCCTAACTGCGGTGAAGCCCCTGTTTAATCATCGTTTCCACCTGTCTTTGGCGCAGCCCTGCCCTTTATGAGTTCATCAGGATGAAGGGTGTTGAGGGTTTGACAGGGGAGTCTGTAAAGCCTTTCCTCGCTGGAACCCTCAAATGTTGAAGTGAGCAAATATCCCACACCATCATTAGCCTGCAATCAAAAGCATTTTAGCAACTTGATTTGGCTTCATGCTGAGCGATAGATGTGTTCTGGGGGAACTATCTATATATACATCATATCGTTATAGATTTAATTCATACTTCAAGTGATTGGAGAAAGCTCATTGCAGAAGAGGATAATTTAGTGAATTCTTCCATAAAGCAAATAATTTCATTATGGGAATAATCACCCTCTAATTTAGTTCCCTGTGAATATGAAACGTTCAAATATTGAAGGTTTTAATTTTTCTAACATATGGAGATTATAACTAGATGCTTGGTCATGTTCAGTTCCTTTTTGCTCCTTTAACATTACAATCACTGCGCTCATTGCTTGTTGTTGCCAGCAGGAAAGCATATTTGAAAGCTAGAGCTGCACTATTGGAGGTTCTCTAGTCCACTTAGAAGAAAGCTTTCCTTTAAGCTGAAGAATTACGGCTCCCTCTGAGGCTAGCTTCAGGGGAACACGGTGATTATTTGGCTGGGTGATCTTGTGGTGACATTGATTATGTCAATCAGTTTACACATCTGTAATGGAAATGGTGGGGCTGGAGAGACAGCTCAGAGGCTAAGAGCCCATAATTAATTGCTCTTCTTGAGGACCCAAGTTCAGTTCTCAGCATCCATGCTGGACAACTCACAACCACCTTCAACTCCAGTTGTATGAGATAAAGTTCCTCTTCTAGCCTCTGTAGTCATCTGTGCTCCTGCACGAAACTCCACACAGACACATGCACATAATTAAAATTTTTTAAAAAATCTTTAAAAAGTAAAAATGGGGACCTCGAGAGATAACTCAGTGGTTAAGAGCATTTGGCTACTCCTTCTGAGGAGCCAGGTTCAACTCTCAGCACCCACATGTCAACTCACGATCAGCTGTAACTCCAGTCCCAGAGGACCCAATGCCCTCTTCTGTGGCTTCCATGGTGCACATGTGTACATGCAGGAAAAATATCAATGCACATAGAATAAAATAATAATAATGAATTAAAGCTTTAAATGGAAATGATAATCAAACATTTTCTTAAGGCTGATTTAGTGATCAATATGATAGCAGTGCCTACCACATATCTATATTCAATTCACAAGAGCTATTATAGATATTGGTAACAGAGTTATCAACAGATTGTGTTAGCCAGGCCCTCCCCTTAAAAAATGACTGCATCTTACACACCAGGCTGTCTACTAGTCAAGAAAAATGAATGAATTTAAGTGTGGATAAGAATGCGGAGAAACTGGAACACTTTTGCACTATTGTGGATGTGTGAAACAGTGGAAAAGAGAATGTGGGAGTTTGAATGTAATCGGCCCCCATAATCTCGTGGGGAGAGGCACTATTAGGAGGTGTGGCCTTGTTGGAGTGGGTATGACGTTGCTGGAGTTAGTGTGTCACTGTGGGGGCGGGTTTTGAGATTTCCTATACTCAGGATACCGCTTGGTGTGTCAGTCAGTTGATTTCCTGTTACCAGCACGATGTAGGACTCTTGGCTATTCCTCCAGGACCACATCTGCCTGCACAACACCAGGCTCCCTGTCATGATGATAATGGACTGAGCTTCTGAAACTGTAAGCGAGCCACCCCAAATAAATGTTTTCTTTATAAGAGTTGCCATGGTCATGGTATCTCTTCACAGCAATATAAACCCGAAGACACAGAAAGACACTTCCTACGAAACTAAAAATTACCATATTACCCAGCAATTCCACTTTTGAGTAGATACCCTAAAAGAACTGAAGGAAGTATTTGTGCATCCGTGTTCATAGCAGCCTGTCTGCAGCAGCCAAAAATGTAGACATCACCAAAGTGTCATCCATGAGTAGATAAACACTACACTACACACACATACAGACACACAAACACACACACACACAGACATGCACACATGCACACATACACACACACACACACACACACACACACACACACACACACACACACACAATGGGATAGTAATCAGTCAGTCCCGAAGAGAAACTAGTGGCACATGTTAAAACATGGATGAAGCTTGAATATATTATGCTAAGCAAAGTCAACCATGTGCAGACAGACGCCCATGACACGACTCCACCACAAAAGACACCGAGAGAAGTGGACCACGTCACAGCGATGGCAAGCAGAGTGGTGCCTGCCAGATGGTATGGGAAGGGATGCTGAAGAATTGGTCTTCACCAGGGATTTGTGAGGAGGAGGAGAAGACCCGGTGGATGATCCCAAAGAAAGGGTCGTGCACAGACGGACACACAGACACACTTATAGAGACTGTGGCAGCACACACAAGGCCTGCACAGGTTCTAGCCTAATGGGGTCCCAGCACTGAGAGGGCAACGTGGATACAGCTCCCACCCCTAACCGAGAAGCTAGCTGCAATAGCTAACAGTCTGGAAAGGTAAAATCGGTTGTCTCAAAGGGAATACCACTGGGTATATCAGCAACACTAAAGGTCAGGCCCCTGCCCAGGAGAAGTTGGTCAACACAAAACAAACTCAATGGTATGTTTGTAGCATTTTTCTTTGTTTGGGATTTTAATTTTAATTCTATTTTTTTAATTTATGTATTTATTTTTTGGTCTAACTCAGTCCTTTGCTTTTTTATTTTGATTTTCAATTTTGGGTAGGGTTGCCTGTGTTTCTTATTTTTGTTGTTGTTTTGTTTTTTTCTTTAGAGAGAGCATAAAGTTGGGTGGGCAGGGAAGTGGGGAAGAAGGAATTAGGAGAGGAGGAAAACATGGTCAAAACATATTGTATGAAATATTTTTTTTCTATCACAAAAATTAATACTAAATGGATACAGGTTTGGTTTTACAAAATGAAAAGTTCTTGTGAAAGATAGCAGTGATGTTTCCACTTAATGCCATTGAACTGTGACTTCAAAATGGCCAAGATGAGCCAGGCATGGTGTCACATGACTTAAATCCCAGCACTTGGGAATAAAAGGCAGGTGGATCTCTGAAGGTTTGAGGGCAACCTGGTCTACATATCGAGTCCCAGACCAGCAGAGCTACCTAGTGAGATCCCATCTTTATTAAAAAAGAAAGAAAGAAAGAAAGAAAGAAAGAAAGAAAGAAAGAAAGAAAAGAAAGAAAGAGAAAAAGAAAAGGCTAAGATGGTCAACTAACTTCATGTTGTATAAATTATAGCATAATTTTTATAAAAATGAAAGAAAGTAAAAAATGATATCAATCCAGCATTAGGAATTGCCTGAGTCTTTATCTAGGAAATGGGGACAAACCAGGTAAAGAGACTGAAGGAACGAGAGCCAGAGTGTGGTCATATGGGACATCTCACGTGGGAATAGCCTCCTCCCGTTCTCCCCCACCCCAGAAGATGACAGGCTGATGCTCCGGGTAAACCAGTACTTCACAAAGATTCCCTCCAGCTAATTCCAAGGCCCAGTGACTTCCAAGCTCAGCAGAAGTTAAGACCAGCATCTGGGTAACCACAGCTTTCAAAGACAGGCCCTGCCCAAGGTGCTGGCATCCAAAAATGACTGGCCGGCTGATAAGAGAGGAGTGTTCCTGGTGCTAGGCTAGTAATTAAATTACAAGGTGATTATTAGTGTACTCGGGCAGGAAGCTCACATCCGACTACTGTAGTCCAAGACTCGAAGTCCTTCTAGAAAGAGAATCACCTGTAACTAAATTAATAGCATTTTCTACCAATTATAGATGCCCTCTAGTGACTATTCGGTTGTCATGGCAACATGCCCACTGAAAGGGTACCTTCCATGAGGCCTGAAGAAAAGGCTTCAAATCTTATCTCTGTGTCAAACCAAATTTGTTTTCTAGGAGTGGGGAGGGGACAGGTGAATTGTCGCCAGCTTATTCCTTTGTCTGTGGCCCTGTCTGAGGTCGCAGGCTGACTGGGCACTCAGACACTGCCCCATGAATCCCCAGCACTGTCCCGTGTCCTGGGACACGTCTGCCAGTTCAAGTTAGCCAAAAGGCATTTCTCCTTCTTTTTCTGAAAATTCCTTTTATTTTTCTAACTGGCAGCTGGGTAACCTCCAGAGCAGTTTCCACTCCGTGGCTTACACAGAAGCCCTTCCAGGGCTTCACATACCCTTCCTTTCAACTCCACGACACACAGTCAATGGCTACAAAGTTGTCAGTGCTGAGCCATGCTGGGAACAGGCTGATGCCACAGGAATGTTCCAGAGTTTTGCTTAGTGAAGCAAAACTCCACCTGTCAGACCTGATGCTCATGTCGCCTGAGCTATTTGAAAAAGCCCTGCTTACTCTGGGTAAAAAGATTCTCTCATAAAGGGCCCTTGGTGCTGACTCCTATTTCCGCTTGGAGATATATCTGAGACCTGGAAACGCTGTCTCTAGCCCTTTCTGGAGAGAGCATGGCAGAAACAAATCTGATAACTCAGATTGTTGGAGAAGTAGCAGGGTTGGGGCGTGCATGTGTATATCATGTTGCAGAGGAAGTGTAGGAAGCCAGCAGTCACTTCTCACTGTGCTGAGCCCCCAGAGGTGACATAAGGGAGAAGGTAAGGGTCCTGTGTTCTCAGATCAGCTCCATATGAGAACTTGTTCCAGGCCACCCAGCCCCGCGTGGTGGAATTGCCCTGGAACAGGAGCTCTGACTTCCTCTTCCTGGGTCACAGAAGAAAGTTCAAATAGGTCATATTTTTGTTCCTCTTCCCATAAAGTCAGATAAGATAACAGCCCAGCCTGGTGGCACAGGCCTTTAGTCCCAGTGGGAGGCAGAGGCAAGTGGAGCTCTGTGAGTTCGAGGCCAGTCTGAAGTTCTAGGACATAGTGAGTTCTAGGCTATATAGAGATCCTATCTCAAAGAAGCAAAAGAAAAAACAAAGATTAAGACTAGCCTTCCTCTGCATGGTGTGACTTTCTCTCTCCCTCTCCTTTAATCCTGGTAAACTACTGAGATGTGATCTGTGGTTTCCCCATTTTATAGAGGAAATGGAAGTTCAGAATAATTAGGTTTGTCCAAGGTCAAGTGGCTATAAAGATTTGCTATCTCTTAAGCCAAGTTTTGAACCTGCTACACATCACTAACTTGACAAACTTAATCCCGCCTCCTTCCTTGATCACATTCCCTTCCCCTGCCAATTCCCATACCTCAGCTCTGGCCAGTTGCCCCTGGAAACGTTACCCATGCACCACCTCTATAACATCTTTCCTCCACCTCCATAGTATCCTTCCACCTCCTCTATAGCCTCCTTACCCCCCCACCTCCATAGCCTCCCTCTGCCACCCCCATAGCCTCCTTCCCCCACCTCCATAGCCTCCTTCCGCCACTTACATAGCCTCCTTTCCCCACCTCCATAGCCTCCCTCTGCCATTCCCATAGCCTCCTTCTGCCTCCTCCATAGCCTCCTTCCCCCACCTCCATAGCCTCCTTCCGCCTCCTCCATAGCCTCCTTCCCCCCCACCTCCATAGCCTCCCTCTGCCACCCCCATAGCCTCCTTCCCCCACCTCCATAGCCTCCTTCCCCCACCTCCATAGCCTCCTTCCGCCTCCTCCATAGCCTCCTTCCCCCCCACCTCCATAGCCTCCCTCTGCCACCCCCATAGCCTCCTTCCCCCACCTCCATAGCCTCCTTCCCCCACCTCCATAGCCTCCTTCCCCCAACCTCCATAGCCTCCTTCCCCCACCTCCATAGCTTCCTTCCGCCTCCTCCATAGCCTCCCCCCCACGCACCTCCATAGCCTCCTTCCCCCACCTCCATAGCCTCCCTCTGCCATTCCCATAGCCTCCTTCTGCCTCCTCCATAGCCTCCTTCCCCCATCTCCATAGCCTCCTCCACCACCTCCATAGCCTCCTCCACCACCTCCATAGCCTCCTTCCCCCACCTCCATAGCCTCCTTCCCCCACCTCCATAGCCTCCTTCCCCCACCTCCATAGCCTCCTTCCCCCCCACCTCCATAGCCTCCCTCTGCCACCCCCATAGCCTCCTTCCCCCACCTCCATAGCCTCCTTCCGCCTCCTCCATAGCCTCCTTCCCCCACCTCCATAGCCTCCTTCTGCCTCCTCCATAGCCTCCTCCACCACCTCCCTAGTATTCTTTCTATCCCCAGCACATTCAGATGCCAAGACCTGTCCTGTCTAGATTGTGTCACGAATCAATCCCTGCCACCTTATCCTTTGTTTTCTTCTTTTTAATTAATTTCAAAATAAAATTTTATTTATTATTATTGTGTGTGCATGATATGCATGTGTATGGATGTTCATGGCAGTGGAGGTTACAGGGTAGCTTTGTGGAGCTGGTCCTCTCCTCCCTTTGTGTGGGCTCTAGGGATGGAACACAAGTTGCTGAGCTTGCACGCCAAGCGCTTTACCTACTGAACGCCTCACTGGCTCCACTCCAGCTTTGGAGGGGCAACTTAAGCCCAAACAACCTCTCTGTTATACTATATACTTGTTTTTAATTTGATTTTTCCCCCATTGCTGGGGCTAGAATCCAGGTTTTTGGTGCACGTTGGGCAAGTGCTAATTTACTGAGTTATACCCCCAACCCTGAATTTGAATCTTGTGTTGCCATTTCTGTTTAAAATATGTCTGCCTTCTGAACTGTGAGCTTCCGTGAGCCTAGATCAATGCAAATTTTAGTGTGTAACTGTCGTCCTGGATGTCTTAGAATAAACATCTACTAGATGTCAAAAATTGTCATTTAAATAATCCTTCAGGTGTGGTCTACAAAGACTGTATTACTATAGAAAACCTTTTTTAATTACATTAATTGACTAAAGAAGGATTCAAACTGCATACAGTGCCATTTCCACTGCTGTAACACACACAAGAAACTACTTTTTTGTTTTCAAAAAAAAAAAGGAAGAAAAAGAGAGCCCTGCTGGATTGCACCTGCTTGAAATCCCACCAGGAAGGCATTGGCAGGAAGATGAGGCATTGCAGACCATCCTTGGCTACAGAGCCAGTTGGACTCTAGATGCACACATGCACACACATGCACACACACGCGCACACATACACACATGCACACACACATGCACACATACACACATGCACACACATGCACACTCACATGCACACACACACTCACATACACACTCACATGCACACACACATGCACACACACATACACACATGCACACATACATGCACACACATGCACACACACATACACACACATGCACACACACATGCACACACACAAAAGCAGACCGCTGAGGGAAGAAGTGAACCCGTGGAAGTGTGAGGAAGGACACAGGTGGTAGTTAACAGTGACTATACGCAGAAAACGATGATACACAGTATGAAAAAACATCACGACAAAGCCCATTATTTTGTATGCAAGTTTATTTTGCATGTGTACGTGCATGTGCATCTGCACGCATATAAGGCACATGTGTGGGTTCCCACAGAGACCAGAAGAGAGAGTTAGAGCCCTCGGAGATGGAGTTACAGGCAGTTTTGAACCCCTCATCATGGGTGCTGGGGGGGGGGGGTTGAACCTGGATCCTCTGGAAGAGCAGCAAGTTTCCTTAACTTCTGAGTCGTACCTCCAACCCCTTTATAGGTGAATTATTTTTTGGATGGAGGTGGGTGGTCCTTGGACTTCCCACAGGGCAGGCAACCCTGATTGCTCTTTGGGCTGATGAGGGAGGGGGACTTGACTGGGGGAGGGGGAGAGAAATGGGAGGCGGTGGCGGGGAGGAGGCAGAAATCTTTAATAAATAATTAATAAAAAAACAAAACAAAACTGGTTTTTAAAGTTATTTAAAAACATTTAATTCATCTTTAAAATGCCTGTTATGATGCATATATTACATAGAGGAGGGCAGGCAGAGGCAGATAATTCTAATGGAACCCAGCCTTTCCTTTGGCTGATGAGGCGATGGCGCAGGTGACCCAGGATAACTGCTCCTGACATGGAATCATCTGAAGCATCCAGTAATGTCTCACACCTCTGAGGGTGTGAGGGAAAAAAGAAACCTTACTCCAAGTACACCAGTAAGGATGGACGATCACCAGTAAGGATGGACAATACACCCATAGCTTCCTGTAGCTGGGTGAGTGTTTGGTGGACATTGAGAGGGGCAACCTGACGTTTGGAGATGTGGGGTGAGTCCAAGCTCCCTAGCCCTGCGATCCACAGTTCCTGCAGACTGCCAGCTCCCTACCTGCTATGGAACTCAGAGTATTTCCTTCACACATCCAGCTTCACTTTCTTTTCATAGTTTAATTGATAACTTAGCTATTGTTCTTTGAAAATTATTAGAGGTGTGGAAGGTTCAAGGCCAAATTATTTTGCAGACAGTTCAGAATAAGACTTTAGCAGACAGGATTTACAAATCATTTGAAGGGAGGGATATCTGGGATTTGAAGAGAGAAGGCATTTTGGGGAGAAGAGATAGTCAGCTAGGGGGGTTAACTCCTTTCTGTACTCTAAGGTCTTTAAACTAAAGATCCAAAACCTGGCACAAAGCAAAGAAGATGACAGTAAGAAGCCAGACACCAGACAGCCATGAGGGGCATAGGAAAGTGTCCAGTGATTGAGAACTTTCTAAGCAGCTGCCTTCCATCTTCTCTCCCTCCTCTTCTCCCCTGTTTTTCCCTCTCTAGGCATTTCTTTGGCTTCCTTATCTTGGGTCTGCCCACTTTGGCCACAGGCTTTGACTTAAGGAGCTATTAACAGTGGGCAGAAGTTTTTCAGTCTCTTCCTACAGATTCTTGCACGAAGAAATTAAAATTGGATTGACTCAGTTAGATGGAGCCTAGTCAACCTAGCCAACGGAGCCTTGGATCAGGTATGCAGCTCTGATTTCATTAGCCTTGGCTACACCTTCCAGGGAGACGATGATTCCCTTTCTTTTGAGTGTGGCAGAGAAGTGTGGTCAGTTTTCCCCCAAGCCCTCATCAAGGTCAAGAATGGATGTTCACATCACTGATCTGAGATCTAAGGGTCCTGAGAAATGCCTGCTGATACACTGGCCTCTCAATGTCCTGGAATCTTGCGAGGCAAGGGCTGCCTGCTTTATGGGCCTGTTTAAGCTCCAGGGCTTTCTCTAAAGAGAATGATGAGCTCTTCCTGCAGGTTGGAAATTTTCCAGGTTGAAAATTCAGCCTCTTGGCCATTTAATTCCACAGCTCCTTTGGCCAAAAAGATTACAAACTTCTTAAAGGGAGACAATCTCAGAGATCAGACCCGGTGATCTCGTCTTACAGATGTAAGAACTGAGGCCCAGTGAGAGGCAATGTCACACAGAGATAGGGTCAGGTGGTACCCCAAACCCCACAGGTACCACCTTGTCATGACTTCTGCATAGCATGCTTTCAAAGAACATTCCTTGATTTGCCTCTTACTTCACTTTGGCTTCTCTCAAGTTCACAGTTCTTTGCCCATATCCCTTTCTTCTTCACTGATGGCCGCCTCTGGGATCGATTCGCATCTTCCTTCCAGGCAATGGTCTTCATGGTAGTGTAATGGAAGATGAGACGAGGCAGGAGTGAAATTCAACCTAGGTCTATCAAGCCAGTATCTCTGTAGGCCAACACCACCATACCACAGGACAGACACCAGAAGAGCATCTACCTACCTTCTGTCGGGAGAGCAGCTACCACGATAGACAATGACGATAGACAATGAAGCCATTTCAGTTCCTGTCAAATGTCATGACTTTTGCAGAATCCGAGGCCAGTATCACATCCCCATCGATTTGGGCTTCTGATGACTTCCTCCCAGTGAGAAAATTTATGTAGTTGTAGATCCATTTTCCTCCCCAAAGCCTTTTCTGATCATTGCACCTCCTGAATCCTTAGTTCACCAAAAGTCACCTTACACAGTAGGGAACCTCATTCCTTTTCTACTGTCTCCTGGATATCGACATGAACTCCCAGCTCCTGAAGGCAGCCAGCTTCTCTCCACCAGTCTTTCTGGCTTTCTCAGTAACCCTTCAGACAGTGTGAGGAGGCTGAAGGAGAAGATCCGCGGTAATGTGCTTGCTTAGCATGTATGAAGTCCTGGGTTCCTGCACTGCAAAAGAAGTGAATAGACAAATACATAAATGTGAAGCCTACTGGGAAAAAAGCCGAGCTTTTCACTCAGAAATGCTGTGGGGAAAGCTGAGAGAAGGATTGGGGGGACAGAGATGTGTATTTCTTTTACCAGTATCTTGGACAAGCATAGATTAGAAGCTTTTTGGACTTCTTGAACCAGAAAGATGCTAGGTTTTCATTTATAGAATATGTTGAGACAACAGACAAAACAAAACAAATGAAAAACCCCTCCCTCCTGCAGTTACCCAACACCAGTGTCTTTTCCCTAGGAGTCTACATTCAGCCACTTTTCTGACTTCAGCTTGCAGGTGGATGCTAGATCAACCACAAGGCTGGGAAGGAAGGTGCTGATGCAAGCCAAGCAAGCCCAGGCCTTCTATCAGCAGGATACACAAGGCCTCCATCCTAAAGCAGCAAGGCCTGTCACCAGAGGCTACTGAAGAGAATCCTCAGCAGGAAAACACAAATATGTACGTGGGGTGAGAGAGTGACTAGAAGGTCCAAGGAAGGGTACTGCCAGTCTAATAGCCTGGGAAAGAACAGGGATCTAGGATCTCAGAATATGGGAACCAGGAAGTAGTTTGATGGACACCTATGCAGAGTCTCATGGGACTACCCACTCCCCAAGGGGAGCCAGCCTTGGGCAAGGAGACTCGGTGTGATGTCTTCAGGAACAGAGAGAACATAGACCTCAGCCAGCTGATGGGGAAAGAGCAAAAATGGGCCAAGGTTCCTTGAAGACAAAAGAACTTATTTCCCATATTAGGATGAAGGACTCAGGATTCCTTCCCACTATGTCAGCTCTACCGACCTATAATTACAGAAAAAAAAAATACACAGTCATCTCCACAGACCAGAAAGGTCTTGGTACAGGAAAGGAACTCAACCACACTGCCCACAGTCCACAGGACAGACCCACATAAAAACCGGATCACCATTGGTTCTCATAAGGCTAAGGCTGTTGAATGAGTTCCTCAAGGTCACCCTACTCGGAGGTTAAGTTAGCTGCCCATGGTCACAGCCATGAGGGATCAAGCCAATATTCGAACTCAGGGATCAGGCTGACTAAAAGAGCCCCCTCTGTTGTGCTTAGCCATGGCCCAAACCCTAGTGCCCCCACAAGAGCTCTGTAAGGATGGTTTATAATCTACAGATTGTTCAGCCTCTCCTCACCTCTGAAAGGTGAGGAGGCTTAGAGCCAGGGCGAAGACAAGACCAGACAACTCATTCTCAGTTGCTTTGCAGGTGGCGTGCCTGTCACTGGATGTGCAAAACCCAGCCCTGAGAGCAAGATGAGGAAATGGGAATTTGCTGGAAGCCTAGAATCTGGTACTATCAGTTAATAGTTTGTCAACCCAGGAAACCATCCAGATGTTAGAGCATAAAAATAACTTATTGCCGAGCCAATGAGGTGTACTGCTAAGGACAGAGCCCCAAAGAAGTCAGATGCCTTGTGTTCCTTTGGTAATGGAGAGAGCATGTTGCCAGGGGGGAAGACCTGTTGCCTGGCACCCAGATAGATGGCATACAGCACACATTCTGCCTTGTACCAGTTGTTGGTTGTAGTGATGGGCAAGGTCTCTGAGCCTGCAATGCAGCTTTCTCTCTCTCTCTCTCTCTCTCTCTCTCTCTCTCTCTCTCTCTCTCTCTCTCTGTGTGTGTGTGTGTGTGTGTGTGTGTGTGTGTGTGTGTGTATGTATGAATGAATGAGAGGGAAAGAGAGAGAGAGAGAGAAACTGAGCACTTTGGTTTTGGTTCAAGAATCAAAGGGGCTCTCCACAGGTTGTGAACATGTATTCTGTTTTGCTTTCGGCTCATGGCCTGACTTGTTCAGTGTTCAAAGCTTACTACAAAACAAAATCCTGTCCATCACTCCAGGTCCTCTCCAAGCCTGGCCTCTTCAAGCAAGCAGCCCCAGGCTCCTTCTGCCCTCTAGGCTCACCCTCTAGCCATCCCTCCCTTTCCACAATGCCCTTCCCTCCAACAACCTGCCTCCTGTTCAGCCAAATAGCTGGGGGCTGCAGAATTAGCTCTCTTCTCCTGAACCTAGAACCTACCATAGCCATAACGGATACCTGCCCCTTGTAAAAACCTTATTAACTTTTCATGCAAATACCATCCCTCGGGAAGCCTTTCCACACGTGTTCCGGTTGGCTGCTCCTCCAGAGGTAACATGGTGCTTTGTGTTTGTCCCTGTACTAAGTGTTCACTTATCCCCTATTCTTCCACAGACTGTGGTCCTCCCACAAGTTTGAGCTCCTGGAGGGCACAGACTGAGGGGCTTCCTGGTCCCTGCATGCCTGGATATGCTCATTGGATGTTTTACAAATTAATCGCTCAAAGAATTTCTGTAGCAGGTTCGTTCCAACACCTCCAATATGCACCCGACTCCACCGCTTGGTGAGACATAAAGCGTCTCATATTCCTCTTGGAGGCCTCTGCTAACCTCAGTTTTAATCAGAACAGTGGCGATCTGGTCAAGTGATGACCGCATTATCCACTGCATCGAATTCTTCCAGCTACGCAATGTCCCAGCTTTTTAGCATGGCCAATGGAAAATTAATTGGTCGCCAAGTGCATATCTAATTACAGCATCCCGCCCCTGCCACAGCGATGCATAAACGTTAATTATAACATAGGAATCTCAATAACCTATGGTGGCACTTAATGCCGCGTTAATAACGCCACTTGTCTCCCCCACAACATCTCTCCCAGTGCATGCACTACATTTTCTCTTATCTGCCATTTGGACAGACTTTACACTTTAAGCGCGGAAGTCCTCATTCTTACAGCCTGCCTGATTTTAAGATAAGTGTTTCTCTGCAAACCGGACGGTGCCTTCACCCTCAGTTCTGTCCCTCACCATAGAGTGCCCCACTAGCGCAAGAGGTCGTTGGAGGGCTATGTCAGTGTAAAAACACTGGTCTGTCCAGGCGTTTCAGGCGGCATCCCCGGCGTTCCCTCGGTTCCCAGCTCTCCAGGGCCCGCCATCCCAGGGAAGAAAGGCGAACTACATTACCCAGCAGGCTTGCCGCCTCCCTCTTTCCTTTCAAGTCTTTGCACGTGGCCGGAGGGGGAGGCGGGGCCTGGACGTCACTCTCCTACATTCTCTTTCCCTGTGTCAGTACAAGGATCATTTTTTTCCTTCCTCTACTCCCTCCCTCTGCCTGCCCCTCCCTCCCTGTCTCCCCTCCCTCCCTCCCTCCCTTCCCGACTGGGTCGGTCCGCTGGGGTGCCGAATCCCCTCACGGCTGGGACGCGCCGAACTCCCAGCAGGAGTCGGCTCTGTGGAGCCTGGTCACTCCCTTCCCCTTCCCTGCCCCCTTCCCCCACCCCCGACGCGGGCTCAGCGCGGCCGCCGGAGGAACCCCCGAGGTGAGCATCCCTTGTCCGCCCTCCTCTTTTAGTCACCTCGGCTTGCGGGTGGATTCGGGGACCCGGGAGGAGGGCAACGTGACGTGCTCTTGATTATAGATAAATCCGGGAAAACTGCTCCGAACAATTCTCCCCCTTCCCCCTTCCAGTGCGTTAGCTAGCCCGGTGTCCGCACCCTTCCACCGTCCCCTCTTCTGGGTCTAGGGGGCATCGCACTCTCGGATCTCGTCCCTTCCCAGGGTTTGTCCTGTGGTGGGCCTCACTCCCCGCGCAGTAGGGACCGTGACACCGGACCTCCGAAACCCAGAAGGGTTCCTGGGGCTGGGGACGCGCGTCTGGAGCCCCACTCGCGTTGGAGCTGCGCGGTGTAGCCGATGTCAAGTGTGCGGGGTTCCGACCCGCCGGGAGGAAGCCCGCGAGAGAGATTCCTCTCCCTTTTGTTTTGGAGCCTCGTTTGCTGCAGCGAGCAGTTGCTCCAGCGCCAGGCAAACTTGCAGCTGTTCCGACCGTGCTCTGCGCCGAGGTCGGAGCGCGACTGGGGAGGCGGCGGCGGGCGCGGCTGCAGCATTCGGGGCTGCGGGAGGGAACCCGTGTGCGTGTGTGTGTGTGTGTGTGTGTGTGTGTCCACGCTGCCCTTCCCCGCTGGGCTGACGGATTGTGTCTGTGGTCGCGGCTGTCCCCGCCGGGCTCGGCGATATCTGGATGGCTCTCGTCTAGACAGACAGCAGACCCCTCCTTTCGTCTCCGGTGAGCCCACGGGCCTCGGAGGGCGCGGCGGCTGGGAGCCTTGGTAGATCCATCGCAGTGGCAGCTTTGGCCATTCTCGCCGCTGTGGCAATTCTGTTGGTTTTAAGAATTAGCATTCCTGTGGCCTCGGAGCAATGGGGTCTGGGGGACAGAAACGCCCTGCAGATCTGGGGTTGACAGGCTCCAAAAAGCCGATTCTTGCTGGCGAGTAACCCGAGGGCTGAGGAATAGGCTGATGAGGAGGGCCTAGCAGGTGACGGTCACAGGCACAGGTTTTAGTGGAAGATGGGGGGCGGTGGCTTGGCTGAGACCAATATCTAGGGGACCCGGAGGACCGCGCGCCGGTTCCTGGATGCCATCGGAGGAGGCGTCCCTAGGACCGGGAGTCGGAACTGGTTATTTATTGGCATTAAAAGACAATTCAGGATTCAAGCCCTTCACTCGGCCTCCTTGGCTCTGGTTTTGCAGAGTTCTCAGGGTAGGGGCCAGGGGGCGTGTGAGCCGAGAAGGGGGCGCGGCATGTAGAGGGGAGGGATCGGTGTCTGTGCCCTGCGTCTCAGCACCAGGAGGGAGGCGTCGCCTCCCCCGCCTGTTTGTGTGTGTACACACAGCTTGGTCTTGAAGGGGGCGGCATAGTGGAGAACAGCGTGGGGTGGATGCTTCAAGGGATTGGCCCAGCCATCCCCAAATGGTGTGAGTTGGACTCGCTGTCTTGTATGTGTCGACGCTTGCGTTACTAAGGAATTCTTCCGCTGGCGCCAGGGAAGACCTTAAGGTGGCTTGGGCTCTCCGGATGCGCGCGGGAGTCCCCAGCCCTTTGTGGCCCTCCCTCTACGTTTTCCTCTTTCCCCTGGTCCAGTGACTGGCTGAGAGGATCCACCCAAACTCTGGCTTCCCTCCCACCCCAAACCCCGGAGCTGGGACTCAGGATCCTTGACCCTAGTACGGAGGCTACCCATGATACTCGCGCCTGCCCATTCCCTCAGCTGTCTTCCCCTATCCTGGAGAGAGAATCCACTCGTTCAGCCACCCCTCTTAGCTCCCAGTTCTTTAGTTAAGGACCAAAGTAGCCACAGCCTAGGCCTGTCTGCCTCTGCCTGCAGGCCTGTGGGGTTACACGCCACTGTCTGCCCCGCCCGCCCGGCTGTCATTTTTGAAGCTCTGAGATTATCCTCCTCTGGCTAGGGGCCCCTGCACCGCCTGGACACCTCGGAAACTGCAGGCTCGGGTGTTGGGAGCCTCCCCAGGTCGAAAGTGACACAGCGTAAGCACCGCCTCTGCTCAGAGGAAGGCGAGGCAGAGCACTGGGAGGAGCGATGGGCTGTCCTGCCGGGTTCCTCTTGCTCAGCGTCGGACCAGGGCCCAAACCTCTGGAATCTCTACTCCCAGCAGCCCTGGGCCATGCAAGGAAATCTCCAGGATTTTCAAACTACCCAAGTATACAGGAACAGATTGCCCCCAACAGACACTAGATAGTGTCAGGACGCTCTGCGTCGGCCCGAGGAAAGTCCTCTGAGTGTGTGAAATCAGACTCCACTGACACAGCAGTAGGCTCAGCTGTGTGTCCCGTGCCTGTCCTGGGGAGGACCGTTCTGCTCAGAGGCAATAATTTGTCAGGAGTTCTGGGTATAGTGCCATTGAGAGGAGTAGATTTCTAGAATAAGAACATGTGTGTATGAATTTACAGAACAGCTCTCCCCTGTATGTCATTATGTATTACTAAGAGGACCCTGTGAGGTAGGGCAGGACCAATCCCACTGTACAAAGGAGGACACCAAGGCTCAGGAAGTGATGTCACTTGCCTACCGCCTCTCAGTAGGTAAAAGGCAGCTTTCCTCCTCTTGTGATTTCTCTTTGTAATCCATAGCTGTTTATTGTTGTTTAAGAAAGGGGCTTTCCTGCTGGGCGGTGGTGGCACACACCTTTAATCCCAGCACCCAGGAGGCAGAGGCAGGCGGATCTCTGTGAGTTCGAGGCCAGCCTGGTCTACAAGAGCTAGTTCCAGGATAGGCTCCAAAGCTACAGTGAAACCCTGTCTCGAAAAACAATAAAATAAAATAAAAAATAAAATAAAATAAAATAAAATAAAAGGGTCTCCCCAGTGTTGCCTGGCCTACCACCACCTCCCAAATTCTGGGATAACAGGTGTGTACCTAGTACCCACAGCTTTTCATTTTAATAGTGAGCATTTTTTTGAGGGTGGGTTCTTGGCACCTCAGGAAATGGCCTGAAAAAGGGGTAAATATACTGGTACTTATTCTTTGTCAAAACACTTTGTTGTTGTTGTTGTTGTTTCGAGACAGGGCCTCACTGTATTGCCTTGGCCTGCCTCCCTATGTAGACCAGGCTGGTCCTGCCTCCAGAGTGCTAAGATTAAAGGTGTATTCCACCCGTGCTTGCATTTAATCAAAATAAATGACAATGAATAATGAAAACGGCTATTATAAACCACAGGCCTTTATCATTCATCTAATAATTTGATGTTGATGAGTACATGCCAGCCGTGACATACCTATTATATGTCAGCATATAGTAAGCACATAGTGTGAACATGCCCTTGTGCATACAGGTGTGTTCATCCAGTCCTTGGTGAATCCAAGATGTGTTGATTTGCATAGGTTTTTGTTGTTGTTGTTGGTTGTTTTGAGGCAGGCTGGCCTAGGTTAGTACAGCCCAGGGTGGTCAATCTCAAACTCACAGCAACATTCCTGCTTCAGGCTCCAAGTGCTGCTGAGATTTACTCTTTGCCACTTTCAGTCCATCAAGTTAGTCATGCAACTCCCCTGCCTTCCTGTCTTCCTCTCTAGGGATGGTCAAATCTAGGAAAGAGCAAAGCAATCCCTACCCGTCTGTGCAAGGGCCTCAATGTTCATGCAAAAATGAAGGGTCTCAGACATGACCTTGGAGGGAATTTCAGGTTGACAACCTGGTCAACAAATTTTCTGAACCACCTCTCTGCTCAGAAATGTGTCCTGGGCACCTCCAAGCTTGTGTCTCTTGAAGAACATGCAAGAGAAATTAATACCTGGTCCCTAATGTGTGTGGAGCAGGGATTCTCAACCTGTGGGTCACGGCCCCTTCTGAGGGTTTGAATAACGTTTTCACAGGAGTCGCCTAAGATCATCCGAAAACACAGATATTTATATTATGACTCATTACAGTAGCAAAGTTACAGTTGTGAAGTAACAGTGAAAGTAATTTTAAGGTTGGGGTGGGGTCACCTCAACATGAGGAACTGTATTAAAGCAGCGTTAGGAAGGTTGAAAACCACTGCTCTAGAGTCTAAAACTGTGTTCCAGCTGTTGTGGTAGATATGGATGTTTTAGTTTCTCAAGTGCTTGTGATGGACCCACGTAGGCTACACAGTCCGCGTTGTTTTGGGCACACAGAGACACTACAGCAGGACTAGTTAAGTTACACCACAAAAACAGAGCCCTACGGAGGTACCCAATCATCAGTATTTTATAGTGCTTACCTTGGGACCTCGTCAGTTTCACGTATGTTGGTGGCCAGGTCCACACTGGTGCTCAGTGTCTTAGAGCAAAGGGAGTGGGAAGGGATGGTGGGAAAGGTCCTTAGGTCTCTGTTACCTGAACTGCAGGCTGTTTGGAATCTTCCAGGTGGGTCTAGAGCAGTGGTTCTCAACCTTTTATAGGGTTGGCCGGAAACTTCTGGAAAACACGGTTATCTACATTGCAGTTCATACAGTAGCAAGAGTCCACTTACGAAGTAGCAACAAAATAATTTTAAGGTTGGGGTCACCACTACATGCAGAACTGTATTAAAGGGTTGCAGCTTCAGGAAGGCTGAGAACCTCTGCTCTAGAGCTATGTCTGGCCAAAGATAGGCAGCCGATGGAGACTTACCCTGACGCCAACCAGCAGGTTACGCTGAACCCAAGGCACTGTGAATATGTTCTTTCTGCCCTACCCCCAGCTCTGATGTGCTGTGACTCAGAGAGAAGCTGTGGTTTTCATCAAGGTCTCGCCAGGCCCTGCAGGGCTTAGAGGGTCTGTGCAGACATTAGTATGAGGTCTGTGATGTTGGTATGTTGGTAGGAAGCCTGCGATGTTAGTATGCTAGTATGTGATGTTAGATTGAGACTCTACTGGGCTTATAAGGTCTATGTAGATGTTAGTATGAGGTCTGTGATGTTAGTATGTGGTCTGTGATGTTAATATGAGGTGTGTGATATTGGTATGTTAGTATGAGGTCTGTCTATGATATTGGTGTGTGATGTTAGTGTGAGGTCTATGATATTAGTATGTTAATATGAGGTCTGTGATGTTAGTATGTTATATGAGGTGTGATATTGGTATGTTAGTATGAGGTCTGTCTATGATATTGGTGTGTAATGTTAGTGTGAGGTCTATGATATTAGTATGTTAATATGAGGTCTGTGATGTTAGTATGTTATATGAGGTGTGATATTGGTATGTTAGTATGAGGTCTGTCTGTGATATTGGTGTGTTAGTATGTAATGTTAGTGTGAGGTCTGTGATGTTAATATGTTAGTCTGTGATTTTTAGCATGAGGTCCTGCAGGGCTTACAAGGTCTGTGTACATGTTAGTATGAGGCTGATTTTTATCTAGTCCCAACTTAACTTGTGTGGTCTCTGTCATCCTCTGGTGTCATTGCTCCTACTCCGACTCTAAGGTAGTAGAAATGCTGATCATAATGGTGGAAGCTGGAGGTGGGTGGTTGGGATGCGGAATCTTGTTTCTCGAGAGACAGGAAGACATACAAACAGACAGGCAAATTATAGTCTCTGAGAAGTCTCCCACAGTGGTGTTTCTGTAGAACTTACCTGATCACGTGTTAGCTGTAGTCTGTAGCCTGAGACAAGCTGTGGTTCAGAACAGGGTGAGAGCAGACCCACCCTGGAGCCAGGCAAACTGGATGGAGAAGCAAACTGCCCAGTCTCCATGCAGAGACCTCAGGGCCTCAAAAGTAAATGGTTTGTTCAGGGTCACAAGGAGCTCTTGGCAGAGTGGGACAGGAAACCTTGGTCTTTCATGCCTTATCCAATTTCTTTCTCATGATCCTCCTGCCTCCACCTCTTCAGCATATTCTACTGGTTTAGGTATAGGCCACCACAACTGACCCAATTTCTTTTTACACCAGATACTTGCCAAAATGAAACCAAAAACAAAAAAAGTGGCTCTTTCCTTTTCAGTCTGCACACTTTGTCTCCTCTCTTTCCTTTGCCGTCCGCTTGGCTGGAGACTGCTCTCCTTCAGGGCTGGCCTTTGTTGCCTTGGATTTTGTCTTAGCATCCAAGAATAACTGAAGGTTTTTGAGGGCTGGGGGCCTTGTGGTGTTCTTATTTGGTGTGCTGCTTTCTGGCCCTATGGCATGGGCCTAGACGCTGAATGCTACTATGGCCTTGCATTTCCCAAGCTCTTTAACTGAATTAAGCAAGGACAAAGGGGCAGTGGGGCAGAAGAGGATGGGGGTGGGGCTTTACCTGGCTTTATGTGTATTACATCAGTCACCCATGTAGACTTTTCATTTCTGCCTGTAAGGTTGGCTTCATCTCCCCAGCCCATTTATAGGTGAGAGACCAAGTCTCCCTTTTTAGTGACATGCCCAATTCCCAACTAAGGCACGTGGACCCCGTATCTCTAGGCTCCACCCCCTCAGTGCACAGTGCTAAGGATGCTTTACCATGTGACATCGTCATTGTTTTGTGAATGGAGACTTGGAACCCTTTAGAGATTTATGCTTTGTATTGGTCATGACCAGCCAGGGAGCTGAACCCCCCAGCTCACTAACTCCAGAGAAGGATTGTGACGTAGATAAAAGATGGGAAGCAGTTTCCATAGCAATGATATGTAGAGTAGGACCAGTTTGGGATGGCTTAATGAATGATGTGTATTTGGGAGTAGGTCTAGGTATTGGGTGTAAGGGGCTTCTGGTTGGATAATGACCCAGAAGTGGATACAAGGAAACTGTGTACCTGGGGTGGGATAGACCAGAGAGGTTTGGTTGACCACCCTGCAGTTGGCACAGCCTTCTTCATTGCCACTGGGCTTTGTTTCCAGGCCTGGCCCTGTGTTAGACGTGGGCTCCAGAGGAGGACAGGCAGAGGGCCCTGACTCAAATATAGCAGGAGAGAAACAAATTGTCACTTTTCACTATGATTTTTCAAGTGCATGATGACATAAGCACCTGCCATCTGGGAGGACTTCCTGAAGGAGGCAGCTCAGACACTGACTATTAAGGAAAGAAAGGAACTAGCCAGTGGAGACCAGAAAAAGGCCTTCTGTGGGAATGAACTGCAGGCACAAAGGGGCGGAGGCTGGAGCAACTGATTCCAGGAAGGACTGTGAACTCAAGGACTCAGCTGAGCTGGGGACCGGCTGTGTGACCGATGCTCCTCCAGGATGGGAAAGGGGGCTTTCACAGGGTGGCCTTTGGGTTGCTTGAGCCACAGTGTTTGTGTCATAGGGAGGAGATCTGCAACCAGGCTGGGCACTGAGGATGAGTCAAGGGCCACCTGGAGGGTCCTGCCTACTGTCTTGCTCCTCTTGGCTTGCTCCACCTGCTTTTTTTATAGTACTCAGGACCACAAGTCCAGGGATGGTTCTACCCAAAAAATAGCTGGGCCCTCCCACATCAGTTGTCAGTCAAGCTAATGAACCACAGCCGGTCTGGTGTGGACTTCTCCATTGAGGTTCCCTTTCCCCAGATGATTCCAGCTTCTGTCAAGTTGACATAAAACCAGACAGTGTACATGTTAAGCAGATTTGGGGAGCATGGCCTGTGGTTATTGTTTGCATTTAAGGGGAACACTACACACACACACACACACACACACACACACACACACACACACACACCCTGGCTTCTGACCACACTAACTGACTGTGAATGGCAGCCCATGTATGTGTTGGAATAGGTCTGCTGAGGTAGAGTGAGGGAATAGAGACCAGTGACAAGTTCAGTGTCATCGGCTTTGGATCAGAATCCCAGCTGGTGCAATACTGGACGAAGAAGGGGAAACAGGAGCCACTGTGCTGAGAGTGAGGAGTTATCTCTGAGGATATGGGGGACCTGGACCCTGGCAGGGCTGCTGTAGACAATAGAGCAGACCTCTTCCTCCCATTGTCAGAGAATCCTTTGTCACACAGGGCTGCTGGCTCCTTAGGGAAGCCAGACAGGGATGCTGTGTCATGCTGGAGGCCCAGCTGGCAGAATCCGGCTTCAGCTGGATGCCTTAAAGTGAGTTAGGCGAGAGGCCCTTCTGTCTTCTAACATCCACCGAGAGCGGAGCTCTGTCCCAGACCCTTGAGCAGGTCAACTGCTTCCAGGAGCAGGTGGTGCGCTTGCGCTTGAGGTAAGATGGGGACACACAGAAGCCGCTGAAGAGCCGTACAAGCCAGGAGAGTAGAATGTAAGCTAAGTAACAGAGCACAGCGGAGATCTCCGTTTCCTTCATCCGTCACTGTACTGCTGTTGGGGCCAGCCCAGCCTTCTCTTGTTTCGACCTTCAAGACCCCAAACTACACGCAGGAGGTCTTGGTCTCCCATGAGTCTTTGCAGGGTCGTGGCCTGTGTCTGGGATCGGAGGTCAGCCAGAGAAGGCATCTCTGCACAGGTGCAAAGGGGGCACCCCAGTACTGACTTAGGCACTTTCTGTACCACAGTGGAATACCCCTGGAAGCCTTCCAGCTACGGAGTGCCTGGAGATGCTGCAGAAGATGCAGCGGCAGCCTTTCTAAGAACAGCCTGGCTCACGGAATAACAGGGAAGCCCTGCCCCAGATGAGATGTGGGGGTGTGCTTTGGCGGGACTGTGGTTGAAGGATAGCTACCTGGGTTCAGAACCCCAGGGCCCAAACCCTTATAATGCCTCCTCCAGGACCGGAAACAGAGAACCCTGCCTCTAGTAATTTGCCTGCTTGGAGAAAGCATAGGCTAAATACCCCCCCCCCATAATGGGTGGTACTGGGCTATTCAGGTTTGAAGTTGGAAGAAAAATACTTCCGGGCAGTTGGAAGCCTCGGACCTGTTACAGCTTTGGATGTCCCTCTGTTATTTTATCCTGAGGGTTCCAGAGAAGAAATTAGCTCACAGTCTTGGGGCAAGTCTTGGCCCACTGTTGGTCGAGGCTCTAAGGATCTAGAGAAGTACTAGGGTTCTTCTCCCATTGTTAATTTAAATCTCTTCTCAGAGTCCAAACCCAGCTTCCTGCCCAGGGCAGTGTGGATGAGTGAGCCAAGGGGAGGAAAGGCAGGCAGAAGGGCCCAGAGTAGGAAGGACCTAGAGAACCTAGAGGAGCTGCACAGGGTGGAGGCACATGCATGGTGTGTTGAACTGTCCCTACTTCAGCTTAGGTATTAGGAAAGGTCTGTACATGACGTGTGTGAGGTCCTGGGTTCAATCCCCAGTACTGCAGGGGAAAAAAAAGGAAGTAACATATTTGTAAATGAGTCTCATATGTCTACAAAACCCAGAGCCTTCCCTCACACAGCTTGCTCATACCAAATCCTTACAGTGTGTTGTCGTTCCAGGCTGCTGTTTAGGGCATGCAAGAATTCTCATGGTCATTTCTTCTCCAGACCACATTTTATCATGTCCTTCCCTATGTTTGATACAGTTTCAAACTTGGGGAGACCCCTGGGGTCAGCTGGCTGGCCTTTGATCTGCTTGGGAATGCAGGTCCGAGCTACACTTAGCCCCCCTGTGAGGCCATATTCCACCTATGGGAAGCTTCCGCTGCCACTGGCCACTTCTGTCTAGAGTCCCTGAAGCCACAGTGACACACGGCTTCTAGTCCTTTCACCATCTTATTTCTGCTGGAATGGCCTCTGTTAGCCGAGCAAAGACAGAGAGTCCACCCAGTCTCTGTCTTAATTGATTTGATGCACAGAGGGCTTGTAAGGACAGACACTGAGCAGAGCCGGCTGCACAGGCGCTGTCTGTGAGACATAAGTTTTTTTTTTCTTTTAAATTTTTGTTTGATTTTATTCCTGGTTTCTGAAACAGGGTCTAGATATATAGCTCAGGCTCACCCTAAACTCTGTATGTAGTCCATAGTGTCTTGTATCCAAACTTGTGATCCTCCTGTCTCAGCCTTCCAGGTACTGGGATTATAGGTATGAGCCACTATGGCTGGCTTGATATAGACGCTCTGAGCTACTTTGGCACAATACTTTTCAGACAGTCATGAGAGATGCCTTTTTTGGATGCCTAGAACATGCTTTTGCTTGTGAAGTAGCTTGCGAGCCACATACACAGGGCTGGGTTCAGTGACTGACTGTTGTGTGCCAGGCTCAGCGCTGGACACTTGGGTATGTGCTTCACAGAATGAATCTAACTTCTGTGACGGAGACTGCTGGGGGCAGAGACATGGACATGCCTAACTATAATGGTGGCCACAGAACTCAGAAGTTCTTCAGAAGGAATGTGTGTGGGGCGAGGTGGATGCTGCCTCTGTGATGCCATTATAGGGAATCCCTTAGGATAGGCATCCCCATGCTTCCACCTCTTGGGGACATACAGGCCTTTGCCATGATCTCGGGGGAGTTTGCTGTGAGTTTGAGCCATGAGATTCAGACAGCGGCCTGGTGCTAAATTCTCATCCTAGCCTGTACCCAACAGGACGGTGTTCACAGTGTGATTTTTTTTAGGGCACATGTATTATTTGTTGTGTCTGGCTACAGCACCCAGGCTCTCCTATAAGCAGAAACATCAGCTCTTCCTCTTTGCCAAGCAGGGTGACTAGCATCTCTGGCTTACATGTCCACTGGCTCATGTCGGCTGTGGAGAACCTCGACCCCTCCTGTGCTGAGCTTGGCCAGGGTGGGTCAGCTCTGCCAGTTTCTGCTAGACTCCTTGCTGTGCTGACAGCCAGTGGTGATGGTCAGAGATTCTGGAAAGACACCCAGGTACCCTGCTCCTTCCTGTGAATGTCGTTTTGCCCACATGCCACTGGTTCTCCTTAATCGTTTTATCCTAAGGCTCTTACCTGGCAGCATTTGGTCCAGGTTAACCATCATCTGGCACTGGCCAGGCTGTGGGAAGGATGGGATGAAATCAGCAACCCTAAAAGAGTCTCTGGTCAGAATAGTGCCTGGAGGAGACTCTGTGGGTCCCCCACTTTTGAAGAGAACAAGAATCACTGGTCATGTTGCTCAAAGTGGACTGGGTTCTCTGAAAGTCGTGCTGGAATCATTAATCCCGCGGCCTCTCTGGGAGTCAGGGTCTTTATAGAGGGCACTGGGCTACTTGCTTACGTAGCACAATTGGCATCTGTATAAGAAGGGTACTTGAGCTGGGTGCAGAGGTGCATACATGTAATCCTAGCATTGAAGAGTCTGGTGCAGGAGGATTACTGGGATACTTAGCAATACCTTATCTGGGAAGGAAAACAGAAAAAGAACTCATGAGCTGCAGATAGAAATAAACAGTGCCCTGGGTTTTATGCCCTGTACCCCCAAAACAAGGCCCAAATAGATTAGAGTAGAGTTAACAGACTGGAGGGTCACCAGGTACAGTAACAGTTTAAGGGGCTACCAAAGGAGGACATGCAAACCTAAAGAGAAAGCCTTCAAGAGAAGCCAGCTGTACTGATTCGTGGTTCTGGACTTCTACCTCCAGCACTATGTGCCTTGACTTTTTGTCTCTTCAAGCCTTAGTGTGCCCCAGGACACGGACATGCACATATGGTCAGTCCCCTGAGCATGCGGACCAGTGAGTCTACCTCATATTGGCTCTTACAAGAGGCCAGGCGGGTACCAGTAAGAGTTTCTGGGTAGCCCAGAAGAGGGGTGGGTTTGTTCTGAAGCCCTTAGAAAGCCCAGTGAGGACTTGTTAAAAACCAAACACTTGTTGGATTGCTAGTGTAAGAGCGCATAGTGGGTGCTTTGTAGATACTGATTAGCCTTCCAAACCTAGATTTTATGCATGAAACAATGAAGGCACAGAGAGGGTTTGCCTTAGGTTGCGTGGCTAGGAAGTAGCAGAGCAAATTTCAGGTCAGCTTTACCTCACACACAGGGACTAAGTGGTTATTCCAAGGCCACCCATGGTGTTCTGGGAAAGTTTGTCACTGGTAGTCTTAAGTGAGCAAGTCACTCCTGTCTATGTGTTTTCTTCTTGGTGACTCCAAGACTTAGATGAAATTACGTCTCGGGTGCCTGCACCCTCTCATTCTGAGGTTCCCTTCATTATTTAGAGTTGCCCACAGTGGGACTGGCATGGAGAAAGAAGGGTCCCTGAGTCTTTTTTTTTCTTTTTTTTTCATTTACTGTCCCTAAGGCTGCAGCTCCAGGTCCACCTGGGCTGGCTGGCTGAGGGTGACAGCCTCTCGTTCCCTGGGAGGAGATGCATTCTTTCAGCAGTAGAGCTAATACCACACAACATCAAGCTTCTCAGATCCTGTGAGGAGGGTACAGGCGCCCACAGAAGCACACAGTCAGCTGGGGGCTGTTGGAGCCTTGGGAAGCTGACCAGGCATCGGCTTGAGAGCCACGTTCTTACCCACTCTGCTTCCCTGTCCTTAGCCCCATGTAGGCAGCAGCAGAGGGCCAAGTAAGGAAGTGGCTGTCTGAAGTTCCAAGGACACAGATGGGAAGAGGGCCATCGGAACAGATGGGAATGTAGCTGTCAACCTCTGTCTGGCAGGCCAGCACCGAGCATATCCCTGGAGGAGGCTGACTTTGCTCACCGCACTGGAGACAGGCTTGCTTAATGGATCCGTAATAGATATAGGGAAAGTGCCCAGTTCCTGGTGGCCTGCTGTGACCTCATTGCTTCTCTAATTCTGGTATTAGGACATTTGGGTGGAGGCGACAGACCCCTATGCCCTCCCTTCCATTGTCACCGCTCCCAGGGATCACAACTCCTGTTGTGGGGTGCCCGGGAGGCTGGCAGGACTCATGCAGGGCTCTTTAAAAATGACCCAGTGACCTAGCGAAGATCAGGCAGAGTCATCCTGTCAGTCGTGCCCGGAAACAGGGTCATCTCCCAGGCTGAGACAAGGATCCCACCAATTCGGATTTACCAAAAGCACTAGAATGGGTGGAAAACAGCTTCACGGAGTAGCAGGATGGACCCGGGGTCTGGACCTCACTGAAGATGGGGTCCTTGTCGTGTGTCCCCAGATTCTCCCTCCTAGCACTGTCGGTAGTCTCATATGATTGCGAACTATCTAAGGGTCCCTGCTCCACCCTCCTTTCAATATTGGAGATGGAAGAGCCTGGTACTTTGATGTAATCCTGGTTCTTCAAGTTGGGCGTGGCCTGAGGGGTTTGGCATTCAGCAGGTGGATACCTGGATACTTCTCAGGACAGGAGGCATGCTGCTTTATGCCCTGTGGCCTAAGGGCCGCAATGTGCCTCTCACCCCTGGCTGGGATCTCAGAGCCCATTTTCCAGGCTTCTGAGTCTGCTGGAGCATCTAGGCTTTTCCTCAAGGTAAGCACTGTTCTTCAAGGTCTCTCTTGATTGGATGCTCAGTATCTATCCAGACTTCCCTTCCCCGTTCATCCCTACCCCTCCACCTCCTGAAATGGGAGCCAGGACGGGAGAGCGCTCTGGGTATGATGTGAACAGTACAGACGCAAGCCTTAGTCAGCTCCCCCTGTCTAGACATTGTTCTGCTTCTAATGTGGCCTGGGACAGGCTGTTTCCAGGTCTAGCTTCTAGATAGGGCGATTCCCACCCCACCCTCCTTGTCAGAATAATCTGGGGTAAAGATCTATTTTCCTATCCTGGGCTTCATCCAGCCTTGGTGGTAGCCAAAGCCACCTCTGCCCAGATTCATTCGAATGGTCCTGGAAGCCAAGAATCTGATGCAAAAGCAGTGAGATATTTTTAGATTTATTTATTTTTTGCATATACGTGTATATTGCGTGCCCATGGAGGTCAGGAGAGGGGGTCAAATGCCCTGGAACTGAGTTCCATTTGATTATGATCCACTGTATGTGTCCTAGGAACTGAATCCAGGTCCTCTGCAAGAGCGGTAAGTGCTCTTAACTGTTGAGCCATCTCTCTAGGCCCAGAGACAGATTTTGTGTTTGTTTTGTTTTGTGGCAGGGTCTCAATACATAGTTCAGGCTGGCCTTCTGTCTCAGCCCCTTGACTACTGGGATTAAGACACAAAGTACTAGGTCTGTGAGGTTCTTGAGAGATGATTCACCAAGCCTGGGAAAGCTAGGGGCCTTGCCTGGGGACATGTGACTGCCCCTTGCATTAGGACCTGGCCCCTCTAGCTTAGGATCATGGCTGTGGCGTCTCAGGCTCTTCAGCCCCCCCCCCCCCCCCCCCGCTTTTACTCTTTTCTGCTCAGAAAGCAAAGCCCTGTGGCTCCTCACATTGCATTGAGCTCTGCTCAGTTTGCAGAGGCCCTGTGACGTGGAGGGACAGGTGATGTGATGAAGTGTCCTGATTGTGGATGCCACTGGCTTGGGAGACGCCTGGGTGGCTAATGACAGGCAGCCATGAGTGTTTCTGTCAGGCCCGTCTCCGAGCCCATTAGATCATGGGGCTCTGACCTCATGCATGTTTAATCTCCTGATGGATCCACAATGCGCAGAGACTGCTGGAGGCAGAGAGAAGCGGAAGGTGAGGCTGGCTTGAAGAAATGCTCCCTGGGGGTGTCTTAGAGTGCTGTTCCTGTCTTCACTCTGCTTTGTTGCGTGGAATGGAACTCTGCTCCAACACAGTCCCCCTGCCATGATGGAATGCCAGTCACTCCTGGAGAGGGAACAAAATAAGTCTTTCTTCCCTCACACTGTTCATGGCCAGTATTTTGTCATAAGTAAGTAATAAGCTCAATGACTTCCTAGCTGAGCAGTAGACGAGGGGGCACCTTTCAGATAAACACAACACGGTGTCTTGGCACGTGACCCTGTGGAAGTCTCTGGGGCTTGAGCGAGCGGGTGGGGGTGAGCTCAGTTTGGGATGAAGTAGGGAGGGGAATGTAGGACAAAGGAAAGGCAGACCCTGCCCTATCTCAGGAACCATCAGCTAGCTGGAAGCATGCTGTGAACTCAGTGAGGGCCTGCCTTGGTTGCCCTTCTGAAGAGGCGGCAGGCAGGGGGCTTCTAGCTCTTCAGGTCTCTGCACTTCTGGAAGCTTCAGCATGGACCCGTCTCTCTGTTTCTGAATACTGCTCGTCTCCCCAGAACTTACCCCGTCTGTCCTCAGCTGTCTGTCCTGCCAACCATGCAGAGCGGTGGAACTGTGGGAGGTGTGTGTGTGTGTGTGTGTGTGTGTGTGTGTGTGCGCGCGTGTGTGCGTGCGTGCGTGTGTGTGTGTGTGTGTGTGTGTGTGTGTGTGTGTGCGTGTGTGTATGGGGAGGTGTTCCTCATTGTCCCAGCATCAGGAACATGGAGGTGCTGAGAAGTTTGGTTTCTAGGCTTCCTGCTTCTTGGTGCCACCTTCTTGTTGCTCACACGTGACCTTATTCTGTACACATGCGCGCGCGCACACACACACAAACACACACGGAAGCTTTTCATTTTATCTACATCCAATTCTCTCAGATGTAGCATCTGGCCCCACACAGGACAGAGCATTTCCCTGCAAGGCTGCCTACAGATCAGAGCTGTCTCTTGAGAGGCTTCCCTGTGGCTGAGCCTGGGCTGTCTGCAGAGCTGCAGGGACCCATCTGGATGTGTATGACTCCATGCTTCGCTTTCAGGATTCCTGGGGCATCGGTGGGAAAAAGCGGTGCCTCAGTAGCCCCTTTTTTCAGCAGCATGACATGGTGACAGTCATGGGGTGTCTGTACCCTGTCTGTGGCGTTTCTTTGCTGGCCTGGGACTTGGCATTATGGAGTGCCTGGTTTAGTTAGTGTTGTCAACTAACCTCGCCAGCCTTGTTTCCTCACCTGTCAAGTAGAGGACTCATTTTGGTTCAGAGGTTGGCAGTCTGTGACCTATCCCCCCCAAACCCAGCCCAATGCCAGCTTCTTATGGTGAAGTTTTACTGAAACAGTCGTAGGCAGTCCTTTCTGTGTGTCTGTGGTGGTTCTGATTATCACAGAGAAGACATGGCCCATGAGGCAGCATGGCTGGCCTTTTATGGAAAGGCGGTGTAAAATACGATCAGCCCCCAGCCCCCTCCTCATGGAGCCAACTAAGACTCAAAAATATTTTTTTTAAAGAACTGTATCTGGGGTAACCCTGGTGGCTCATGCCTGTAACGCCAATACTTAGGAGGCAGCGGGAAGAGGATCAGGAGCTAAAGGATATTGTCAGCTGTATATTAAGCTAAACTTGATCTTGAACTTGAATACTAACTAACTTGATTGACCTGCTTGAGGCCTTGTCTCAAAAAACCAAGCAAACAAATAGATTTTATCTGTACTGAACACGTGCAGATTTTTTCTTGTTATTCCTTATATAATATACTATAGCAACTATTCATACCATATTTATATTGTGCTTGGCATGTTAAGTAATGTAGATTTGAGTCTGGGTACATGGGAGAGAATATGTAGATTATATGTAAATACTGTGCCTTGTATTAGAGACTTGAGCATCTGGGTGCTAGAACCCATGATCCACCATCCCTCATAGCTACCAAAAGCCTGAATGTTTGTCAGACTTAGTTTTAGTGAGAAAGTTCTTCAAACATCTTTAAAAAAAATTTTTAATAATAGACACAATCCATATACTACTTACCATATGCGTTATTACAAGAGTTTCAACATTGCTGACTTACTTAACCCTCAAGGAAACACAAGGAGGTAAGTGGAAGCACCATACTCACGTTTTAGAGAAGAGAATAAGGAAGTTGAGTTTACAGAGAGGTTGAGTAAATTGCCTAAGGTCGCATAGCTCCTAAGAAGCAATGATCTGTCTCCAGATCTCCCCTCCTGTCCACACCACGCTGTTCCTCCCTGGTGGCCTTTCTGAGCCTGGATAGCTGAGTAGAACTGAGGTGGCTTGGCCAGCATCTTGCTCTCCCTTTAATCCTTCCCCCAGTGCCCCTGCCTCAGGGTCTCAGGATCCTACGAGACAATTTTCACAGGCCACAGAACCTTAAAGACCTTCAGACCGCTGGTGGGAAAATGCTGAGGAATGTACATAAGAAAATATAAAGCCTTGTATTTATTTAAAACAAGCAGCTGGGCTTGGTGGCACAGACCTGTAACCCCCACACATGGGAGGAGGGTGGTGAAGAAGAAGGAGAGAAGGAAAAGGAGGAGGGGGAGGGAGGAAGAAAAGGAAGGATAAATTCTAGTATATATAAGCTCTTCAGAATTCTAGTGCATAAACTCTGCCCTAACCCCTGCTGGGCTGCTGTAACAGAATTCTCCAGGCTGGGTTGTGTATAAACAATTAGAGTTAATTTAGCTTTCAAGTTGGAGGATGGGGTATGTGAGATCCAGGGGCTACATCCAGTGGGTGCCTTCTGCGGTGTCCTAAGTTGACTGACTTCTCAGAGCTAAGTCTTTTTCGGGTCTGTATTGATCTCTTTATAAAGGCGGAACACTGTGACCTCCTACCCTCCTCCTATCAGGCCCCGCCTCCTAGTGCCAGCTTTTGGAGGACACATTTAGATCAGAACATTCTTCTGCGGGAATAAGGATGCCAGATAAATAGGCTTTCTAGTGGTCATCGTGCCCAAGAAATGAAACCAGAAAGCAAGGTGTCTTTTCTATAACCTTTCTATGGCTACACTGACGTTAGACCAATCTATTTGGAGCCAGTTCCCTGGACCAGAGGGTCTCAAACTCTGGTGACAGATATAAGCTAACCAGGGAGAGAAAGCAGAAAGGAAGTCTCAGAACTGGAGACCCCATAGGCAGAACAGAGCATTGGATCACAGACTGGGCTCCTGGGAATCTGACGTCACTAAATTCAAGAGAAAACCAGCAGGCAACTCTTTCCCCAAGATCCCAAGAGGTCTAACCCAACCACTTCCAAGTTCAGCTTCCTTCATCCAGTCAGAATAAAAGATGCCTTAAAGAGACACAGTAATAACCAGCAAGGGTGACTTATGTCACCTGCCCAGCTCCCTTTCCCAGTACCCGGAAACCAGAGTGAGGAGCTGGGAGGTTGAGTGGTGGGTTCACTCTCCTAGGGAGGTATATCCTGGGGCTGTACAGCCCTGCAGGTGCTTCCTAAGGCAGGTTGACTGTCTCATCTCAACAAGCCCTCTTTTCTATAATGGGGGAGGTCTGTGGAAATGAGATGCAGCCTCCCCTGGGCCTTGCAGTATTGACTCCTAGGAGGGGAAAAAGATGACCTTAAACCTTTTTATTTTTACTCTAGAAGCTTCCTAGTGTTATCCAGACTGGGGTCCCGTTTGTTTGCACAGGCTTGCTGTCCTCAAGAGCCATTTGCTACCAATCCTACTGGTCTGAGGCGTGGAGTAGGTCACCAGTGTTCCGGAAGCCAGGGCTTACTCTGTGATGGGGCATTTGTGGAAGTGGGAGAACTATGGAGGGAGGGACTTCTTTTCCTTCATTACCTAGAAAGCAGGCATATTCCTGCAGGCCTGGAGAGCAGGGGACACAGTCCTGTGCTAATGGAACCGTACTTGGGGAGGGACCTTTGGGGTGAGGGTCAATTCTCTAAGCCCTCTGAACAGCCCTTGTAGGTCTCCCCTAAAGCTGGGCCCTCCTGTAGCATGTCCTAAGAGAACATTTGACCTCATGTGTTTAATAGTTAACCTTTGAAGGAAAGTAGATATCACATAAAACCTAAGTTACTTAATTAGAATGTTTTTCTTTTTTTTTTTTAAGAATTATTTATTTTATTTTACACACATGAATGTTTCACCCGTATGTATGTCTGTGCAGCACATTCCTGCCTGGTGCCTGCAGAGGTCAGAAGAAAGCATTCGAGTCCCTGGAACTGGATTTGTAGATGGTTAGAAGCTGGGAACAGAACCTGGGTCTTCTGCGAGAGCAGCAAGTGCCCTTAACCACTGGGCTATCTCTCCATCCCCTGAACTTACTTCATTAGAACAGTCATTGTAAAAAATCAAACTATGTTTTTCTTGGAAGTTACCCCTTAGAGTGTGTGGCCAAGCAGGTACTTCTCAGCCATTTTAAAGGAGTTCCACGAAGAGATGCCCTTCTGTTGTATTAAGCTACATCTAAAGAAGTGTGAACCACTGTGTTCATTTTCACATCTTACACCGCCTTCCCCCTTTTCATGGCAACTAGCCACAATGCAATTATGCTAAATAATTTTGCATACTTAATTAGTTGGAGGTCTCGATTTGTACCCAATTCTGTTCTTTCCCTATCACTGCCTGTGCCTCTCACGTGGTGTGGAGAACGGGCACTCTGTTCCGTGATGCAATTCCAGCAGCCCAGGGTACTTACAGCCCTCGCCTGCGACCTTCTGGGCAGAATGCCTAGTTAGGGTCTGTGTTTCCTGGCTATCACTCTCCTCCCGTTACAGGAAACAGCTGAGCAGTTGCCTGGACTGCTGGATCCTGAAATAACATCAGGTGCCACTCATTTGTGCTGCAGTTTACGAATTTCCTGAGTGTTCTCTGCTGGCTTTGGGGCCAGGAAGGCAGTGTTACTATTTAGGCTTTGCCATACTCCTCTGGGAAACTGGATGTGTCATGCGGGGCTTTGCAACTGACACAGGACCAGAGGCTGTGTCGTGACTCTCGTTCTCTTCTCATGGTCTTCCTGCCACACCGCAGAGTCATAGGTGGGCCCCTGTGTTCTAGTTTTCTGGTCTGTAAGGTTGCTCTACTGCATGGTGCATCTCCACTGAGCCTAAGCCCTGTTTTCTGGGGCAGTGTGATTGGTCTGTCACAGTGGGATTGGTGCCGGGAGGTATTTTAGGTCTATATTACCATAATAAAATATCAGAGTCAGGCTTGCTTTATAAGGCCATGAGGTTTCTTTACTACATACATCTGGAGATGTCAGGGTGTGGCTCTTCAGCATCTGGGAGAATGAGTATGACATCAGGATCACACTGGAAAATAGGAAGCCAAGAGACTCGGGTCCTACTGCCTTCTCTGAGGACGCACCCCCAGACACCTTCCACTAGGCTCCATCTCCAGACACTCCCAACAATACCGCACTTGCAGATCCAGCTGTCAGCCTGTGGCCTGCTAGGGGCCAACCCCAAACCAGGTCAAAACAGATGAGAGTTGAGCTGCTAACAGCAGTGAGGATCAGTGGAGACACTGGTACCTGGGAGCGTCTGTTGGCTTAGAAGCAGAGAAGAAGCCAGCAATGATGCTTTGGGTATCAGTGGTGGCAGAAGTGTGTGTGGGTGCACTCAGGAGGGGGGAAGACCCAGCAAGGAATGCAGAAGGGGACAGAGATGTGACTCTAGAGACACAGACCTATCCAGTAAGCCATTTGGCCGTGAATTAGTTTCTCACTCTGAAACCTTGGTTGACCTCGACTGTAAAATGAAAATAGATTTGCTGTTTTTTTTAAAGATATATGTGAAAACGCTTTTAGAGAGTGGGGAAAACGCCAAGTGTTAATTTCAGAAGGGGAAAAAAAAAAGCCAGGCTGCTGGTGTGAGGATCTCCTTCTGATGTTGGCACCCTGCACCTAGCAGACAGAAGTGAGAGCGCAGGCTCGTTTTCCTGCGAGTAAGTGACAGTGTTCCAGCAGCCGAGCCACGGAGGATGAGCAGTGAGCACGCTTGGGCTCTGGGCATCCCCGGGGGGGCAGAGGAGCTAAGTGGGCATCGGAGCCTTGAGCTGCATCCCTGCCCAAGGTCTCAGATCCGAGTGCCAGTCTGCCTCTGTGTGCTCAGGCCACCAAGACAGAGGCCAAGGACGGGGTGGCTTAAACAACAGCCATCTGTTTCTTACCAATTTTTCAAGGCTGGTAGTCTAAGGCAAGGTGCTAGTGGGGTCGGTTTCTTCTGAGCCTTTCTTCTTGGCTTGTACATGACCGTCTTTTCCTTGCATCTTCATGTGGCTCTCCATCGGCCTGGCTCTGTCCCTGTCTTCTCTTCTTAGACACCTACCTGCCAGATGGATTGGGACTCACCTAGGATCTCATTTCACCTGAAGTACCTCTTTAGAGGCTCCATCTCCAAATCTAGTCACACTCTGAACTGTTGAGGGTTAGGACTGTCCCATGAATTTAGGGCAGACCATTCCTTCAGCGTGTCTACATTGGGCCCTTTAAGGAATGGAAAAGCAATGACCCATAGAAGGGACAAACCTTGCAAAGCTCCAGGGAGCCTGTGCAGACAGTGGGGGAGGGGTGCCAGTGAGAAATGCAGCAAAAGGCAACAGGATGAGTCGGGGGCTTGGGGCACCCAACTCACGTGGATTAAATTTTCCTAAAGAGATTTCAGAAATGAACCCCAATGTCAAAAGGTTCAGTGAACTTGGTCTGTAAGAGATTTCATAGTAGGTTTCCTTTAAATGCCCAGCCTCGCCAGTATGCTTGAGAAATGATTTGATTTAATTCTATGTGGTTAAAGCACTCCTTTTCCCAGCCTAGCCATTAAAAGCAGGGTGGCAGCCTGCAATTAGTGTATTGCTCAATCTTCCTCCTCTGAAGGGCACCTCAGTCCCCAGCCTTGCACAGTCACTGCTGAGTACCTGAACTGGGCATTCAGTGCCCTTGCTGTAAGTCAGGGCTGGGCAGCACCAGCTATCTGGCCCCTAACTGGGGCCATGGCACTTGGTGTCCTATACCAGTACTGGTTTGTTTGTTTGTTTGTTTGCGACAGGGTTTCTCAGTGTAATAGCCCTGGCTGTCCTGGAACTCACTCTGTAGACCAGAACTCACAGAGATCCCCCTGCCTCTGCCTCCCGAGTTCTGGGATTAAAGGCATGTGCCATGTGGCCCCAGCACTGGCTTTTATCTATGTCAGCAGCATGGTTGACCTTCTTCACCTCTGTCCTTGGGGACAGTGACACTGGTCTCCTCCAGTTAGAGGGCAGGATGATCTTGACCAAGACACACTGACCTGTGAACACACATCAAGTTCACTGATAAACTTCTAGTCTCCTCGGTAGGGATGGGAAGGTGTCTCTTACCTGGCATTATGGAAATCCAAAGGAAGCCTTTACCAAATGGGCAGGCTAAGGAGAGGGTGTCTTAACCAGGGGAGAGTTTGAGGGAAGTGTGCAAAATCCTCAGCTCATCACTATTGCCCTTCTGGGAAGGAGGTCACTTTCTTTCCTGGGTGAAGAGGTGCTTGGTAAAGCCGGCTGCTGGTCAGTTAGTCTGACTCCTCCCCCCATCATGAATAATCATTAAGAATTCACTCTACACCAGGAGCCCTGCTGAGTTAAGGGCATTGTGACCTCTCACAGGCCACTACATAGGAAAGCACAGGCCTGCAGGGAGGGCACCCTAGAATGGGACTGATGGGCAGGAAAAGAGAGGTCCGTGAAACGGGTATGTGGCTGTGGGGATACCTGGTCCACCAGGAGTCAGTGAAAGCCTCTTATGGAAGCCCTGAGCAAGCAGAGAGCCAAATCACAGGTCTCAGGCCGTCTGGTCTGGCCTGAGGGGTGACTAAGCTCAAAGGATCATTCTAGGTCAAGGCCTGAATTAGAGGGCTGGGGTGGGGCCTGAGATACTTCTGTGGACCCAGGATTGGGTATGTCAAGTCAGACAAGGAAGAGCGCTGCAGAGTTGGGCAGGCCGCAGGTGCGCAGGTGAGGGAGCCAGAGCTACTGCACTCTGGCAAGTACATGAGGCCAGACACACAGCCAGGGACAGAGGACTGCAGCTCTCCTGCCCACTTCAGGTACCCTGGCCTGGCCTGGACAGGAGGCCCATGACTGCTCAGAGGGCTCACTCAATCCCTTCCTGGCCCTCAACCCAGAAGTCTTGCTTTTTGATCTGTGAAAATATGGTGACTTCAGAATCCTTGTCACCAAGCTGTTGGCTACTCTTCTGGGTAGTGGGCTCCTCTGTGCCTCTTCATGCCAGTCTGGGTCTCTTTAGAGCCCAGCATCCTCCGTTGTTTAGGAAGAAACTGATCCATGTGCATCTGTTAGAAAGGGAGACGGAAGAGAATGTGGATCTAAGTGAGGCATGCCATTTCTCTACCATGAAGGCATGCTGGCAGGACTAGGCTGGTTTTGTAGTAAATGGGACTTTGTGACTATATCCTTTGCTCGTTCCCTTGCCAATGTGCCTACTTACAAAAGGTCATCTTGCTGTTGAACTTGCTTTCTGGAGTTTTAGCCATGTCCTAGCTTGCTTCCCCGTTGCTAGGATAAAACACCAAGGCCAAAGCTTGAGGAGGTTATAGTCCTAGCAGGTTTATTTTAGCTTGCAGGTTATAGTCCATCCCTGGAAACCAGAAGGGAGCTTAAACCAGGAGCTGGAGCAGAGATCATGGACGAGCGCTGCTGACTGGCTGCTCAGCCTGCTTTCTTACATCCCCGAGGGCCACCAGCCTAGGGATGGTGCTGCCCACAGTGGGCTGGATCCTCTCCTATCTATTAGCAAACAAGAAGATGCCTCACAGATGTGTCCACAGGCCAGTCTGATGGAGGCAGTTCCTCAACTGAGGCCTCCTCTCCCTCCGTGTGTCCAGTTGACAAGTAGGAGGAGCCGTTACAACCTATCCCAACCACACTCTCCACGAGGAGGATGAACAGCACTCAGTTCTCACTTGGCATCTCCATTCCTACGTGGGTCTGGGGAGGGCAGCATTTCCCCTGAGCACCGCAGCCCCGGTTCTAGTGGTAAGGAAGAGTGGGGAGATGGATGGCAAAGAGTCAGCTGACAGCTGTAGTGATGGCATGCCGTAAGAATGGGCTCGGAAGACCAGCTGCTCCCTGAGGACCAGCTGCTCCCCGAAGACAGCTGCTCCCCGAGGACCAGCTGCTCCCCGAGGACTGGGCTCCATGCCCTCTTTCTCTGTGGTGCTCGGCACCATATGGTGTGTGGTAGCTGTTGCTGCGGGGATTAGTGAACGTGATAGGGACCCAGAGGAGCCTGTTATGGTTGGATGTACTGTGTCCCCTGGGGTGCAAGTATCGCAGGCTAGGTCTCCAATGCAATGGTGTGAAGGTGGCGGCACCTTTAAGAGGCGGGGCCTGATAGGAGATAATTAGAGCACCTTGGTCTAATTAGACCCTGTCTGACTGGCACCTTCTGCCCAGGGCTGTACCCTGTGGATGCTCTGGGCACATACTGGAAGCGGAAGCCTCGGCACCATCCTAAGGGAGCTTGGTAAAGTCAGATGGAGACTTGGAACAGTCTGAGGTCGGTGTGCAGCAGCGGTGTGCAGTACCCCTCGCTGCAGCATGGATGGAGATGCCTGGTGCAGCCCAGGTTCGTGCCCTATGCTTCATTTTAGACAGGACTTGAATACTTTTCTACTTGAAGCAATCATGAAATATGTGGGACGCTGCATTCCCAATATTTCTCTGTAAAATTATGTGATTATGACTTATCGTCCACTTCCGTTTTATATTTTTTGAATGCTTTTCACTATTTTTTTTTCAAGATTTGAACTTTTCAGTCAATCTACCCCATGTCTCCATCCGGCCTTCTCTAAGAGAAACATTTTTTGTTTGTTTGTTTTTATGTTTATGGAGAATGTGTTATCCAGGTTGGCTTCAAACTCATGATCCTCCTGCCTCGGCCTCCTGAGTACTGGAATTATAGGCGTGGGGCACTACTACATCCTGCTTAGAAACAATTTTAAAATTGACTTGAAGAGACAGGATACTTAGTTCAAAATAAACTAAAGATAAAAAATAAAAATGTTTCTGTGAAGTAACCTGGTGTCGGTCATGAGATGAGTGATAAATTGAAATGTGATATGGCCATGGGGTGGGTTATTCTTCAGCCGTGGAAAGGAACAAAATATTCATACATGTTACAGTGTAACAGAGATTCACCAACAGGAGGACCACACACACACACATCACAGATAGTGAGTGATCTGTTTGACGTAAAGTCGGCTGACCGTGTGGTCAAAGAAGGCAGGCACCTAGCCACATGCTATATACCAAGTCTACGTGGAGTCTCCACAATTGCTTAGTTAGTAGAGACAGCCTACAGATGAGCGCTTAGCAGGGCCCGTGAAGCGGGAGTGGAGAGCCACCGCTTAGGATGTTCAGTCCGGCAATGGCAGTGTCCCGGTACCAGTTTTGCAATGACACAGAAGTGCTGAATGCGCCTCGGTTGTGCTTTAGGATGCCTAAGTTTGTTAACTTCATGTCATGTGACTTTTGCCTCAGTAATTTTTTTTTTAAAGAATTGGTATAGTCTGCAAACAGCGGAACTCCAGCATTCACTCCGTTCCCATCTCCTCACAGCCTTCGCAGCTTCTCCCTCCTGGGGTTAAATAGTTGTCAGAATCTTTTATGATTGACAGTTCCCAGCAGATGAAAGAGGACAAGGCTCTGTGAGAAGTCTCAGTGTCCTCCACCCAGCACTCTCAGTTTCCATATAACACTTAAACTCCCGGCCATGCCCCTGCCGTGGGGAAGTGAAGGCATCACTAACATTATTTTCCCATAGCGGATGTATTTGCTAGCAGCAGAAACCAGTAGAGTTCTGAGCACAGCAGGCGCCAACCTCCTTTTTCCTCTCAGTTCTCCTTTCTTGGCCTGAGAATGCTCTTCTGTGTCTTCTACCTAGGAACCCTGTAGCTGCCTTCCATGACGTCAACACTAACCCTTCCTAGTTCCCTCTGGGTGCGTGACGTTCTGACACATGGCTCTGTCAGCTTTTATCTTCCTGTCCGCTCTGTGGTTGCCAGTCTTCTGTTGGGGGCTTGACCCTGTGCACCAAGCAAACCACATTTAGCTCCTGACTCAGTCAGGGTCTCCAGAAAACAGCAGAATAGCACCGGCTATGGCGCATGTGATTGTGGGCGCTGGCAGGCTGAGGTCTGGAGGGAGTTATGTAGAGGTTAGTCTTGCATTTTTCATCTGCAGAGCTGTATGTCGGAAACTCAGACAGGATGCTTATATCGTCTTGAGGTGGAATTCCCGCCTCTTTGAGAAATCTTCGTTCTTGTGGCCTTTGATTGGATGGCACCCACCCACATTATAGACAGTCTTTTATTTTTACTTAAAGTCAACCCAGTGTAGATATTAGTCACATATGAAATATGCTTTCATATCAACAGCCAGAGGAGTCGAACCCAGAGACTGAGTGTCTAAGCCTCACCATGTTAACGTAAACTATCAACCATCACAGAGCCCAGGGAGAGGAGATGAGAGGAGCCTGGGTCTCTTCCCTGGCTGTTTGAGGTAAAGGTGAATCTGATTACCTTATAACTAGAGAAACTGCAGCCCAGAGAGGTTCGCTGAGTTATCCAAGTTGCACCGCTGTCAGGTGGCTCAGGAATCTGATCTAGGCCGATCTGGGTATCAACAGTGTCCTTGTTTTATTTCCTTGGCCGTTAATGCTGCTTGTGGGACTTAGGTCACCCTGGAGAGGTCACCCTGGAGAGGTCACCCTGGAGAGGACAAGTAAGAGAAGAAAAGGTTTGTGGTTGGGAGGGCTTCGGCATTCCTCTGCTCCAGCAGCGGCTGTGTAAGAACGGTGTGAAAATCGGCCATCTTCCCGGGTAGAGGGCAGGTGGCTGCAGATGGACTTGGGGGCTGCGTAGACTATGCAGGATTTGGGCCTCATCATGAAGCCCAGAGCCACAGACTGGCCTCCACCAGCTGTGTCTGCTAACTTACTCAGGCAGGTCAAAACTTCTGGCTGTAGAACCCAACAGCAGAAGCATTCCAAGTGACTCTCTTTGCACCCCTGGCGCGCATCTCCAAAATGCTCACCTGATAGTGAAGTCACATCTGTGCTCTTGTCTCCCCTAGTGTGTGTTTATACCTATAAACATAGGTTACTGTGGGATCTGCAGTTTCCATGTTTTCTAAAGGAACTGCAAATGGCAAGTTATCCAGCTTCTTCTCCCTGTGTCCCCCGGATTACTCAGGCACCCACTTCCCATGCAGAAGATGGGAAGCCACGGCAGGCAGGTGCTGTAGTGGGAGCTCTAGATCCCATGGGCTGCAGGACGGAACTGGGAGCTGGAGGGGAACGTGAGGTCAGGTCCATGGAGGAGGGCCGCACCTGCCATGCCCCAGCACGCTGACTGCACAAGTATAACCTACTCCGTGCTTACCTGGCTTCTGCACCCTGCACTGTGCCACACTTCTGTCTTCCGTCCTCCAGGAGGCTAGCATCGTCACACAGTGAGCAGGAGGACACATTAATGCTGAGCTGCCCCAATCACCTTCCAGGGAATGGCATCCAAGGTCACTGATAGTCCTTAGGCCTAGTCTGCCGTCAGCTTCACCTCCTCTCAGCCAACCCCCAGCTTGCTTCTTCCTGCCACTGTCTTATTCAGGTGGCCTTCCTGCCACAACCCCCAAGAAGGAGGTCTCTGGTCCCCTGGCAGCTGTGTGTGGAGGAGTACCACTTGTCTGGTGTAATGACCTTCCAGGGATCCCTGGCTGTCCTCCTAACACTCTGTCTTGCTTCACTTCTCTTTCTTCTTCTTTGCAGCCTCTTTGCTTATTTGTTTAATCCCCCATTAAAGAATTTAACCTGAATTAATGCCTTAAAGTGATGGCGTTTCTATTACTTACAATTCTCCATTTTGGCTAAGGGTTATAGTTGGGGAGGGATTCTCTGTCGAGAGGTTATCAGCCAGGGTAGCTAGAACCTCCCATGTCTCTCCAGGACATGACTCTCTGATTGGCTTGGGCTTCCTCTCAGCTTGGTGATTGCATGTGGGTAGGGTGGTTTAAGGTACTGGTTCCCCAGATCTCCAGAGCAAAGCCACCAGGCTTTCCCAGGCTCAGACCCTGAGCAGGAACAGTGGCATGGAGCAGACGGTCACACACGAGGAAACGTTCAGACTGCTCAGTCAGTGGCTGTCTCACTAGACATAGCTCTGAACTATTAGACTCTTAACTCTTGGGGTACCTTTGTGTGTACCCTAGTCCAACATGGCTTCCTCTCTGGTCTGTAAAGTGGAGGAATAGAAATGTCAGTTAGTCATCTGTCCCCTTGAAGGCTGTGTCTAGATCCAGATGAGAAAGGTCTCGAGAGGGTCCAGGAGCTGGGGATGGGACTTTGGGACCTCCCTCTATGGGATCTCACATCTGTGCCAGGACTCTGGGGTGCAGGATGCAGGCTCCTTCTCTTTCTCCCAAGGAGGCCGAGCTCAGCATCAGTGCAGTGGGCCATTGTAGAGCGTGCCAGGTTTACTTTTCGTGATCTCCATCTTTTCCCAGGTGCCCTCACAACGCTAGGTAAGGTCCTCCTGCACAGCTGTCCCTGGAATGATACGGCTGGGCGACAGGACCTCAACCTCCACTCACTGTCTCCAAACCCTGTGCCCTGAAAGCTGGCTGGGGAGAGACTCTCGGCAGCATGCCAGAACTTCCCTCCCTGTGAACAGCATCACCTTTAATTGGATTAATTTTCACTTCTTCTCTGCCTTTCAGGAGTTTAGGAACAATGCAGTCAGGTCCTGCACAGAGCTAAGGGTGTACCACGGGTACGTCAGAGGCCAGTACCACACAGTTAGCGTTAGGCTGGAGGGGTGGATGGTCCCCGACACTCAGCCTTTTGGCCTGGCCCTGCGCTCCTGTGGTGTTTATTCTCTGCAGTTGCTCAGGCCTGTCACTGACACATGATGAGTGCATGTGTTTTTACAAAGGCCACTTTGTGCCCATGTCCATGATGCTTGCCTTTGGTCAGTGGCGGCTTCCGCATTGCAGGTCTCATCTCTGTCCAGGGTGAGCTGTTGAGGGATGTTGTTGCTCAGCACAGACCTCAGGCAGTGAAGTGCTTTGCTGAGCCCAGGCCTTGCTCTTAGCCCTCAAGAGGCCACCACAGATGTGCAGAGGGCCCCATGGCATGCTGGGCGGGTGGGGAGGCATGCCTGTGGGACAGCTGACCTTAGGTTAGAGAGCTTGCTAGAGAATACTGAGTCTGTGGCTTGTCCGTCCATGACCTTGACAGTAGCCCTGTCCACAGTGTGCCCAGGTGTGCTGCCTGCCTGGCCAAGCATGCTGAGAAGTGGCCCGTGTCCTGTGGAAGTGTGGTCACTCACAGACTCGACCTTTGGAAGGTCACATGTGTGCCTTTGAGTCTAGCCTGTCCTGGCTGCCAGCCCATGGAGTGTCACCTCGTTCCCTGTAGTTGACCCAGCCTCCTCTGACCTGCTGTTTGTTCCTGGTAAGCTCGAACCATAGATGAACGAGCAGCCACTGTGTGTCTAGGGTAGGGGTGGGCAGTGCTGTGATGTCCTCTCCTGAGATGGTCCCTTCAGTTCTTTGAGGACATTTGCTTGTCCCTCCTCCACCGCTCTCATCCTGGCATCCTGCTCCCTGGTGAGTCTTCTTTCTTTGCAACACAAATAGCAAAAAAATAAGTAGGTGAAAAGCCACCCCAGGCCAGAAAGAGCCCCTGCTTTCATGTCCGCTAAGCTACCTAGTGATAGTAAAACCTCATGAAACACGAGGCTCCATAGCATCCTATGTGTTGGATATGTGTGTGAGCCAGAGACACAGGACGAAAGGGCTTAGGTGGGGTGCGCCTTCTCCTTCCGCCTTTTCAGATTCCTCTATTTTGACTGTGATCTCTGGTTCTGTTTCATAATCGTCCAGTACTGAGGGGCTCAGGACTTGTCCTTTATGTATAATTTTGTTCTGTTTTCTGGCTTCTGCCCTGAGAAGAGACTATTCTAGAAGGCTGTAATTGCTAAGTATTATTGGTACGCTGAGATCCACTGATGTGGACAGTGTGATACTGGAATACTGTGTATAATGAGCCCCACGGTGAATGTGCAAACGGGGCCTCCAAGGGAGAAGAACCATCTGCTTAGGCAGTGCTGCAGAGGCATGTCATCTACCCCATTTGAATGATGTCTGTGTAGCACAGGTGGGAGGGCTCCTGCTGGCCCCGTATCAAGCTGGACTTATGGCTTGCATTCTTCTAGGAAGACCCAGAAAGGCAGAGGTGTGCTGGGATGTCAGGTCAGGTGTGACACAGAGCTTGCCCTGATACAGGCCGATGGATCTGGGGTATTGTAGCTCTAGGTCAATGCTGCCACAGTGAGGTCTGAAACATATTCCTGGGTCAGGCCCAGCGGGTGGTAAAAGGGTTTGGGTATGGTGTCCAAAACCATATCTGGTAGGAAACAAGCTTATAGTAGTCCATTTTTCACAAGAGAAATCCCAACCCAGAGGCAGCACTGAGGATCCCAGCTAAGATGTGACCGTCCTCACATACCATCTTCCTCTCTTAGGTTATTTTTTATAAGGGCACTGACACTCAGTACCAGAGCCTCTGAGTGTCTCAGTTCCCTAACTGCTTTTCCTTTTTTTCTCCCTCCCTCCCTTCTTTCTTCTCTCCCTCCCTCTTTCCCTCTTTTGTTTTTTGCAGTTTTTCAAGACAGGGTTTTTCTGTATGACAGTCCTGGCTGTCCTGGAACTAGCTCTTATAGACCAGGCCAGTCTCAAACTCACAGAGATCTGCCTGCCTCTGCCTCCCAAGTGCTGGGATTAAAAGTGTGCACCACCACTGCCTGGCCTACTTTTCTTTCATATTACAAGATTTAGTCAGATAAAATATATATGCCATGAAACCTACCATTGTAAAGTAGCTAAGTTTGCTGTGTTCACGGTGTTGGTAGCCATCACTACCATCTGGTACCAGGACCTTCTCATCACCTCCCCATCACTCTTTATCCCCTCAGCCCTGGGGAACCACTAATCTGCTTTCTCTGGAGACGTATCTGTCTTCAATAATTCTTAGCTATGGAATTGTAATATATATAGTCCTTTGTGACTGGTTCCTTTCTCTTAGCATACTGGCCGCCAACATTTAGCAGTCCCATCCTTGGGACCTCAATGTTCATCATGCCTGATACCAGCTGGATCCTCTGTGTCCTAGAATCAGGCCTAATGGGAAGTTAAGGTTTTAACCTTGACCCCACTCTTCAGAGACCTTCTCTACTGTGACCGTTACTTTACGCTTCCCTGGGTGCCCTGGTCCTGTCTGTTGCGGTGTGCCAGCTCCTTCTCACATGATATAAATTTTGTTAGGTTGTCTATGCCCCTGTCCTGTAGTCTGCTCTCAGTGTTCACTCTGCACCTGAAGTGCTGGGCCTCCGGCAGAGTGTTGGTAGAGGTCTGACCTCCTGGAACGCCCCCAGTAGGGTGAGATTCATAGAAGGTTAGCTACCAGCCACCAACTTGAAGGCATGGGCTCAGGGCTTCTCTCAGCTATGGTGCTCTCCTAGATGCACACTGATGTCTGGAACTGAGGTTCTGGCACAATATGGCTTGTGATTCACCTTCTTTTCATGGACTAACATGCTAGCCTGATGCTGTCAGGCTATTACACACACACACACACACACACACACACACACACACACACACACACACATCTCTCTCTCTTTCTCCAGCATCATGAGATGCTGTTCTTCTAGTTTTTCCATTTCACAGTGAGAGAAGGCCAGATATAGCTAGTGCTGTTTTCAGACTATCAGGCCTGAATATGGAGGGGTTTTTGTTTGTTTGTTGTTTTTGTAAAAAGCCCTGAGGCCTCCTACATCCCAGAATGATGTATGTAGCATCCCTCCCTATTCTTCCAATGATACTTTGCTCTTAGACTTAAGTGTGCAGACTGGCTTCATCCTGGTCCTGTGGCATCTCTTTGTTCCAAGAACCTCCTTCCCCGCTCCCTCCTTTTCTGCCTGCGCCCAGAGTGGAGCTGAAGGATCCCTTCTCCTTGTTATTGCTACAAATGCTTTCTGGCATCCTTTAGCCACTGCCACTTTCTCCATTTGACACAGAAGGGAGGACAGCGAGGCTGGGGTAGGGAGTGCTTTCTCTGCTACCTGGTAGCTGGGAAGAGCATGCCTGTTCAGAGTACTCTTGGGCTACAGTAGCCTGTCCCTCCTGCCTTTGGTTTCTCTCCCTCCTCCTCTCTTTTTCCCTTCCTCCCTCCCCTTAATTTTTCTTTTAAATATATTTTGATCATATTTTTTCCTCTCCTTCAGTTCCTCCCAGAGCCTCCTACCTCCCCACCAACCCAACTTCATGTTCTTTCTTTCTCTGTAAAAACAAAAAACAAACAAAAAACAAACACACACGCACATCGAGTCTGTTTTGTGCTGGCCAACTGCTCCTGAGCATGGGGCCTGCCTTAGTGTATGGTTGATATCCACAGTGGTGTGATACTCCATTGGAGAAAATGGATTTTCCCTTAGGAATTGCAAATAGCTTCTTAGTTAGAGGTGGGACTTTGTGTCCACATTTCTCCCAGGATAAGGTACAGAAGGAAATATGGGGAAGGACAACAAACACTAAAGTCCTTTGGAAAACCCTTATGTGAACTTACTAGTTAGAAGCTTCCTAAAATATATACAAAGAATTTAAATGGAGTCAGTATATACAGTGTTCAGGCCTCACATCTTATGCCACTAGGAAAAACCTCCAGTGCCAGGAATGGGTTGCATCTTGTTGAGTTGTTGGTCAAAGGAGTCCCATGGAACCGCCAAAATCATAGGCTATTGATAAGGCTGCAACAGCAAAGGTCTGCCAGCAAGGTTTACTGGTGCAGCAGTGGCACAGACGTTATGGAAGTAACCAGCCACATCTTAAAATTTGGATTTAAGGCTTACTTCATGAGATTGAACCCATACCTCACACTGCTGAAGAGGCCAAAAACCAGAGGCTAGACCGGTGTTGAGCCCAATGGTTTGTCTCTTACAAGAGCTTAAAGACCAGTGTGAGCATCCTTATTCTTTGGAGAATCATTGCTAAGTCTTCCTACACCCCTGGCACCCGGATGGTATTATTACCCACCTGGGTGGAGAGTGTTCAGCTTCAGGGAGGAGTTAGGCTTGACACAGGAAAGGCATGGCTAAGGAAGTGCAGACAGAAAGGTGGATGTCGGTGCTGGGGGCTTTTAGGCGAGGGGAAATGGCCATAGGTCATGTGAGCCAAGGCAGGGCCAGCTTTTCATCTGAGGAGTATGGGAGTTCTGGAGGAACGATGGGTTGGGCAGATGGAGGGAGGAATGAGGCTCTTCGAGAGAGAGAAGACTCTCTTGTCTTCTCTTAAATAATTCCTGTGTGACTTGGCCTCTGTGGAGCAGTAGAGGAGAGACATAGCCAGAAAGGAAGTGGCCATACCCCCGTGTGAGGGGAAGTCCTGGTGTCCCAGGTGGAGGCAGCGGGACTAGGAAGGCCATCAGGAGCTGGCATTTAAGTGGATTGGGACCGAAGAGAAAGCAGGAGAGTTATTTGCACAGAACTCCCTGGGAGCCTAACTGCAATCTTCCAGGATGAAGGTGCTAATTCTGTAGTTATTGTGTGCATCATGCTGTCTCTCCTACCTTAGATGCCCATGCCTCAAGGTTGTCCCTTTGCCTCGTGGGTGTCTGATGTTCATGTGGTCAATGACCTGCCCTCTGTGTGCTGTGCATCTCCGTACAGGACACTCTGTCCTCTTAGAGGGCCTCATAGCCAGCTGAAACCAGCAAATGACAGCAGAGGCATGGGAGTTAGGGAGACTGGCACTAGGGTGGGGTGTTCCCGACTGCTGGAGCCATTTGTCTGGTGTGATGTATTCACTGAAGCACAGAGCCTGTCTGGTCTCAGACCTCCTGCTCTGGAGTTGGAAGCAAAGCAGACCATTGTATCACTTTAGAGATGAATACATATGCCTCTTCATCTGTCCCTCATTGACTTTCCATGCTGGCAATGGTGTGGGAGGGGAGGAGAGTGCTTGTTGAAGATGCTGACCCTCCAGAGACAGCTTGGCTGGGGGACTTGACTGAGCAGTGCTATAGGGTCCCATTGCTATCTGGCCCTGGGAGATGTCTCAGCCATGACTGGGTGGGGCCTGGGTGATGAGTCTGAGATCCTCAGGCCTCCTGAAAGGTGAGACAGGACCAACTGTAGGGTCAGGAATGCAGCCTCAGCCCTGGTTGGCCCATGTGCGCACTGTGAGGTGTTTAGGCCTCTGATATATGTGGCTGTATGTGAGTGACACCAGACCCAGGGGAACGGGAGTTCAGCTTGCATTATTCTTGGGTCCCTAGACTGCCAGGGGAGGGAGTTGCACTATTTTTAGAGAGCACCACGGTAGGTTTGTAATTACCAGACAGCATGCCCTCTGCTGCACATGCCTTCCTTACTCACACTGTGTTGTAATTAGTGTGTTAATCATCTTCAAACAAGGTCAGCAGGTCTGCGAAGGCTCCGAGTCTGCCTAGCTCATCCCTGGGCGCCCTCCACAGCCCACATGCATGGTGGGAGGACCTGTGGACCTGTCCATCCGGAAGTTGGGAGGGCTTGTAGACTGTTAGTGAGAGACAGCTGAGCAGTGGGGGCTGGGTAGGCAGCCTGGCTGAGCCAGGCCTGGAGGGGCAGGAGACATACAACTCCTGGGAAGGGCAAGTGACAAGGAATCTGGAGATGGGTTGAGGGGTGATGGGAAGAGGCAGGACACTTCTTGAGTGTGTAGGGAGCCCAGGCAGAACCATATGCTTTGTAGAAATAACATGGGGATTTTCATGATGCTGGTCTGTTGGCTTTCCCCCCAGAACCTTGAGGAGACATAGGGAAAAACACCCCTTGTCTTAAGGGATGGATGTAGAAGAAAACAGTTCTGTCCTGTACCCCCACCGTAGTCAAGGTGACTACTGAAGGGTATGGGCTTAACAATGTGTCCTGGATGTTTTTGAGCAGCACACAAAGTGCACAGATGAATATATGGCCACACTTTTGAGATGAGAGACTCTAAGCCAAAGCGTTTCTGTCACTCTGTCCTGCCCATCCTGTTTGTTTATGTTATTCTTCTGGCTGTATGTTATTCTTCCTATGTGGAAACAGGCACTGTTAACTCTGGAAACCAGAACATCTATAAACACATTGTTATTGTTGCCAAGTGTTGGTCTGGGCCCTGACCATTGCTATCAGTCAGGGACCTCATCAAAATGTAGGTTCCTAGGACCCAGGTGTGTGTAGTTCAACAGCTGACAAGAGCCCAGGAGCCTGTAGTGTTCATAAGCTCGTGGGCTGAAAAGCACACACCCAATGTAGTTATAGGTAAGGAAAGCAACAGCAGGAGAGGGCCAGTGACCTGCCCACAGTGACCCAGCACCTACTGATTTCATAGCAGATCTCCTGTGGTAACTCCTAGATCCCAGATCCCAGATCCCAGATCCCACTTCTCTGGCAGTCTCAAGGCTCTGTGTGATTCTCATTGCAGATCCTGTTTCCGGGAGCTGTATATCTTTATTCCGTCTCAATCTATAGCAACCAGGCTTCACCAAAGTAGCATCTACATAGACTAGGATACAGGGCGTGTAGTGCATGGCCTGAGGGGGTTGGGCAAATGCTTTTTACCTGTGTCATCACTGAGGAAATCAGAATGAAGATGACTCTATACCTGGAGGCCACCGTGGGTCTGTTGTAGTGGAGCGCACTTCCTGTGGTCCCGTGGGGCTGTGTTCTCTGTAGGGTGGAGCCTGTGAAGGGAAGCGGCGGGAGTGACCTGAGACCCAGAGAACCTTCACAGGCCACAACACAAAGGCTTGGCTTGGGTCTTACCCTGTCCCTGAATCACTGAAGTGATGCTCTTTTGCTCCTGGCTTGTTTTGGCCTCCAGGAGTTTGGGAAGATGCTAGTATGTGACATTGGATCAGGGGATACAGCCTGGACTTCATACCCCACACCTTCCCTCAACGGCATGACCTACTGTGGCTCACACCAGTCTTCTGCTCCCTTCCACTGTGGCAGGTGTCGTTCCCCACACTCTCTCTGGGGAGTCTGTTCTAACACAAAGCTGTGACACTGTTGTCCTATCCTTAGTTGGGGCTGTGTCATCCTGGAGATGTGAAGTCCAGGGAAGAGAGAGGCCACACAATGGTGCTAAGGGGCAGGTCTGCTTGTCTCTCCTCCCAGGGTGGCACCTTGGCTCCTAGAGATCCAGCAGCTGGTCTGCCAGGGTTCTGAATGGCTCTGTCGTGGCCAGTGAACCTCTGGATGTGGATGCCCCATAACTGGCTCATGGCATTTTCGGTGTTTCCTCCCCTATGTTGATGGCACAGCTCTTTACAGTCGGCTCAGAAAGCAAATACCCTTTGCGTCAGATCTCGGTGATGTGTCAGTGACTTCTCAGAGAAGTCAGGAGTTAGCGGACACCTGTCCCGGGGCTGTGGCCTCTACACACACTTCTGAGACAGTTGGCCAGGTGCGTGCTCATAGGTCAGGTTAAGCTGTGCATACATTCAAACAGCTTTTTAAACACTTGCTCCACAAGGCTCTGCAGAAGACAGGCCACGGGCTTGCTTTCACTCCCATTCCAGACAGAAAATGTGTTTCCTTCCTCCTGGGTCAGCCTTCCTGGCTGCTCTTCCAGATTTGATAAGGGTAAAATGGTGTCACCGTTTCCTTCTCGATTTCTTTGATGACTGGCCAGCTTGCTCTAAATGGTTTCTCTCTTTGCAAATTTATTTTTTTTTACGTTCTTTGCTCTTTTATGGAAATATTTATGTTAGTTTCCCCCTTTATTATAATTAGAGTTTTCATCTAAAGCTCAAGTCCTTTGCAGTTTATAGAAAAGTTATCTTGCCCGGGAGTCCAATTGGAACTTGGAATAAATTGACTCCAGAGTGGAACCAGGCCACGGTGGGTCTGTAGGAAAGACCTCAGCAGACATACCGCATTTTTGATGTCGGATGCAGCAGGTGCTGTGTGGCTGGGCTCAGTCTGCCTGCCCCCTCTGCAGCCCCCCTCCCAAACACAGCTGCATGCCCGTGTGACCCCCACAGCTAGCACGTGACCTGTGTTAGTTGGCTGTTACTGTGGTGCATGCCTGAGATAATCCACTTATAAATAGAAAAAAAAGGCTTTTGGCTGTCAGTTCCGAAGATTTTAGTCCAAGGTCCGTTGGCCCTGTTGCTTTTGGGTGTCTGTTGAGGCTGCAATATCTAAGGATGGGGACATGTGAAATAACTCCTGGCCAAGGTGCCAAGAGAGAGACGAGATCAGCATCTCATGATTCCTCTCAAGGATGTGACCTCAAGACCCTAAAACCTCTCCCTCTCTCCTAGACTTCCCACCCCCTCCCCAAAACATCACACTGGGTGGGGGGAACCATCAACACATGGCCTTTGGAGAGCTTTCCATGTAAGACATGGCACCATGGCATGGAGGTATCTGCAATTCTGTACAACAAAGCCAAGCCTTGTAAAATCAGGACCCCAACCACTGATAGTACAGCTGGTAACACAGCGGAGCCTCCCGGCCCCTTCTGTGGGCACCAGCAGGGTTGAGATGGCCTCTGTGACTGTTGGCATCAGTTTGACTTGCGCTGGAGCATGTGGTAGCAACAGAAGCTGGGGTACTTCAGGAGGTGTGGCTTCTGGTCCTGGCTATGTCATTAATTAATGACATGACTTTGGCTGGCCACCCAACTTCCCAGCAAAATGAGAGGCTGCTGTGACCTAAATCATTCTTGGTTTGAAATATCTGCAATCCAAACTTTAGCTATATAATATATTTTTGGAGACCTAAATATATAATATATTATGTAGTTACATAATATATGTTTTATATATTACATATATGATATATATATTATATGTATGTATTCACAAACATAATGTTAAGACTGACTTTTGGTTTTCTATTTTTTGTTTTTTATATAGAAGGTTATACAGAAGCAAAATTTTCAAATCTTGTACATGTGTTTTTGCGTTTCGCTAAATTCTGCCTTAATGATACTGTAAAGTGCGTCCGAAAACAGGGACGCATCAGCATGACCAGTCCTCAGTTCCACATTTCACCATGGAATCCCTCGGGGCGGCAGAGCAGCGTTGAGAAGGCGTGGACACACTTGGCAGCTGTGAGCTGATTTGGGGCCCCTGCCACCCCCTCAGTGTTGCCTTTAGTGACTGTGGAGTTTCTCTTCCTGGGACTCAGAAATGGACAAGCCTTCAAGGATCTTGTCCCCTCATGGGAGGCCTTATTACAGGGACTTTCCTCAGTGCCAGGTCCATGGGCACTCTGCTTTGCCCATCGTGGTGGCCTTCCCATGAAGGGCATCCTCACCCTCAGACTGCTGCTGCTTCTAGTCCTAACCTCCATGACACAGTTAGAGTTGTTTGAGAGGAGGGAGAGAACTGAGAAAATGCCTCCATAAGATCAGCTGCAGGCAAGCCTGTAGAGCATTTTCTTAATGATTGATGGGAGCGGGCCCAGCCCATTGTGGGTGGTGCTGTCCCAGGCTGGTGGTTCTGGGTTCTATAAGAAAGCAGGCTAAGCAAGCCAGGGGGAACAGTCAGTAAACAGCACCCCTCCACGGCCTCTGCATCAGCTCCTGCCTACAGGACCCTGCCTGTTTGAGTTCCTTTCCTGACTTCCCTCAGTCATGGACTGTTGCCTGGAGGTGGAAGCAGAATAAACCTTTCCTCTCCAAGTTGCTTTGGTCATGGTGTTTCACGACAGCAGTAGTAACCCTGACTAAGACATCCCGCATATCCCTGCTCTCCCAGCATTTGTGGTCACCATCCTCTCCAGGGACCTGTTCTCCATGGTCTGTCAATGCTGGGAACTTTGGAAGTCCTAGTTCCTGCTTTCCCCAGCTACCCTGTACCTTGGCCCTGTTGCCCCCACCACCAGCTCAGGACAACTGCACCTCATTTGTGTCAGAGTGGCAGTCCTAAATCCAGTTCATGACTCCAGTCTGCATTCCTTGTCTGGGTGACTATCTTGTCACCTAACTAGTCCCTGAACCAATGCTGGGGCTCACATTGTATATATCATCTGTATCTACGTGTGTCTGTCTGTCTGTCTGTCTGTCTGTCTATCTATCTATCTATCTATCTATCTATCTATCTATCTATATCTATCTATCTATCTATCTATCTATCGCTTCCTACTATCCATACATCTAGCAACTCTCCCTATGACCCTCCAGCTGCCTCCCCTGGCTTCCCTGCCTGCCCTGCTCTGCCACCTCCTCTTTCCCAGGTCTCCTCCACCAGGGTGGGTAGATTTGGTTCCTCTGCCTAGCCTCAGGATGCATCCTCTCTCTGGATCTGTTGCTTCTGTCTTCTCCAAAGCAACCTTTGTTTCAGATTTAAGCGGGAAGAAGCTCCGCCTGTGAGGGGATCTCCTCAGGGCCATTGTCCCCCTTCTCACCATTCCTTGCCCCTCTCCCAACTGGTGGAGAACGCAGGCTTGCCAAGAGTTTGAGTCCTCTTCTACTGTTTCTGTCCTCCCTGGGCTACCGTATGAATGGAGGCTCTAGCACGGTTTCTCTTTTCTCTCTCTTACTTCCTATGTGCGTGCCAACTCCCTCTACCTCCCACAATGCTTTGCAGCTCCATTCTACTGGAGATAACGTGTCTCTTTACTGCATTCCCACCTTCCCATAGTCTTCTCTGTATGTATCCATGTCCAGATCTCCTCTTCTTAGGCCTATCCTAAGCCTGTGTGACCCCATCAACTAAGGCTCAAGGAGATCTGTAGAAGGGCACATGTGAGCCTCTGGCAACATGGTAGATACCCACTACATTTGTGATAGGAGTGTGTGTGTGTGGGGGGGTTGTGACTCATACTGCGTCACTTGGGCTAGAGTTAGCTTGAGTCCGTAGATGGGAAATTGGCCTCCCTCTGAGACCTCGGCCTCCCATAAGCATGTTGTCAGCAATGGAGTGCTTCTCCAGTGTCTGTGTGAGGATGTGGTGCCAAGTCACATGGTCTTATTTAAAGAGAGAGGTCTTATACCTCATCCTACATGTCCTGCCTCACAGAGAGCACTCTCCTGTTTTATTGTGTCCCTGTTCCTTTGTTGGAAACAAACTGGTATATTCCAAGACTCAGGCATTTCTGCTCTTCTGAGCTGTTGAACTAACGGGCAGGCACGTGCCTGTTTTGCGTTAGAGGGGAGTGCCTCACACTGCTGAATTTTGATGTGTCTGGAAGTTCTTTGTTGCCCTGGCCCTCCTGACCCGTCTGGCTTTTGGCCATGCACAGAGTCTCTGAATCAGCATTTGGAGTGGCTTGGAAGACAGCAGCGTCAGCTGGGCCAGGCCTACAGGTGGAGAAGCCTGAGTCTGTGGTTCCATATTTAGCCTGGAATCTACTCTTGCTGCTATGATGCCGTAACAGAGACAGAAATGGTGGAACTCTGGCCCCCAGCCAGGACAGCCTGCTGTACATCCAGGGCATGAGGTCCAACTGGAGACTACCTTCCCAATCCTGGGATGAGGCCAGGGTCCTCTTCTTGTAGAGACAGAAACCAGGGTGGCCCAGAGCTGTGGCTTGTCCAAGGTCACAGTTAACTGATAGCAGAGACACTAGATCTAAGTCTCTGGCCACCTAACCCCTAGTTTTCCTTGGAACCAGGAATCTGTGTTGTCATACGGTATAGGAGTCCCTTCTGTTTGTGTGTTGCTTTCATTAGTTAATGAATAAAGAAACTGCCTTGGCCTAGTTGATAGGGCAGAACTTAGGTAGGCAGGGAAGACAAAACTGAATGCTGGGAGAAAGAAAGGCAGAGTAGGGGAGAGACACCATGGAGCCACCAGAGACAGACGTGCCGAATCTTTCCCGGTAAACCACTGCCATGTGGCCATACACAGATTAATAGAAATGGGTTAAACTGAGATGTAAAAGTTAGCCAATAAGAAGTTAGAGCTAATGGGCCAAGCAGTGATTTAATTAATACAGTTTCTGTGTGATTATTTCAGGGCTAAGTTAGCCAGGTTGCTGGGACAAACAAGCCCTCTCCTTGCAACAGTCATCAGTGTGGGGGGGGGTCCTCCAGGAGCCAGCTTTGACCTAGAAAGGCACCCCCAGCAGCACCCACACTGGGAATAGACAGAACTCCTTTCCAGGTGTTGTCTTGCCTTCTTTCTGTACGTCTTTGGGTTCCCAGTGTTAGGGCCATTCTTTATTCTCTGTCTCCCTTGTTAAAACTCAGGGTTAGTCATTTACATCATAGTATGAATTCCAGCCTCTTTCCAGGGGAACCTGGGCAGTAACCATAGAACAAGGGCAGGCAGTACCTCCTACTACTCTGTGGTTGTCACCTGGTACTCATCACCTTGTTGGCTTCTCCTGTGATGTCAGGGAGGCAAGAGGGTGGTCTATGTTCCCTCTGGATTCCTCTGCTGATCCTCTCCATTGTGGGCTTCAGGCACTATTCCCATTCTTGTCCCAGTTAGCCTAGGTGCCAGAGACTAAATTACCATAAAGCCCTCCAGCTGCCAGGCAGCAAACTTTCTGAGGAGACTGGAAAATGCTCTTGAATCCCTTGTCCATGTGGACTAGAAGCAAGAGCAGAGGCTAGACCAAACCTGAAGTTAGAGCAGGCATTCAGTACCGGCATGGATTAGAATGCCCTGGAGCCTACAGCTCAGGCTGTGTGACAGGCAGCTCTCATCACTGTTCCAGTTGGGGGGGACAGGAAGGGCTTGTGGTGCTGAGGATGCAATTAGCAGGTGGTGACCAGCCTGATGAAGCTGTCAGCACAGCAGAGCTCAAGCCTGCTGCTCACTCGCTCGCTTGGCTCTGGGCCCCAAAGAAAGGGAACAAAGGGGAGATGCCAGGTTCCCAGGCCTACTCTTGATCTGCTGGCTAACTGCTATGGGTCGGGGAGTGGTGACGCGGGTTCTGAGTGGCCCTGAAGCAGGTGGAGCCACAGCCAGGCTGATTGGCCCCACTGAACCCCAGCCTACAACCTGCCCCAGAGGAATAGGCATCAACCACAAATGATCCTCCTGAAGCTGTCACTTCCATCCTGGGAATTCTCAGTGGCCAGAGGAGCTGGTGTTATGTGCCAGTGGGAGCTGGCATCTCTCAGGGCTCAGAAGGAGTTCTGGAGGCGGTCTCTTGTGGTAGTATGCAGAAATGTGTGAGAAGCCATCAGAAATGAGCCTGGAATCCAGCATGGCTCCAGGAGTCCCCTGGAAGACTGGAGAAAGGGGCAAGTTTACAGTACTTGGAAAGGACTCAGATGAAGCCATGCAAAGTTATCTAGGTTGTTATTATTGTTGCTATTAGTATTTTCTTAATATGTTGCTCAGGTATAAGTTGAAATATAATTATAGTTTAGATTTATTTCCATATTCTTCAACTAAAGGAGTTTTTTTAAGTGTTTGTCCTCCTATATAGGTAAGAAAAAGAGTGTACACTCAAGGTGATCAGCAGAGATGAGGGATCAAAGGTGGGTCTCAGCCTCAGGCGTGTCCTGCTCTTTTCCTGAATGTCCATTATTTAGTTAAATGCCATTTAACAGAAGCTTCTGGAAAAATCATGGCTAAACCACTGTTTTCTACCAGTCAGATGTGGCCCAGAGGTGCATGCGTGCTGTGTCAAAGGCTCCCCTCAACCTCCAGTCACATGACCTATCTTCCCTTCCTGAAGTGTGTGCTGGACAGTGTATTTGGATCAGAGAATCCAGACAGCACCCTGTATTGCTACACACACACACACACACACACATACACACACACACAGATATACACACATACACACACACAGGACAACAAGCTCAGTTTGAAGTTCTTATTTCGAGTAAGAAAGGCTTTTGTTTTCTTGCCTGGGCCCCATAACTTCTGTATGAACTACTTACCCAAGACCCCACAGTTGAGACTAAGCCCCACCTTGCCACCCTCGGGAGCTGTCAGCTGGCCTGGCAGCAGTGGGCAGAGGCTATAGCATGGCTGTCTGTAGAGTGGCAGTTACACAGCAGGTAGCTAGCTGAGTCAGGCCCGAAAATTGTGAAATGAACCCTCTCACATTCTGTACTCTTCCTCTCCACCTGTCTCCGCCATCATCTGGGCTTTGCCTTGCTCTCCTCGTCTAGAAATGCCAGATATAGGCCACCTTGCTGGCAGACCTGGAACCCACAAACCCTCATAGATTGCTGCACTTTATGCCCCTCTGAGGTTGGTTTACTCCGAGCTCCTGTGTGGCCTTGTTTCCCATGGGGACTTCCCTTGTTCCTTTGTGACTCCTCCTTACCTGGCTGGCAGTTAATGAGTCCTGGGTTCCAGTAGAAAACCGTGGGATGAACCGAAGAATTTCCCATGAACCCAATAAGGGCCAAGTGTGGTTGATGCCAGCACTACCTCCTAAAACTGACCATCTCTAAAATGGGGACACAGGATGCTTGCCCAAAGAGCGCATCTCAGGGCCTTTGCATAGCTTGCAATGCCGATTTCTGGTTTGGTGCCTGTTCTGACTACCTAGGAACCAGGGTCAGTATGTGCACACATGGAACTGTCACATATGCAGTGTATTTGTGCACAAATGGTGTTTGTGCTGGAGCTGTTGTGACAAAGAGCAACGTTCATCTTAAACAACCCCCGCTGACGGTTTTACCGCAACAGGCTGGAAGGTCAGGTTTGAGTAAGGATGGATCCTCTGGCAGTGTGGCTGGGATGCTGCACCAAGGTCTCCCTAGCTTCTGGTACTTTGCTGACCAACTTTCATGGGCCTTGGATTCCTGTTTTGTCTTAAGCGGGGTATCACTATTTAGTTCAGACTGGCACTGAGCTCGGTATCCTCCTGCCGCTGCCTCCCTAGGTTGGGATTACAAGCATGTACACTGTGTCTGGTTGTCCTGGCTTCTGATGTCACCTGTCTGCTCTCCTCTGTCCATGGCTTCTTCCTGTGTGTGTGAGTCTGCCTCAGTGTCCCTTTCTGTCAGGACACCTGTCATAGGAAGACTGAGGGTGGAACTTACCGAGGTTCACACAGGCTCCGCCTGGGCATGTATTCTGGGGCTCTAGGCAAGATTTGGTGACATGTTCTTGACACGTTGTCTTTGGCTTTCTCCTTGCTACCCTAAAGGTATCCTGAAGGACAGAGCCATGCCTCCATTCACCTTGGTAGCATGGGGTAGACCTAGCAGATGCTGAACCAGTGAGAGATATTTAAGGACTAGACCAGAGTCAAAATTTCCTTTGAAGCTGGGCGGTGGTGGCGCACGCCTTTAATCCCAACACTCAGGGAGGCAGAGGCAGGCAGATCTCTCAGTTTGAGGCCAAGCCTGGCCTACAGAGTAAGTTCCAAGACAGCCAGAGATACACAGAGAAACCCTGTCACAAAAAACCAAAAAAGAAAAAAAAAAAGAATTCCTTTGAATTCTAACAGCTCAGTGTCCCCAATCTAGTCTTAGAGTGTCTCTGCACCCCAGACTGGAACGTTGAGTGTTTTCCTGGCCATCCACCCTCTCCTGGATGGTGCCAGACAAGGTGGACATGTCTGCCCTTCTCTTCTTACAGAGAAATTGGTTCTCTCCTTTCCCCCATTCTTCCTGAACAGCCCAAGTGGCTTCCTGTGGCAGCAATCCCAGAGCAGCTTGTGCCATATCAGTGATATTTCCTACACAGGTGGGTCCCTAGGGAGACAGCCAATCTCACTGAAATCAGAGAGTCGCTTCCTCGCTCTTGGCTAGCAGATGAGGTGCTCCTGCAGGCACTGGTCTCGATGCTGGGCAGATATGCTCTGGCTAGAACCATCCTTCCGGCTTGAACCCTGTAGGAGCATCTCAGCTTTATTGAACTGAGACTTACCCTCCCCACTACTGCTTTAGGTCCGCTTTTTATCCATCTCTAAGAGAAGAAAAGAACAGGATTTTCTTTTTCTAAGAAGCCACAAGGCCATGACCACATTAATCTGTGTTCATGTTGGGGCAGAGGGGTGGTGAGGGTGGGCATAGCTGTAATTCTAAGCTCATAAAAGAGCCGTGTGTTATCTATCATCTTAACAGTGACCCACAAGACAGATAGGTATCTTCTGAACCCATGAACTCTGGAAGGGTGCACTAGGCTCAATGACAGCTGAGGCCCCACTCAGCAAGGGCGTTGCTAATCAGTATATAGGTGACATGCTGAAGATGCTCTCAGGGGCCGTCCTGTACAGAGAGCCGTGAGAGCACTAGGGAACAACTAGTGGCCCGTGTGTTAGCCTGACTGTGAGACTACAGTCAAAGGAACCTGTGCGTGGGAACGCTGTATCCAGCAGCTATAGACTGATGACCACCTTGTCACTTAGGTGTCTAAGCTGGTCTAGGGCACAACATGGAGATGAGCTTTCCCTGGGCACAGTCTGTTAGACCAAGAATGTATGGTACACTGTCAGCCTGTCTTGTTGTCGCTTTCAAAGCCTGCTGTGGGTCTAAAAAGAAAGAAAAGGGAAGGGTGGTTTGGGTGCTTGTCCGCTGAGCAACCTGGGGGTGTGGAAAGCAAGCATCTCAGGAATCCAGCTGACTCCAGGCTCTGAGTTCCACGTGTCACGTCCCAGCTCTGGGCTGTTTCATCACCTGGAACCTGAGGAGCTCTGCTGCAGCTTGCTGGCTCCCAGCCTAGAAGAGAAAATGCTAGCCCCAGATTCAGGGAGAGATCCGGACTCAAAGGAATAGGCTGAGAGTGATGGAGGAACCCCTGATACCCTTTTCTGGCCTTGGCCTTGGTATTTTTACACACACACACACACACACACACACACACACACACACACACCACACCACATCACACACACATCACACTTTTTTTTTTAAATCAAAAGACCAAACCCCAAACACTTTCTTTACAAGACAGATGGTATACATAGACCACTTTATGGTCTATGGAAGAGTTGAGTCTTTCTATCCTCCCTGAAGGACATCTGTGTAGTACATAAGACCTTCTGTCCCATATTGCTCCTTTAGCCATCTGAGTCCTTGGCTCACCCCAGCTCAACCTGAAGGTCCACTGATTCATTGGCTTATGCTATAGAGTTAGTCTCTGTGATGTTGCAAATATGAAGGACTGCAGTCAGGATCCCGGATTATTACCTGTCCTGTCTAGCAGGGCAGGGTGCTCTAGGAGTTCCAGCTGTAAAATGGACGCTACACACCTGTTCTGCTTGCAGGAGCAGGGTTATAAGAGCTCACTGATCCAGCCGTAATAGGCTGTGAAGCCCCCAGGAAGGCATAAGACCTGAACTGCCTCCAGGGATCTGACCACCTGAAGGCAGTTTACTCTGTCACCTGTGCAGGCCCCAAGCCTTGACTTGGATCTGGTTCCAAAGCACCCTGGCCTTCAATGGGATCCCGCAGCTCGTGGCTGCTGAGCAAGGGACAAAGTGGGAATTGAGTAACACGCTGGAATAGTCACATTTTGGAGCCATTTCTGTATGGGTTTCTGTACTAACTCAGCCTATTATAAACCAGGTTACCTTTGGCCAGCCCCTGTCTGCCTCAGTAACCTCATTTGTACCACAGGGACAAAATGGTGTCTGCATCGTGACGTCTTACAGATTCAATTACTGTCACATGGTGTCTGACCTAAGGTAAATGCTTTGTAAATTAGTGTTTATTACTGTCCACATTATAGGAGCATTTATGAGTTTATTTGAAGATAAGTATAGTCTTAGAGGGGAAATGGCTTGGAAATCGTTTCCAAGGACACGGTATTGAGGACTTGCTTTCAAAGGCCAGCTGTGTGAGTGGGAGTAGCAGAGGTAGCCGTGATGGTGCTGGCCCTGGGCCTAGAGGCCAGTTCGGGAACCCAGGATCCAAAGTTCTTGCAGCTCCGTTTCCTCAGGGCTCATGGAGAATTCACGGAGCACTGTGACAACACTGGGGATGGATTGGGTTCAGGATGCCCACGGTTGTTGTATAGGATACATAAAGGCTACCCGGAAGGGGAGAGGCCTGCCTCCAGCTGAGCTGTCTGAGCTACTTCTTCTGTACTGGGTCACCTGTCTCTGCTCCTCAGCAACCCTGTGGAGAAAGAGCATCAGTGTCCTGCAGGCTGCTTTCTGCTTTCCAGCTCCTGGAGGCCAAGGGAGGGATACACTGGGTTCTGGTTTCTCTAGAACCAGCTACAAGGCCACCATGCCTGCCGCCATTCTTGACACTTCCCCAAATGGCAATGGGCTCTTTTCCTTCTGGGAACAGGAAGCCCTAATAAATTCTCCTTCTAGAAGTTTCCAAGGTCATGGCGTCTTATTACTGCAGAGAAAAGTGTGAGGGCCAGAAGGCCCTGTGAGCCACTGAATAGCTGTGTTGAGGCCACTGTGGGCTGAGGACCAGCCGGCTTTCAAAAGGACAGCGTGAGGAGGAGAGGGAAAGGGACCCTGTCTCAGGTCCGCCTTCCACCCAGTTGCCTCTTGATGCTGAAGACTGACTGGCTCTGTAGCTCCACTGAAACCCAGGTGGTGTAGAACCTCCACTCCTGCTGGGCTGTGGTTCAAGAAGATGCTCCAGAGACAAAGAGAACTGCCCGGGGGCTGTGGTTACCCCAAGAGGGACACTGGAGAGGCAGTGTTACCTGAGGAGGGCCTGGGTGCCAGGGCCACTGCATTTGGAGCTTTCTGGCCTGAACTGGGAGTGCCCTGCTGGGTTCACAACAAGACACATTTGGTGTCCCTTCTCCTATCCAGTGTGCTCCAAGATAGTCTTTTTTTTTCCTCAGACAATTAAGTCCAGAGGCCTTTGAAGAAAGCCAGTAATGGGGCCCAGCTACCTACCCGGAGTGCAGAGATGAGAGAAACTAGGTCCCCTTGAATCTGTGCAGCATGGCAGAACTGAAGGCACCCCATATTTGTAACCCAGGAGAGGATCAGACTTAAGGCCCAGACAGAGCGTGGGGAGTTTAAGACGGTGAGACATTAGGGAGGAGAGCTCACTGGCAGCAGTAGCCAGTGGCCAAGTAAAGCTTCATGGAGAAGGTATGCCTGGAAACAGGCCTTGGAAACAGGGGTGTAATCCAAAAAGGTAGAGGGGGGCGAGAGTCCAGAAGCAGAGAGGGAGGAAAAGGGTGATTGTGGGGTCCAGTGGTAAACAAGGGCTTGCTGTGTCCCTGGGTGTGCTGAGCCCTTGTCTCATGCATCTTACTTTGTCTGCATCTCCTAGTGAGGTATATGTTCATCAGCATTCTTTACAGATGAGGAGGCCGGTTAGGGACAGCCCAGAGTTGTGTGGCAGACATTGGGCTAACAAGTGCTTGTATTCCCCCGACTTGAGAGCAGAGGCAGCAAGGAAGCCACCTGACTCCAGCCAAGGATGTAGTTCAATTGTCTGGCTAGTGACCCTGCAGAACTTTGGTCCATCCATGTCCCCTGGCACCAGAGGGGCAGTGTTCAACAAGTTTTCAGGACGCTTTAGTTGTAATAGATTGTCTTGAGGAGGCTCTAGAATGTTATAGGAAGAGGTCAAGGCCTGGATTGGGAGGAGGGTATTGGATAGGGGGTCCCCAGCATTATGTCTTTGACATTCTAGGAGCTGGTGGGAACTGGGGAGAACTGGAGCCCAGTGGCCATGAGCAGGAAACTGAGGAGGCTGGTGCTGAAGGCATGTGCTAGGGTGTGTGCGCGTGAGTGTGTGTGTGTGAGTGTGTGTGTGTGTGTGTGTGCATGTGTGTAGCCTGGGCTTGGGTTGGAGACAGGTATAGAATGCCACAGAACCTCAGGGGTCTTGCTGTCTTGTCAAGGCAAGATAAAGACCCATAAATATTTTAAGAACAGCCAAGGGTTGAGTAACAGGAGATGGGGAGGATAAGAAGGTGTCGGAGGCAGGGTGTGCTTGGAGCCAAGGGAGGTGGTCAGTGTCAGGTCCAAGTGGAGGCCCCTGTGGTCCTTGAGACCTTGAAGGTGGACCTGTACAGTAAGAATACCCAGAAGTAATACAGGAGTTGCACCTACAGAATCCACCTGTGTGCCCTTCCCCTTCTCCCATCCCTTCCCTGGTTGTCCTGGGCCCAGTTGCTGCTCTGCTGCTTCTCACTCGGAGGCCTGGATGGCAAGGATGACGTGACGACAGATCACTCAGTATCTCTGCTGGGTCCTCTCTACCTAGGCATTCCAGGATCGCTGGCAGCTGCACGGGCCAACTCTCCTCAGAAGCCACAGCTCCTGCCTTCTGTTGCCTATGCTCTGCCTTCACACAGGAATCAGCCCTGCTCCAGGTCACCCTTCTCTCAGAATGGAGCAGTAAGCCAAAGGGACTCTGTCCAGACTTGGCTCACAGAGTACCGCAGGGTAGTCTCCCATTGAGTACCCCCAGCCTATCATTCCCACTCTGTGAATGATGGTAACTGAGATCTACACTTGAGGATCCCAAAGGCTGACGGTCACCAGGAGTGGAGGAACTGACTCCACTGGGTGAATTGAGTGGCCTGTGTCTGTACTGTCCGTGGCTAGAGGTATCTGCGCATCTTCCAGCAAGCTCTTTTGCCTGCACGTTTTGATACCTTCATCCGCATAGGATTAGGTGGGATTCTCAGAGTGCCACTGAAGCTGTGCAACCTGGATTTTAGAAACAATGGTGTGGAGACAGTGCCCAGGGTCGTCCCCTACCTCTCCAGAGACAGGCACCTCAGCTCATTAGGTCCTACTGTGTGCCAGCTCTCCCTGAGGCCTGCGTGGAGGGTGCTGCCTATGTAGCCACAAGGTCAGGGTGGAGCCTCCCACTATCCTGCCGTGCCACCGCTGAGTGGGTATCTGAGTAAGAGTAGTTGTGATGGGAGGGATTCTCTGATCTTGGCTAGTCCTGAGAGCTGGCAAGAAATGTAGACTCTCACAAGGCATGTTGGTGCATGCCCATAATCCCAACATTTGGGAGGCAGAGGCAAGAGGATCAGGAGTTTAAGATCAGCCTGGGGTATGCAGTCAGACAGTTCCAAGGGAAAATAATCCCAGCATTTGGGGTCCAGCTCCAGCCTACCCAGTCAGAATCTGTATTAACAAGATATTGGGGACTCTGAATTTTGGGAGTTAACCACACCTGACTGCTGGGCATCATCACTTTTGGTCCTGCCCACCCCCCAAAAGAAATGCTTCATCCTGGACAATTGAAATGAAAGTGCTCCTTTGACTGCACGGTGCATGCAGATGCGGGTGTGGTCCGTTCAGCTTTAATTCACACATCCTCTGATGCCGTGGTTGTGGTGCGAGACATTTGTGTTCTCACAGACCAGCGTTCAGAATAACGCCCTATGCGGCGTTAGAGCGAGAAAGGGTTAAAGTAGAGTTGTGAGGTAGGGGATTGCATCCCCACTCAGAGGATGATGGACGTCCTACCTCCTGCAGCAGCGAGTGTTGCTGATTTCCAGCTCACACCCCACTGCTGCATGTTTCTGAACTTTGCCACTTCCCAGGGGTTGGGAACCTGAAGTTTCTGTTCACACAGGCCTCCCCTGAACCAGCCTGTGTTCCTCTGGCACACACGACTATATCAAGTCATCAAGCCAACACCAACTGTAGCAACCAGACAATAGGAATGAAGAATAGATTGCCAGGGAACTGATATTTTCTGCAGAGTCATCTGTGAGGGGTTGGAGCACAGGCCAGATGAGATGGGGGCCTGGCAGGGAAAAGGTTCCCATGGCTTCTTCTGGACAGCTATGGGCATCTTCCCTCTCAGACAGCCCAGCCTTTCCCTTCCCACAGGCTCTCTCTATATATAACCCTGGCCCAGGTCTGCCTGGCAAGTGATAAAGGAAAAGTTGTCCTAACTGTGTGTTCTGGGTGAAGCTGTTCTAGCTAGCCCTGTGGATAGGGGGATCTAGGAACTAGCACGTAATGGACAGCAGCCAGCACACATATGACAGAGTCACCAGGAACAGACCGCCGACAGGGAACCCAGGGGTACGGTGCTATGTGGTACCAGGCTTCATAGGAAATGATGTGGGGGAAAATGGGATGAAGTCTTGGGTAGATGTGATGATTGACATTAGCAAAAATAAAACAGCGAGCCCATGTTGGGTCCTCTGCCCTCAAAGCTCAGATGTTGCCCTCATACAGAGTCGACATCCTGCTGGGATCAGGCAGAGTGGAGAGCTCTGACTTCTGAGCCTGGGAGCATCAAACAATCCCCCTATTCACTTCTAGGGTCCCTTGCAGCTTCCCTGTGTTCCAAGGTGGTTGAGTCCTTTGTTGTTGCCCAAAGCCAAAAACTGAGCCAGGAAAGCAGACTTTGAGACTTCCCAGATTCCTGTGTGAGGTTCAGCAGCTGTGCTGGGTGGGCTAGAGAATGAGGTTGAGGAAGTTAGGGGGCTAAAATGATGGATTCCCAGGGGCTGGAATGACAAGTTTCCCAGCATCTAGCCTGGCTTGCAGGTCACCCAGCTCATCCTTGAACGGGGAAGGGAGGGGGAATGCCTCTAATGCCTGTCTGTTCTTAAAAGGATTGGCTAAATTTACAGCACCTAATGCCATTTGTCACTGAGCAGGTGGTGGATGGGAGGATAATGAAGGGTGGAGACTATCTTATTGTTTCTAGGCCCCCTTTTCCTCTAGACCCTGATAGCCTGAGGGAGACTGCTGTGAGCTTCTGGGCTCAGAGCCAGGTAAGACCAGAAGGAGGAGGAGAGATAGGTACCTCAGCAGGCACCCCTGCGCTTTGTGTGTTTTCTGTGGAAGCAGCAAACAACTGTGGGCCAAATCATAAAGGGCTGGGTTGTGAGAGTCTGGGGATGAGGACGACAGTATAGGGAGGGTGTCTTTCCATCAGAGAACGGGTGTTTTACTTTCTGTTCTTAAAATAAGCAGGCAGGCACTGAGGGGCTGTAGCGCAGCATGAGTGTGGCCTAGCTGGAAGGAGGTCTCAGAACACAACCAGACAGACATAGATGTGCCCCATGCCCTGGTCATACACGTCCGCTTCAGCCCTCTGCTCGTCTGCAGCCTCAGGGTACCGCCCTCGGCTTTGGTGCCCTTTACAACAAAATGCAGCTTCGGCGCTTTTCCTCCTCCTGGCCTTTTGGTCCTCCTCATTCATCACCTGGCAAGGAATAGGGAGGGGCAGGGCAAGGTCCCAGGGAATCACTGCAGAGGCCAGCTCCTGGGATAGGCATCCCACTTGAGTGACTGAGTCAGGTGCACACCCTCGTCTCTCCTTTCCCTGCTGGCCTTGGTCCCAACCTCTGTGTTCGCTCTCACTGTGAAGGCCAGAAGCCTCCTCTGTGGCTCCCAGCTCAGCCAGCTGCATGAGGTTTTCCCATCTCCCCTCACTGTGACTTAGAAGGGAAAGCATTGAAAGAAGCATGTGTTGTGGAGGCAGCACCCCTTATTGACTTATAGATGTGGGGCACCTATAGGTGCGTGCCCCAAAGAATTGAACACAGCAGAGCAAACAGATATTTGCACACCCATGTTCATAGAGGATTCTCCACAGCCAGATGCGAGCACAGCCTGCATGCCAGTGAATGGGTGAGCGGATAGCCAGTGACATGCTATTGTAATACAATATCTCATCATCTGCCATAAAAGTGCATGAGGTTCTGCTGTGTGGCAGCATGGATGGACCTTGAATGCACTGTGATATAAGCTAATCACAAAATTATGACATGACCCCACTTAAACCTAGTCCCCAGAATAAGCAAGTCATAGAGTCAGAAGGAAGGTAGGGTTCCCAGGGCCTGGGCCAGGGCAGTGAAGGGCTGATGCGGAGTGGGCCAAGGGCTTCTGTTTGGGATAATGAGAAGTTACGGAAATGGAGATGCGAAGTAGTCATAGTTACGTAGCATTGTGACCATACTGAAAGCTACTGAGGACATGCTTGAAGGAATGTTTGTGCTTATTTTAAACACAATGGAGAAGTAGTTGATGGACATAGGAGATTGCCACCTGAGATCAGGGAGAAGGACTTGCCTGGCACCTGCTCGGGGTTCTGTCGCTTTGAGTGAGGGTCAGCTTCCCAGGAGTGGCTTGGGTAGAAGACCGACAGATGGCATCTATGTAAACAGTGTGCCTGAGGAGAGGGAACAGGAGGGGATGCAAGAGAGGGGCTCTGGAGGTCTGGTGCAATAGACAACTGGGGAGTCTGCTCAGGCTCACTGAAGGTCACAAAGCTGCTGCCTTGGAATTGTCCTCTGAGACGAAAAGGCAGGACTTCCTTTCTGTCCAGGGTGTCCCTGTGAGGTGTTAGATAGATCCTTAACTTCCAGGTCACAGGGATCAGGGGCCAGACAGGCCCTGCAGCTGTCTCCTGTCTGAACAAACCTGAGCAGGTGGTACCTGATGGTAGGTGCTATCAATTGTGCCTGGAGCAGATCGGACAACAGCAGCCGGAACAGGAGGGAGCCTAGAAGATAATGTGGATATAATAGTGTCCAAGAGGGAACAATGGAACAGTCCTTCCCCCTGCCTGGTACCAAGATATTGCAGGATACAAATGAATCACAATGCCTATCCTTGCCTCAGTGAGCCAGGTGGGATCACTGCCATGTCCGGTTTCCTCAGGTGACACATGTTGATGAGACTCACGAGCCTGGGAAAGCCCAGTGGAGGGGGCACAGGCTGCCATAGCGGACCGAGCCCACACTCTGTTCTGTGGATTCATGTCAAATCCCTGCCTCGGCTGGCCTCAGTGTCTTTCCCTTCATAGTGGGAACTTGGCATATTCTTGATGATAAAGATAAGCCAATAATATTCAACTAACTTTTCTGGCAACTAGGAGACCCAATTGCTCCTAAGAGTGGAGAGAATTTCCCAAGTGGGGCCTTGTCCTGCCCTCCAGCAGCATCTCATGGAGGCTGTCTGTTCTCTTCTCCCCCAGCCACCCCGGGCCCCTGAGCTGGAGGAATGGAGAACTCCTCAGCAGCATCAGCCTCCTCCGAGGCAGGAAGCAGCCGCTCCCAGGAGATCGAGGAACTGGAGCGCTTCATTGACAGCTACGTGCTGGAGTACCAGGTGCAGGGGCTGCTGACGGACAAGCCGGAAGGTGATGGGGAGAGCCAGAGGACACAGTCCCACATCTCCCAGGTGAATGCTGGCCTGGGTCCAAGGGCTGGACAAACCCAGAGAGGTGATACCAGAGACCTTAATGTCCTAGCATTTCTCCCTATACTGCTGGGGTGTGGTGGTCCCACCTGGCCCAGCATCCCGATCCAGCCCGGAAGCCTTCCCCTAGCTGAGCACCCTTGACCCTTGAACCCATCTCTGGAACCCAAGCAGACTACCTGTTTCTTAATATACAGTTACTAGCCACCCAACCATGTGCCAAGTACGATTTCTTGACCTCCACAATCTTGCATTCTAGAGCAGCTCTGGAGCTCACAGTTACCAATAATGCATGTCTTTGGAGAACTGTGACTTGGGACCATGTCTCAATTCAACTGCAGAGAGGTGTGTTGTTTGTGTCTTCTGTAGCGCTCTACAGGAAGCTATATGTCTATGCGCTTAGATGCACGAGGCGTTCAGAGAGGAAGCTCAGGATGGTCTCAACCCCTGGGTCCATCTGTCTCAGCTTGGCCTTGCAGGGGAGGTGATCTTACTTGGCAGGCTGGGGCTGTGATGTCTTTATCACACACATCTCTGCCCAACACGGTGCATCCCCAATAGATTCTTGCCAGAGTTGCTTCCAGATTTGGTTCTAGCTGCTCATTTGGCCTTGGGCAGAGCCCCCAATATCAGAGGTTCAGTTTTCCTATCTGTCAAATGCTTCAGGAATGTCCAGGACAACAAGAGTGACAAGGGCAGGTGCCACCCATACGAGGAGACAAGAAAGGGCCTTCTTTTCTGTCCAGGGTCAGAGTACCAGGGACCTCTCTTGTAGCTGTCCCGCTTCAAACCTGGGTGGTCAAGGAAATGGTGTACCACTTGGGATCCCTGCCTTAGAGAAGAGCTGAACGCAACCACTTGGCTCACTGCCCAGCAGGGAGAAAAATCTAGTCTCCCAGCTTTTTAGGGAGTCGGAATGAAGCCCAGACCAAGAGTCAACCTAGGAAACCATGAGAATCTGAAGCCATCTATGGACTCTGCAGTTCCTGGTTCCTTTAATTAGAAATGGCCTTGTAGACACACCCAGGGGTCTGGCTAATCGCCTGCCTGTTTCTCAATCAAATTGATTCCAAAAAGAAAGAAATGCTGCAGAGATCTGGAAACGTCTGAGCTGATGTCCTTGGCATGCGCCATGCATTGCCTGCCTCTGTGTGGGGTTGGGGCCTGCAGTAGGGCTTCCTTGAAAGGCTTTTCCAGCTGAAATATGCTCTTGAAAGGAGAAAATCTGAGGAAGCCAGGAGGCCTCACCTGATAAGCAACCTGTGGGAACAGGAGAGGCCAGAACAGTTGTAGTTAGACACTTTGAGAAGGGGCCTTCCTGTACCCCTGGCTGCCTGAGGACTGCTGAGCTGTGTGTGTGTGTGTGTGTGTGTGTGTGTGTGTGTGTGTGTGTGTGTAAGAGAAAGACAGAGACAGACAGACACATAGAAGGGGCAGACAGACAAGCAGAGGGAGAGAGAGAGAAAGAGACAGACAGAGAGAGACAGAGACAGACAGGAGGTAGACAGACAAATGGGGGGGGGGGAGAGAAACCAAGACAGAGAGAGAGAGAAGCAGAGACAGATGGGGGAAAGACTGAGAGACAAACAGAGGGAGAGAGGACACAGAGAGAAACGGAGAAGCAGACAGGTATAATCAGATTTTACTTTGGGCCACCAGAACACAAATAACAACATGTAGACTTACTATCAATTATAAGAGCTTGGCCGTAGCTTAGACTTGTCTCACTAGCTCCTATAACTCAAATCAACCCATATTTTTATTAGTCTACGTTCTACCACGTGGCATTACCTCTCTCCCATTTTGTGAGTCCAACACGTTCCGCATCTCCATGGCATCTTGTATACCTCGATTCTTCTTCTACTTCCTCCCTCTGCCCAGAAGTCCCACCTATAGCCCCTGCCTAGCTATTGGACATTTAGCTCTTTATTAAACCAATCACAGCAATACATCTTCACACAGGGGTAAAAATATCCCACAGCAGGCAGAAGGGGCAGACAGACAGACAACAGAGGGAGGGAAAGGAGAGAGGAGGATGAAGAGAGAGAGAGAGGAGGGAGGGTGAGCTAGTGGAATGTCCACAGGCTGGCCCTGCGCTTTTTCATGCTGCTAGCTCAGATGGACCTGACTCACACTTCGATGCCCGGATCTGTGACAGATCAGGATAGCCAGGCCTCTGAGAGGGCTTTAGGTGGATGCTAAGGTTTGCAGTCTAGGGAAAACTGCCATTTGTGACATTAGGGTACATTCCTTAAACTTTTTGCATGCTCTGACATTCGCTGGACGTGTGCGAGCACCTTGCCTGATTCCAGGCTATCTGCTGCTGAGGGAAGAAAGAGTGGTCCTGAGTCTCTCCCCACGCCCACAACACCCACGGGAGGGACAGTGGTGGCCAGCTTCACTCGGGGACCATGTTAGACCCATCTTTCAGAGACATTTGTTTAAAAAAAAATCACTATCGACACAGCTTTGTAGGAAATAGTTCTGCCAATGCACTTTGCCTGTTTCTATTTAATCTGATGACTATTTTAAATGGAATTTTAAAAAACACACAGGCACACGAAGAATGTCTCTGTCTGCCTGTCTGTGGTGATGTTTTGATATTTCTGAGAAAGGAAATATGTTAAGATTTTTGGTAACCTTAGTAAAGTTTAAAGGAGTGGAAAAGAATATTGTTCTTCTATTGGTAACATACTTTTTTTAGAATCTGAGCAATGACAGTGAACACTGAGAAAGGAAAGCTTCGTGATGCTTGAACTGTTGTGTTCTCCATCCCTAACCCAGCAACACTAGAAAAGAAAGACAAGTGGATAGGTAGGTAGGTAGATAGAAGGAAGAAGGGAGGGAGGGAGGGAGGGAGGGAGAGAGAGAGAGAGAGAGAGAGAGAGAGAGAGAGAGAGAGAGAGAATTAGGCAGTTTTCATTGCTGTGACAGGAAGAGTCTGGAGTTTCTTTTCTGTCATGTTTCAGTCATGATCATCTGGCTCACTCTTTCTGGGCTATAGCAAGGCAGAACATGGCAGAGAACATGATTTAAAAAAAAAAGCTGCATGCCTCCTGGCAGACAGGAAAAAGAGAGAGAGAGCCAAAGAGACTGGAGACAAAATATACCCTTCAAAAATATGGCTCCATTTCCTCCAATCAGGTCCTCCCTCCACACTTTTTCACTGCCTCTCATTGATCCGTGTAAATGTGGATGGGTCCATTGATTCGATCAGCACCCTGCAATTACTTCTCCAAAGCCTTACTTTGAGAGTATAGTGGCATCACGCCTTCAACTGTGAGCCTCCAAACCACACCACAGATAGGTAGATGATAGGTAGGTAGATAAGTAGATAGATGGATGGATTGGGTGGGTGGGTGGATGGATGGATGGATAGATGGATGGGTGAGTAGATGGATGGGTGGATGGGTGGGTGGGTGAGTGGGTGGATAGATGGACAGGTGGGTGGTGGATGGAATGATAGGTAATAGATGGATGGATAGCTTCCCTTCTCTTAGATCTATAGTCTAGGATCACCTGGGAGATGGACCTCAAGGCATTGCCTATGATTATCTTTGATTACATCGAATGATACAGGCAAGAGATCTTGACTGTGGATAAGACCATTCCCTGGACAAGGGATCCTGAACTGAACAAAGTTGACAGAGTGAGCCGAGGATCAGTACAAGTTCACTGCTGTGCTCTCCAATGTGATAGGACCAGCTGCTTCCAGCTCTTGTCCCCTGACCTCCCTGCAGTGACAGACAGTACTCTTGAACTATAAACCAGGACAGACCATCTCCTGTGAGGTGCTGTCTGAATGTCTTCTCACTACAACAGGAAATGTAATGAAAACAAATGAGTAGCCGTGGATGTTTGAAGTGTCCCAACTCTTCCCTAATACCACATTTAAGATTGCACTCTTTTGCCAACGTTAATGACCTTTTCTCTCACACAAATGTGGCATCCACACATGGAGGCAAACATATTACACACGTAAACTTTAAAAAATAAAAGTATTTTTAAAAAGACTGCCTGTTCGCTAATGAATTTTGAGTCACCAAAGTTACATCTTACATTTCCTTGGAGCCGGAAAGATGGCTCAGAGATTAAGAGCACTGGCTACTCTCACAGAGGACCCAGGCTCAATCCCCAGCACCCACATGGCACTCACAAACATCTGTATCTCCAGTTCCAAGGGATCCAATGCCCTCTTCCAGCTTCTGTAAGCACCATTCATGCATGCGTGCAAAGATATATATACAGACAAAATATCCATGGACATAAGATAATCTTTTTAATTAAATAAGTTGTCCTCACTTCATCATTAGGAGAAGGACTTAGCTTTGTTCTGCATGTGGGTAATTGAGACACAGACTGAGAAAGTAGTCAAAGCACCCTTCCTGGTCCTAAGAGGCCCACCCCTCTCCCACTTTCTTCTTGTTCCCAGTAGGATGAATAGTGTCAGGTGGTTAATGTATAGAAGAAAATTAGGACTCAATCTTATTGGCCATTGACCCTTTGTAAGGGAGGTGGGGATGCTACGGTGGGAAATGCTTGGCACCTCTGGTGTTGGTAGGTGTTCAGGTAATAATTCACCAGAGCAGCATTTACAGCCAGCCAAACAGGATCGTAAAGACATTAGAAAACGTTGGTAAATGGGCCCTACACCAGAGATGCAGCTGAATGAGGAAGAATCTGAGTATTAACCTATGTGTAGGGCCCTGGTGACTCTGATATCCTAATAGGGTTAACGCCTCAGGCGGGACACGGCTTTCTCCCTTCTCCGAGGCCAGCTGCCTCCAAGTGGGATCTCTTGGGAGGGCAGAGTGTATGGATGTGGCCAATGGCTGGCACATTTAATGAAGGCACAAGTTTCTAATCCACTCTTCCAAACGGGTTCAATTAAGAGCTGCAGAGCCTGTAGGCAGCTTCCTGCAGTCCCTTTTGATGCTAGGAGGCAGGCAAACGGCCTGGATTCTGTTTGAATTCCAAGGACTCTAATGAAGAAGCTTGGCAGTGCTAATACGTAGGAGGGGATGAAAGCATCCATCGGCTTCCTGGATCCTTCTCACGTGTCTCTCCTCCTGTCTCTCCATGTTCCTCCTGCCATTCCGCGTCTCTATCCACCTGCCCTCCATCCCTGCATTCCCTTGCTATCCCACTTCTGTATTGTTTTCCTACTTTGGGATCCATTTTCTCAGTTGTCTTGGCTCAATGGTGGGTCAGCCATGAAAGGCTTAACGGAGGTGGGTTAATAGACCCATGAGTGACTGAGTATGGGAAATTCATTACGTGCCTCTTCTTATTTTATTTCTTTTAATTTCATGAGTATTCCCTACCTACATATGCATGTCACAGAAGAGTCAAATATCCGTCAGATAGTGATGCCGCACACCTTTAATCCCAGCGCTGGGGAGGCAGGGACAGGCAGACCTGTGAGTATGAGGCTAGCCTGGTCTGCAGAGCTAGTTCCAGCACAGCCAGGGTTATATAGAGAAACTCTAGTCTTGAAAAACAAACAAACAAACAAAAAATTAATAAATATTCCATTTGATACAACCCTTCCACAACTCTGTCTCTGTTGAGTTAGCTTTCTTACCCATTTAGATGTCTTCTGATAAACCCACCTATAGAAATAATACTATTTCAAAGTCATACAACGCTCACATTTCCCCCAACCCATGTACCTCAGGATTCTTCCAGGCGCAGGCATCTGCTGTGCTGTTACGTGACTGTCCAGTGGTTCACAGTGGGCCCCTGTTTAACCCTTCATTTAATGGTAGGAACCCACTCCACCTGTCAGTGTTCCCCTGGAAATGCATGACACTGTACTGCAATGGCTAGTTTGCTTCCTTCCGCACGAATAAAAGAATTTCTTTGGGTAAATGCTGGGAAGTAGAATTAATTTTAGTGACTCTTGGCAAGCTGCTCTCCAAGTGACTCTTCCATCCTTCATACTGCACCAGTGTGTTGGGACATCCCGCCGTTTGATTTTGCACGGTCCATCTTCTAGTGAGGCTGAATACTTTTTAACTCACTTACTAGCCATTTGCCCCAATATGTTAAAATTCTTTTTGGTTTTAAAACAACAATTAGAAAAACAAAGACCACTGGGAAACCAGGAAAAAATAATCCACTATCATTTTGTGACAAGGACTGATAATAATTGTGAACTTTTTTATGTTTACCTTTTACGAAGCTGCTCTGCTAATATACATCAATTTTAGCATTGTCATTTATTTAGCATGATCTCCCACACTTTGTCAGGTGGGGGCTTTTTAGGATAAAGTGTAGTTGTTTACATCTGTTCTTTTTTCTGCTGCCTACTGGTGGCCCAGGAGTACAGTATGACTCAAGCTAGCATGTATTCATTCAGGCATGGTTGTAGGTTCTGAAACAAAGTGATGCACAGAAGCAGCCATGATCCCTGCTTTGCCAGAGCTTGCTTTCTGGTAGGTAGGATGGGGTAGGGTGATAGGAGGCAGGCATTGGTAATGAGGCAAAAAGGGGTGGAGGCCAGAGCTGTTGGAAGGAGGCCGTGGGAGACCAAGGTTGCTTAGGAACAGGTACTCCATGCAGAGGGAATGACCAAATCAGAGTTCTTGGGTGGGGATATAGACTACATTGAGGCACAGAGCAGAGGTCAGTCTGACAGGTACAGAGCACAGGAGAGGTGTGACCAGTGAGCTGGTGGGTATCAGGGTCTCCTTAAAGGCCTGGAGAAAACTCTGTCATTTTGAGAGACAGTGGAGGGTCCCAGCACATAAAACCCTGTGTGTAGTACTGATTCCTCTAGCTTAAGAATCCTTGAGTCAGGTGACCTTTTGTGTGTGTGTATACATACTTAAAAACATATATATATAATTTTGAAATAATTTTTAAAATACAAAATACTGATAATAGTACAAAGAATTCATGCATGTTCTTCACCCTATGTTTAGATTTGTGTTGAGTTGACAAAACTAGCCAGCACAGATGTCAAAAGGCTAGTTAATGTTTGTTTTGTTTGTTTTTCTTTGAAGCTCAAACTCACAATCATCCTGCCTCAGCTTCTCTCATGATGGTATTACAATCATGGGCCCTGTCTTATATTTTTATTATCTATAAGTAATAATATTTTTATTATGTCAGGCGTATTGCTTAACTTAATTTTAAAAAAGCTGGCTTCTGGGAACTACAGTTGAGGCTGTGGCTTTATCTTTGTGCCTTTCATTCCATGTCCTTGGAGTTTACTTGAACTTGGCTCTAGCATCAGTGTCACAGTGAAAGGTCTTTCCTGCCCTGGGCATACTGTCCTCAGCCACAGTGTGCCTGTGCTGGCCTGGAGCCCTCCCTACCCAGCTCTGGCTGGGAACATACTCTTTTTGCTGTACAAGCCACTAGGAGAAGGCTAAGGTGCGTGTGAGGCCAAACCAGAGAGGTTGACTAATGTCTAACACTACCTCGAAGCTGGCCTGCACTTGGCACAGGGCTGCCATCCCGCTTTGGTGTATCTGTGCAATGGCCAGCTTCACAGAGTTGCCCAGCATTGCCCTGGTCATTAAATGGGTAACAGCATGGGAGAGAGCCCATGGATACCAGAAGCTTCCAGTGCAGCTCGTGGGAGTTGGTCAAAATGCTAATCCTGGGCCATAGCCCCAGAGTCTCTGGGTCACCAATGGAGAGTGAGGCCCAGGGTCCTCCATATGGTTGACTTTGGGGACTCCTGTGTAGGTGGTAGTCGGCCACACATTGGAACATTCCTCCGCTAGTCTTCTGAGACATGTCTGCAGGTTCTCCATGATACCAGATAATAGTTGTTGGCTGAGGTTTCTGTCCTGCCTGGTTCCTGCAGTCGTTAAGTCCCAAAGAAATCACACAGAGGTCTATATTAATTATAAACTGATTGGCCCAGTAGCTCAGGCTTTTTATTAATTAATTCTTATAACTTACATCAGCCCATAATTCTTGTCTGTGTTAGCCACATGGCTTGGTACCTTTTTCAGTGAGGCAGTCCATATCTTGCTTGCTCTGTGTCTGGCTTCTCCTCTGTCTGGGTGAGGACTGCAGACTGAAACTTCCCTCTTCCCAGAATTCTCGTTGCCCTGCCTCCACTTCCTGCCTGATCGCCCTGCCTATTCTTCCTCCCTGGCTACTGGCCAATTAGCATTTATTTAAGATACAAGTGACAGGGTACAGACCAGTGTCCCACAGCACATAGTCATTTGGAGCTAGGTGTATAGAGCTACACACACTTGCTGCCTCCCAGCTCCAACCATGTCCCTTAGCATGATACACGGCCAGCATGGCTGGAGCCTGGCCAGATGGTCAGGGGTGATACTGATTGTCCAAAATAACTAGGTGTCATGTTTGGTTGACTTTAGGATGTAGCTGAACCATCATCTTAGGTGAACTTAGGGCTTCCCCAGCCATATACCCAGGGGCCACCTTAGACTAGGGATGGGTCGGGTTTCCTGATGAGCCTGCTGGGAGGCAGAGTGAGGGTGAGCACGTGCCCTGCTGTCACTAACCCCTCCTTTCTGCCTGCAGTGGACTTCTGACTGCAGAGAGCAGCTGGATGGTGGCTGTTCCTTCTCCAGAGGGCGAGCCCCGCCACAGCAGGTAGGGAACCAGCTCTGTCCTCCATCTGGAAGCTGTCACGTGTCTTGCTTTTCTGGGACTCTGGGGCTGGCCCTTGGGTGACTCCTAAATGATGGGGATCAGGGAAGCAGGCAGAAGTGTGAGAGCCAGTAAGGTACAGGACCTCTAGGACGCCTTCCTTAATTCCTTTGTCACCTTGGAGTGCCCCGCCAGCCTCACGTGGATTCTGAAGACTGCTCTTCTGTTGCCTTTTATGTAATGCTACATCTGGCAACAGCCTAGATGCCCACTGAGAGGAGGGTGGTGGGATGCTCTGTGGTGTCCTTTCTGGAATATTGTATGACGTCAAGTGAGCAAACTGGAGTCTGGGTGCTGACATTGATGGACCCACTAGCACTGGGACTCGGGGTTTTGAAGCTGATTGGGTGCTTTGGAAATCTCTTCTCTGGGTCTACAAAGACCTGGGAGTGGAGCGTGTGGAGGAGTTCAGAGGTCTGGACGCCCCCGTCCACAGATGTTCTGGGGTAGGGGGCGTTCTCCCACCCAGGCATCCTGGCACTTTAAGGGCCTATTATATGCCCAGGAGTCCTGAGGGGCTATATGGCCAGGAGAAGAAGGCAGCTGCTCCTGGGGTGCTGTTCTGGTAATATGGGTGTGCCACCTTTCCAGCTGCTCTCACTGATACCTTGTCCCTACCTATGAAAAAACATATGGTTAGGATCTGAAGAAATCACTCTCCCCAGCTAAGCCCTACCTCAGAGTTGGCTTTTCCCACCTTAAATTCCACCTCTTGGTCCTACAGTTGCTTTAGGGACACATTGCCTTGCTCACTGGCTTGGGTGTGGTCCTACCTTAGTCCCTTGTGGTAGTCACAATTAACCCATTGCTGGGATGAGCATCTACTTAGCATGGGCAAGGCACTAGCCTCCACCCCAGCGCTGCAGGGATAAAAAGCAAAGCAAATCCCCACCCTCTCGTCTCTATTCTGTTCCACAGAAAGATGCTTAGTGTCCTCAGTTCTGGACCATTCCAGAAAGAACTCCAGGGCTTTGCTGCCCCAGGTTTAGGGGAGACAACTGTCTTCATAGTTCATTCTCATAGCATTTGTGTAATTGTTTCCACTTTAGTCACGGTTTCTATTGCTGTGATAATGTCTAAAAGTAACTTGGTCAGGAAGGGTTTTGACTTCTATACTTCTGGATGCAGACCACTGAGGAATGTCAGGGCAGGAACCTGGAGGCAGGAACCAAAACAGAAGTCATAGAGAAATGATCTTCCTTGGCTTGCTCAGCCTACTTTCTTATACAACTCAGGATCCGCACCACCCAGAGTAGGCGGGCCCTCCCACATCAACCATTAATCAAGAAAATGCCCAACATACTTGCCTATAGTCCAGTCTTATAAAGGCATATTCTCAGTTGAGAGTCTATCTTCCCAAATAATTAGCTGATGTCAAGTTGACAGGAAACTAATTAACAGTTTCCTCTTTTAATTTTTTTGTTAATTGTACAGAGTATTTGATCTCATTGTGGCTTTCCTATACATGTGTATTAAACTACAGAGACATGGCTCTGTGACAGGTTGGGGGCAGGAGCCTAGATTCTGGTTTTTGTTCTGCTACTTGGTAGCCAATTTCTTCCTCAGATAAAACCAGAAGCTTCTGGGTGGCCTCTGAGGGTTCTTCTGGCACTTCTATCCCATTTGCAGAGGAGCAGACTGGGAAACACAGAGAAGGGGGGTTTGAACAAGCTGAACTATGCGCCTTGCACCCAGGTATCTTGTCTGCCCAGTACCTACAGGGTACTTCTGCCTGCCCTATTGCAGCTCATGTACTTCCAAGGGTATCTCTGTCTTCTGTCTCCTCGCCAGGGGTCCTGTTTTCCTTCCTGAAGCATACACCTTAGCCCATGCCTTACAGCTCAGTGGCTCTGTCTTTTGTCCTCCCTGACTCTTCTAACTGATTCAGGCTTGGATGTAGCTCCAAACGGGGGCGCGGGGGGGGGGGGCTGCTAGACAACACGAACTGCATGTTTCTTGATCAGTAGTTGTCTGGTTCTAGAAGTTTCCAGGGTAGGATCCTTCATTCTCTCTTGTTGATCACTTTTTCCCAAGCCCCCTCTCCCTGCCCATGCCCTCCTACTGTCAGTCCAGGCAGAATCTCCAGAGGTTGAGCAAGGGCCCTTCCTCCACCCCCTCATCATCCCCCACCCTAGGCCCCTCTGAGCTGTTCTGCTCCACTGTTTATCCACCTAGAGTAGGCAAAGGGGTTGGACTAGGCAATGTGGTGGCACCGGTGGGGCTTATGGAATGGCTGTCCCCCAGCGGGGTTATGTGTGGCTCTTTACTGCCTAGCCACCTTGCATACTGTGAGGTCCAGCTGACCGCAGGGAGGGACTGGGCAGTCTCCCAGGTTGAGCAGCTTTCTTCAGAATGAAATCTAACTGAGAAGATTAATAGAGAATCTATTAATTAATAGAAATCTAATAGAGAAGAGACTGAGATGCTTTCTTGGCTGGTGTAACTGAGCCAGAGGTTCACTGTGGGGCAGGAACCTTAGACTGGAGGTGACATTCTGAACACTAGCCCATCTTCTTCTCTGACATAGCTCACAGTAAACAGCAGCAACATTGCTACCACCTGACCTGTGGCCCCTTCTGGTCGTCTCAGAAGGAGGAAGTTCAGGAGAGGCTGGGGTGTACCCACACACAATGAGTAACCACATGACCCTACACCTTGAAGTTGGGGTGAGGTCTTGCAGTGACTGTGGTGGATTGTGGTGAAGGCTTGGCTTGCCGGCACTGGGGTTGGAGCACACACGGTGCCGTGAAAACTGCTCAGAGCCAAGGCAGTCGAGTCAAGGGTCTGGGGTGAGGCCCTGGATCGAACTGATGCTGCGTTTCCTCCTTCAGGGACCCTGGAGAAGGCCAAGTCCCAGGTGGAAATGAGCTTGGAGCTCAGATACACGTCTGTGGGGCAGTGGGGACTTGGGTGTGCTATACAAAGCCATGGGAAGAGCACCTCCTGACAGAAGGCTGAGGTGGCACCAAGTGCCACACTACCCAACATGGGGAGGCAAGAGTGGCTGGCAGCACCGTGTGTCAGCAGCAAAAGGCTTAATGTGCTGAGTTGGGAATTGGGTAACACAGGACAGCAGACGCAGGATGGAAGTCAGTCTCTCTCTCGTTCTACTAGCCCAGGAGAGTATTGGGGAGCAGTCTAACAGTTCCACAAGGTCAGGCTGGCTCCAGACTCCTCTCGGTTGACCTGCCGTGCTTGGGTGTGGTTTTCTTCCATGATCCACGGTCTCCCCTGCCATCTCTGTGTCCCACTCGTGTGAATGCCACTCTGGGTCTGATCCCTAGGATCCTGACTCTCCTCCTGGAGCAGCCTTCCTCTGAAGACCTCTGGAGAGCGCCACAGGAAAGCCCCCAGTAGCTGGCCTGTGGCTGCCCTGCCTGGCCTTGGCCTGCTTGCAGGCTTTGTTTGAGGAGGATCAGGGAACTGCCTACTGAAGAGTACATCACTAGACATGAGCATTCTACCCCCGTTAGCGCATCCGAATTCCTTTTTACGGTACTCTGCTATCTAGACAGACACCTTCACGCTGATTCATGTCACAGTCAAGCTGTTTGCTGTACCCACATTCCCCCTCAGCCAAGTAACCCCAAGGAAGGGCATGCCAACTGACTCACATCTCAGTTCCCCTGGCATGGGCCTTACATGCACTGGGCTCAGTAACAGTGCTGAACCTGCCTCGAACTGGCCAAGCCTCAAGCCATGCAGGCGTTTACTAGCAGGCCCTTTTCCTTAGGCCTCGCAGAGTCTGTGAGCTTTCTGGGGTCAGAATGGCAGGGTTGCTCTCAAAACCCACGTCCACTCATTTGACAATGACTCTAAGAGCAAGCTGTCCCTCTGACTGCCACACCTGGGCCACTGACACTAGGCATGCAGAGGTCATCAGCAGCGGGTGAGGATGGAGCGGGTGGAGTGGTCCTGCCTTCTACCCAGGAGGCTAATGCACATTGTCTGATCTCGAACTAGAGGCCTGGGGTGGGTGGGACCCATGGGGATCAGCCATGCAGTGAGATGCTTATTTCCCTACAGCAGGCAATGCTTCATTCTTTGGTTATTGCAACTAATGCAAAACAATACCTTACCCTCTCTGGATGCTTTCAGACAAGTCAGGGTAGCCGGCATCCCATGAAGGAGGAGGAGGGAGCTGCCAGTAGCCAGGATTCAGCTGTATCTGGAAGTGTGCCCCCCCCCAACTCCTCTTTCCTAGAGGCTGATCCCACCACTCATTTAGTCAGGATGATGGGACATGCTCTGACTGTCACTGCAGTGGGGGAAACACGTGACGACAGCTGAGTGAACAGCTAGACCAGTGGCACTGAGTTCAGAGACCTTGTCCACGTGCGGGCTGGAGGTGTCTGCTCTGTCTGCTCACACGTGCCCAGAGAAGGAAATGAATGTATAAAACACAGCGTAGCTTCTGTTTGGACCTCGAGACAGACTTCTTGACTGAAGGACTTGATGGTCCGGGACAGCTGTTCTTTAGGCGGTGGAATGATTGCTGGGAACCCGATCAAAACACCTCCTTATCATACAGCTGAGAGCTCATGAAGCCCTGGGAAATCTGGGGGAGTGGGAGGAGTGATGTCAGGTTGTGGCCAATGAGTGTAATCTCACCTTCTCTGGAATGCTAGGTGTGGTGTAGGACACCCCATTATGAGAGGGAAAGAGCCTTGCCCCTAGGTGACCCTGGAGGAGTAACGCTGATTCTAATTACTCTTCCACCAATAAGACATTGGCCTAAGTCTGGGTTTCTGTGCCATCCTACAAGCTGGTGCTACAACGACAGGCTCAAAGGATGGCAGACTGCAGCTAGGGTAGCTTCAAACACTCCAGTCCCCTAACCCTGGCAAAGGCCAGACACAGCCGTCTGGTCTGGCTGACCAGCGATGGCAGGATGTGGTTTGTGGACAATTAGAAAGGCATCAGTATGCTTAATGCCTTAGAAAAACACCTGAATGCTGAAGCTGCTTCTCTGTGTTCATGCCTCTGCTCTCTGTGGCATTGGTGCTCGCTGAACGTTGTGTGCTTGGCTAACATATAGAGTGATGATTTAGTAACCCAATGTGGATTCAAGACATATGCCTGAAGTACCCCCCAACAGATGTGACCAACAGAATGACTACAGTCATTCTGAATGGCCCTGTTTGGTCTCTGGACATGAGAATTGATTCCTTCCTTTCGGTAGAATGCTTGAGTAGATGGAAAGAAAAAAGGAGGAGGAAAGATTAGCAAAAATGAAGTTGGACATTGTATTAGGGTGCTGGGGTAGTAGGCACAAGCACAGCTAGCATTGACGGTTTATGCTGGGTAGGACTAGCTATCAGGGCTGAAGGGTCTGCTGGGCTCAGATGTTGGAACTTCTGTCCAGTCTGTCTTGTATATCTTATGTTTTTTTTCTGTTTTATACTGAAGTCAGTGCCTTGTGTCAGTCAGTACAACCAAGATGATGCTGCATAACAAGCAATCTCAAATCTTAAAAGCTTCAGACAACCCACTGGAACCCAGCTGGATGGTGCAGTTGCCTTTTTCTGAGTTAGGGTGTCACTATATAACCTGGGCTGGTCTAGAACTCATGATCTTCTGCCTCAGCCTCCTGAGCACTGGGATTACCAGTGTGTGCCACTATACCTAGCTTAGTAGTTATCATTGTTACCCATCATCACATGGAAAACAAGAGCTCCGAGGATCTCGCTCTGGTGGTTCAGGCTGTAGCCTGGCTGCACCATTTTGCTGCATCTGTTTGACTCTGAGCTGTTTCCCAGGCTTTGAAAGCTGAGCACCCTCATTCCAGAAGAATTCCCTTTGTCATAGTTAGGGCATCCTTCTGCTTGGAAGTTTGGTTCCCACCCGTTGACCTCTTGCCCTGGCAGAGGTGGCATCTCAGCAAGCTAGCTGACACAAAGACTGAAGGAGAATTCGGTCTCCTAAC